>NW_020664464.1:3431490-3466404 GCF_002925995.2 Terrapene triunguis
GGGGGGGGGGCCGGCCGGAGGCTTTTTTGCCTGGGGCAGCAAAAAAGCCAGAGCCGGCCCTGGAACTGAGTGTGTAACTCCATTACACTCTTTTGAAAATCCCAGCTTAGGTGCCAAATAAAACTTAGGACCCTGTCCTGGTAACCTTTGCAAATTCATATAGTTTCACTTACTTCAGTGGTACCAGCTATGTGATAAGAGTTATAGGGTCGGGTTCTTCAAGTAGTGTTATGTCTGAAAATGGACCAGATTCTCTACTACTGCTTCGTTCTAAGCTACTTTTTAAGTGGGGTCATTCGTGATGTGCTCTTTCCACTGCTGCAGTACAGGGGATTTTCTGTCAAGCTCATCAGCAGGCATTGGTGGAAAACCCATACATAATTTAGACTTGTGTGATAAACTGCCTGAAAATGATGACTGGATAAATATTTTTGCTTGTGAGCAAAGTGCATATACTTGCCCTTTAAATCCACTTATAAAATTGGCACCATTCCTCCTTTTTGGTTTGGTTTTTTTCTTTCTGTCACATTAAGAAGTGTCCTGTGCTGGGAGTGTCTGTCAAGTTTCCCCTCGTAGTGGAAACATGCTGCAGCTTGTGCCACCGGAGACATTTAGGCGTATTGTATCCAAATCTCACTTTCACTGAAGATGTATAGCTGCAGCGCTTCAGCCTAATGCAGTGAATAATTAGGAGCAATTACAAGGAAATCTAGCAAATTACTAAAACCAACCAGGAGTAGAAATCAGTGCTCATGATTTATTTATTTATTTGGTACCTTGCCATTTGAAGGACACGATACCTGGGGCTAAATCCTCTTGGTGGCCAGGTAGGTGCATAAATCAGGGAAATGAAACAGAGAGTGCAAAATGCAGGGACCAGTCATGATAGTTAGAGGCTGCTCTGCTTTGGAACAGGTGGGGGCATGTGCTGAATCAAGGGGACTTCTGAGAGGGATTGTGCCTCAGGGAAGCACAGTTCTTCCCTAAGCTCCTAGGCAGGGGGAAACCACAGCCACTTCATCATGTTTGCTTTCTGCTGCCTGGCTAGCTCCCATGGTCTCATCTCCCCCATCCTCTGGGGTGGTTTGCTCTAGGACAGAGCAGACCCCCACTTTGAACATCCATGCAGCAGCCAGATACAAACCGATCCTTAGTGTGTATGCAGAGTGCATGCCCTTGAGTGCATGCAGTAGTGCGCCTGCCACAGTGCACCAAGAGTGTATTAGCCCATACAGATTGAACAGAAAGAGGGGCATTGATCCAGAATCCAGTGAGCACACGCATTGTCATCCATTACAAAAGCAAGATGGCACCAAAAGCAGCAAGCACTTTGCTCCACAAGAAAGCAACATTAACAAGTTTTTGGCAGCATAGTGCAGTGGCTTCCCAGACGACTGTACCGCTTTCAGGAGTCTGATTTGTCTTGTGTACCCCCCCAAGTTTCACCTCACATTAAAACTACTTGCTTACAAAATCAGACATAAAAAACCAAAAGTGTCACAGCCACACTATTGCTGAAAAATTGTTGACTTTCTCATTTGTATCATATAATTATAAAATACATCAGTTGGAATATAAACATTGTATCTACATTTCAGTGTATAGTATATAGAGCAGTATAAGCAAGTCATTGTCTGTATGAAATTTTAGTTTGTACTGAATTTGCTAGTGCTTTTTATGTAGCCTGTTGTAAAACTGGGCAAATATCTAGATGAACTGATGTATCCCCTGGGAGACCTCTGCGAACCCCCAGGAGTACATGTACTGGGGTAGTGAACCAGCTCAACGTGTGTCATTTCAGCCTCTGATGGCAGGATTTCCATGGCACTGGATGCATCTGACAACATATTTGGGCACATACTATACTGCTAGCCACATTGCACAGCAGGATTTGGCTCATAGTGTGTTTATAGCCACTTATACAGAAGAACTCAGCAGAAATTAGGGCCCTAATACCTACGTATCTTTATAGAGGTACCTCTATGGCCCCTATCACCATAATATCTGTGTGCCTTTGAGTCTTTTCACATTTACAGTGGTTTTACACTGCTGTAAGCCCATTGACTTGAATTGAGCTACTTCTTGGTTTACATTGATATAAGAGCAAAGAGAATTGGATCTTCAGTACTTTGAGTGGGATTTACAAAAGTGCTCAAGGTTGGAACAACTGTGCTCCTGTTGGAGTCAAGGGAAGAAGAAAACTGAGTGCTTCTGAGTTTATTCAAAGATGAGAATCTACAGACAGAGATACGGGTAATGCACCCTACCCCTGAAAATGTACTCATGAAGGTGGATTTTCTTCATCTCCATTAGTTTCTCCATTTCTCCTGTAGGTGAATTATGGATGCTCTTGGAGAGGCCTGTTACAGCCAGTACCATCCAGGTAATCAGTATTTTCAGACTCTCAAGATCCATTCAGTAAGCTCAAGTGACAAAGTATAAAATGTTATCTTCTAAGTGTTCCTTCAGGATTTCCTCACACGCACTCCCCATAAGTCTTTCTATGGTAGCCCGCCCAGCAGGTTTGGGCATAGCATCATCATCAATTGACCATCAGCACCATTCTTGATTTCATCAAATGGAGAGGCACTTGAGCAATATCAGGGCTATATATAGTTCTCTCAATTCCTGCCAGCCTTGCTCACCCTTCTGTCTCAGGAAGCCACTGAGAGACAAACAAGGAACTCCACAACATCATTTTTACAACTGCTTTTCAGAGCAGACCCACACTCTGGCTACTGGGCATTATACAGTGGCCATTATTTTGAGATAATTTGATAGAATTCAACATTTATATTACAGTAGCACTTAAGACACCTTAGCCAGGTTGGGGTCCCCTCATGTTAGTCATTGTACAAACAAGGCAAAAGACCGTCCCTGCCCCCAAAGAACTTACCATGCTTAAAAAGTTTCCAGTTTTTCTTTAGATAAAGAGTCCTAGGGAGGATTGCAAATACTGAGGTAATGTTAATGAGTTATCTAAGGCAACTGAAAAGTTTTGAAGTGTAACCACTGCCCTCCCCCCAAAACATTTAAAATAAAAAACTTTGTGTATGAAATCATATGGGCTGTGTATTGCTTGGATAGATTTGGGAGATAAGATAATATTAAATTCCACTTGCAAACAGAATTCCATAAGTATGCTACATAATCATCCAAAACACTAAAACTTGAAACAGTAGATACATACCAATTAGGATTATCTGGAGCATTAGACTGATTCAGTGTGTCCGTGTCTGAGACTGCCGCCGGGAGAGAAGTGGCCATGAACATATGGCCAGAATTTCAGACTGAAATCCAAACTCAGGTGCAGGAGGGCAGGGCCAGCTCCAGGCACCAGCGAGGGAAGCAGGTGCCTGGGGAGACCAATAGAAAGGGGCGGCAGTCAGGGCCGGCTCTGGCTTTTTTGCCGCCCCAGGAGCGGGGGGGGCGGCCGGAGCCCAGGTGGGGGCTCCGCTCTCCCCCCGGCGGCCGGGGGGAGGGCGCCAGAGGGGAGGGCGGCCGGAGCCCTGGGAGGAGGGCGGTGAGCCCCGGTGGGGGCTCGGCTCTCCCCCCCCCCGGCGGCCAGAGCGCCGGGGGCAGGGCGGCGAGCCCCGGCTGGGGCTCGGCTCTCCCCCCGGCGGCCAGAGCGCCACGCCGCTCCCCTCCAGGTGCCGCCCCAAGCACCAGCTTGGGTGCCTGGTGCCTGGAGCCGGCCCTAGTTGTGGCCCAGTGTCGAGTAAACAGGTGTCCGCAAGATGATTCACCCAACTGTAGTTACGCACAGCGCATATGTTTAATTAATCAAGCCTCTTGTCCTTATTATCCCTACACTGGGTTTCACTGATAACGACCCAAAGGAACATTCTGTTTCTGTGTGAATTATATTTTATTTACAAGGTTGTCATTTGTTCATCTGATTTTCCTTTCCTAGCCAGGAGAAAAATATTCCTGGTGTCCTTTATAATCAAAAAATGCCCAAAACTCTAAATCAGAGATGGTTAAAAAGGTTTCCTTGTGCAAATAATTCCTTTAATCTCTTAAATTAGAATAACTTAAAACCCAATGCCTCCCTAGCCTTGCATTATACATGGTACACAAATATTTATCTAGACTCTTATCATTAAAACTAATGAGCTTTTTGGATCAGAAAAAAGAACAAAGGCAGGCCCAGCCAGTTATAAAGGGTTAAATTTTGGAACAATGCCTGGGGTACAACAGTGGCATTCAGGCCTAATTCATTGACAATGATACAGCTACCCCCAAAGCCAATCTATGGAAAGAGAGTGTTAAGTAGGATATTGTTTGCATTAAGGGGCTGAATTTTCCACTGGGTAATCATCAGTGAAACCCAGCGAAGGGCAAATGAGGATGGCAGGCCTGATTAATTAAACATGTGCTCCAGTGCTAAAAGCAAGACTTATGCTATTGGTTTTACAAGAGTCATTGATATTAATACCGCTGGCAGAAATTGTGAACTGCTGTTTACTGAATCCATTTTTCACAGCAAAACTGGTGTTAAATGTACCAGTCAGGGGCTGCAGAAATACTACTGTATCTCTCCAAATGTTACCCATTTTATACAGTAGTGTGCTGCTATTACATGTTCAAGTGTCATAATTTCCATTATAAGCTCCAATTTCTAAGGCTTTTTAATTTGGCTATAAATTCAATTTGGACTGAAACTTGGCATATACAGATCTCAATTCAAGATGTTTGTTATTTATGTTTGTGTGTGTGTGTGCGCGTGTAGTCTTTTTAAATAAGTCAAAAGAAATATAAAACAGTTCAGGAGCTTACAAGTTACTACAAAATGTAAACATAGCTCATAGTAGTTTGTGAGGCTTTAAGCCCATCTATATGTTATGTTTTGCTAAATTGAAATGCTGCAGAAAAGTACCTATGAGCATGAGGATTGGGACAAGCTGAAATTTGAGGGGAAATGGCTACTGCACCTGGACACTTCCTTTTATAAGCAACAAGTGTTGTTTGAGAAATATAAGCAGTTTTCCAAATCGTTACCATGCAGGTGTCAAAAATGCAATATTAACAATTACAAAAATGAACATATTACTTTTGGTTTGAGAGAAGCTTAATGCAAAGATGTAGACAAGTGGTTATCTATTGGCGGTGGTATACTCATGGTGGAGAATAAACATCATTGCATCAACCAGACCTAGTTGTTTCTGGGCTTTATCTAAAAACAATTCTGTCTTTGCTCATTAACAAATCACGGGAGAGCAATTTAACCACTAAGAAACAGATTTTTTGTTGCTTTTTGTGGACCAGTGCATTTGGTGTGAGTACTGTATGAATGGTAACCAAATATCTAAGTATCTATTTGTCTTCTGTCCATTTTGAAATGTACTTGGTGTGTTAATTTTTCCATAGCAATGACCTTCTACATTTTTTGACCCATTCCTCCAACTTTGGGAGGGGGTTGTTCCAATGAAAAGCTCCTAATACTCTAGCGACCACTAGTAAATGAAAATTACTTAATTCTTCTTTCTTTGAGTGTTATCTTTTCTGCTAGGAAGATCTAGGAAAATGTAGTAAGTTTTCCAACATCGGTAGCACCTGCACTGAAATGCAGCTAGGGTTTTCTGGAGCAGCAATTTCCCAGATCCATCTTGACATGACAGATAGTAAGTTACCATGCTGAAGGAAAACACATAATAAGACATGTATTTAAACATAGAACAAGCTGAGCTCAGGAAGTCCTGAGATGTTCAGTCAGAGACGTCTCAGAAGTCTGGACCAAGCTAAAAGTGCTGAGCTAATTTTCAACAGGCTCAGCAGCTCTAGTGTGCTGGTCTGGTGTCAAGGCCGAGAGTTTTATGAAGTTATTGACTCAGCACCTTTATCTTGCTGGCTTCTAGGCACAGGCCTCTGTGAGGTTACTGGCCCACCACCTCTGGTTTAGTCTGATGTCAAGGCACAGGCCTCGGTAACATCCCAACACCACTAGTGTGCTGAGTTGCTGCCAAGTCAGAGGACTCTGTGAAGTCACTAGTTCAATGATTTTTTAAGACCTCTTACCATAGACTGGGACATTGCATCCTTTTATTGCTTGGTTGTATCACATTTGATCTATTGAAATTACTGTATCAGGGGACTTTAAATCATGTGGCAATGATTTGCATTTTTTCATGGGAATAACATGAAGCCAATCTGGCAACAAGACATAAATAAACATTCAAAACCCAGGGCTTCCTTTACATACTCACTTTTCACTTTTAGCAGAGGTGTAGTAATAAATCAAAAAATCTGGTGGACAGATGCTACTTTGAGTTATAGAACAGAGTTCAGCGCTTAGAGCTGACAGACCAGGGATTTAATCTTATTGAACTTGCAGTATCAGCCCAGAACCATTAACAAGCTGCATCCTTCCCTTCCTCACCATCACTTTCATTTGTAAAATGTAAAAGGAGTTTTAGAGCACTGTGCCCTTGTCTACATTCGGGTTCTAGATGCTGGATTAACTGCACCAGTGCAGTATAAGGCCCTGCTGCAAGTCACTGTTTGAATCAATGTGGTATGTCTACACTAGGATTTGCATCACTAAATTATATCAATGGCTAAAAACCCCTACTGTACACAAGTCCTGAGTTTAAAAAGAAACAGTAATGGTATGGCGTGGGTGAATTAGCATTACTTATAGTGACGTGTTAAATTACCTGAAACAGGTGTTCCCAAATTGTCTATTTTAGAAATCAAGCTATTCACAGCCACATAGCTACTCCTTCAGCTGTATCTGTATGGGACACAGGGGAAATCCAGCATCTCGTTAGATTAGTCACAGGTGTGAATTTCTTACGGGTACCCTGAGGATATACCTCTCTCCAAGTTTCATCTGTAAAAGCAGTCTTCTGGATCCAAATACGTTACCAGCACCCAGCTAAGAGACACCTTGGATTGCTTTTCAGGTACTGTCAAATTAGGTGAGACTTCTTTATGTGGAAGAGTAATATTACCATAATATGTCCCTGATGTATGTGCTGAGGAATTTACCACACTCTGCATCCTGTACAGTTAAATGCAGTGTGAACTTGCTATCCATTCACTGAGGAAAGCAGGACTCTGGGCGCTACTTTTGGCTATGTCACTTGTTGTGTGACTTTGAATGGGTCAGTTAACCTCTTTTCCCCAGTTTACTTGTGAAACAAATACTTGCCTGATTCACAGGAGTATGATGATGCTTAATTAATGCTTGCAAAGCACATTTAGGTTTTTGCCTGAAACTTGCTATATATATCTATATATATACAAAGTAAAGTTGCATAGGTAGTGTCGATTCTTTAGGACAACTCTGCATCATGCATATAGATGTGGTAGCTAATGACAGCAGTTATGTCTGACAAATCTGTACTTAATTATTACTAATGACTATAAAGCCAACTTCAAGAAAACAAAAACCAGCCTGATCCTTGGCCCTAATGTGCACCAAACTGTGCTCAAGCTATTATTATTTTTTTCTATGCTTCGTTTCTTTAAAAAATGTTTGCGCAGCCACATATCTTGGCTTCAGCCAGAGTCAGAACTGGAACCCCCCAAGAGACCACAAGGGAGGAAGATCTAGCTCAAACAAGGGCCTATCCCACAGTGCTTGGCACGGGTCCCTGGTGCTGGTGCACATTTGCAAAACTAGTTGCCTAAAATTAGGTTCCTAAGTCCCAATTTTGGCACCTTAAATAAAAGGATCCTAATTTTCAGAGTTGCTGGCAACTCCCATTGACTTCGCTGAAAGTTGTGAGTGCGCAGGATGTCTGAAAATCAGCTTAACTATAGGTACCCAGGTTTGAAAGTTTTGTCCATAATGCCCTTGGTGTATATATTTGTACTCATCTATAGTTTTGGTTTGTTCATATTAATGCTGTGAAGGGTTCTGTCATGGATAGGAATCTATGTGTGCATTGTGAGGATGAGCGGTAGATGCTGCTATGTAGAAATCCTTGCAATTTTTTGATGAAAAGTTTTTTTCAGAGGAAAAATTGTCCTGTTTTTGAAATCAGAAATTTTCAGTAAAACTGTGTTTTAAAAATAAAAATGAAATTAGAAAAGGCAAAAAATGTTGCTTTTTTCAGTTTCTGGCTTATTGATTTTCCTTTTTTTAACGCCCCCTTTTTTCTCCTTTTCCTTCCCCCTCTTCTCCTTTAAGTGGCAAAATGGGGGGAAAAGGAGAGAGAAAAAGGGGGGGGATCAAAAACCCATCTAATCAACCAACCAAAAAAAAAATAAAAAATGAAAGCTTTCTATAAACCTTTTCAGGAAAATTTTTGAATAAATGTTCCTTTTTCAAACCCATCAAACAAAAATATCTTCAATATTTTGAAAATATTTTGCAATTTTCCCCTCACCATTTTTCTCCTACTTTCTGATCCTGTGCCTTGTACGTGCTATGCTGGGCTTCAGTTTGTGCCCTGCAGTGCTGCCATTGCCTTGGCGCGTCTCGCGGTCACCAGCCTGGTGTTCTCGCCACTGGTGCCAGAGGCTCGGGTGCTTCAGGGAGCCAGCACTGAGTGTCATTTGCCGCGATCTCTGCTGAAGGTGCACAAAGTCCCTACTGTAACTTAAAAGCTTCTCCAGTAAACTCAAGGTGTGTGACTGTACTGTGTATCTATACTTAAACTCAAAGAAAGGGCGCCAAAATACAAGTTCACCCAAGGGCCGGCCCTGTCAGGAAAGCGTGGCTATTCGGGAAAGGGGCTTAAGCACCTGCTTAAGTCCTATTGAAGTCAATACGACTTATGCGTGTGATTAAATTTAGGTACATTCTTAGCGCTTTCTTGTATAGGGATGGGCTTAAACAATGGCTTAAATTATTTCCTGAAATGAGGCCTCAGTTTGTATTACCTTTCCCTCTGTGGGTAGCACATATGGTGCTCGAATTGTGCATTGATTTCTTTTATAACAGTATCCTTGTTTAGCTGAATTTCACGATGAGGTTTTAACGGATGCATTCCTTACGGGTGTGTATCCCATTCTGGGGTGCACTCCAAACCAGTGAGGGTTTATGTCACCACCTGCCCTGCAATCTTGGGTGCCTCACAGTGCTTTGCTGATGAAGCTCTCAACCTGTGTCATTCACAAACAGCCAATAGCAGGCAGCTCACATCCTGAGTGTCTGTGTATAGCTGCAGCCCTGATCCAGCACCTCTGACCCCAGCAGCCTGTCAGCAACACACAAGCCACACTCTGGCTCCCAGCAGCTGTGGTTACTACTGCAGGGTGATCCCCACACTCCAAATCCCAAATTTCCTCCCAAAACATGTGTTCTGCACAGTCCAGACCTTTCTTGGACAGTCCAGATATTAGAGGGCCCATACTCCTGTTAGGGGTCAATACACAACAGTTTGCTACTTTACCAAACAGTTCAGTTTAAACACAACACTGGATTAGTTTTGATTTAAAAAAAAAAATAAAACAAGTTTATTTGACAACAAAGAGATTTTAAATGAGCACAAGTAGAATGTATTAAAGTCAGAAGTAGTTACAAGACAAATAAACATAAAATGCTGTCTTGTAGCTAAAATGTAACAAACTAGACTTGGTTCAAGGTCAAATCCTTACCACATGTTCCCAGCAACATTACTGACCAAATTCTCAGGTCTGGATGCTCCCTCCCCCCCCCCTAAAATAATCAAAGGCTGGTTCCTTTGTCTTTTTAGGTGAAAGAAAGAGTGTGAGAGAGAGAATCCCTGGGGTGTTTTTGCCCCTCACTTTTATAGTCCAGTCAACCTTTGAAATGCATTTTCCTGAGGGTTACCCCTAGATAAAGTTCCTTTCCACTATGAGGATGGAGACATGGAGTCTCATGGTGAAAGAGGCTCCATGTTGTCATGTGTTAAAATGCAGACCGACGGCTTCTGCCCTTCTCGTTGCCAAAAAATGGCCACTTGACTGGTGATTGCCAATCAGCTTTGATGACACCTGGCTAGCATGTCCTTTGTCTTTGAGAAACAGGTTTGCCCCCCTCTCCAGACTTGTCTGGTAAACACACTTCAGTCATAATTTCAGTTTATGTTCATAACTTTACATATAATGTTCCTACACACATTTCACCATGATATTATTGACCAGCAAGTTATTAGTTGACATATTTTATACAAAGATTATTACAATGGTGTGTCGGGTGTGAATAAGGTGAGCCTAAGTATGCCTATGCTTAAGCAAAGCAGAGAGGAGTGACTTAACCAACTACCATTCAAGGGTTCATTTTTTATTTAAATATTTTGTTCTAATCTCACACTTCCTCTTTAACTTGGCAAAATGACCAAAGGAAAAACAATGGCCTTCCATTCCCCAGTTTACAACCTGTCAGAGTGAGGGATTTGGTTACCTTTTCCAAACAGTGGGTGCTGGGTTGTTGTTTTTTAATCTGAGGTCATATACTTAGGGGTTCTTTTTAATGACATGACAAAACTGACTATGGTGAAAAACCACAGAAGAATAAAAACCAGAATGAAATATGGAGATTGAATTTGTGCAGATAATTAATACTATTTTTTGGCATTCTGAGCATGCTATGGAAGAAATTCTCTGCAAGTGATATTTCCTGTAGCATTAGGTACATATAATCCCCTGACTAGGAGCCTCATGACTCCCTGAATTACAGTTTCAGTGATATTTTGTCAAAGCAGCACCCGTTTTGTTCACCACAATTCAGGAGAGCATCTCTATGCAGAACAGCACTTAAGCACATGCTTTCCTTTCAGCGTAAGTTTAAAGCTAAGCATGAGCTTAAGTTCTGTCTTGAATAGGTATGGACAATATACTTCAATACTTTCCTAATTAGGGCCTGGATAGGTACAACTCAGCTGAAGTCACCCATTTGCACTAGGCCTGAATGTGACCTATATTGTATTATGTTTGAACTGTAATGTTCCTGCAAGGTTAAACTGAGAATGAAGCAGGATGAGAAATGTTATATATTCTCTGGCGCTGAGGTCCCATATCACAATTGTCACCCATCTCAAAATAAATGGTAGGGCAATCACCTTGAATTTGTTGGGGATATTACATAATTTCCCCTTCTATAGGCTTATCTGACAGGACAAACTCTTCAGTTGTCCCATTGTGGTGATAGTTAGTTACACTGTCATTAATGGGCAGCAGGTTTAAAACAAATAAAAATAAGTTCTTCACACAGCGCACAGTCAACTTGTGGAACTCCTTGCCTGAGGAGGTTGTGAAGGCTAGGACTATAACAGTGTTTAAAAGAGAACTGGATAAATTCACAGAGGTTAAGTCCATTAATGGCTATTAGCCAGGATGGAATGGTGTCCCTAGCCTCTGTTTGTCAGAGGGTGGTGATGGACGGCAGGAGAGAGATCACTGGATCATTACCTGTTAGGTTCACTCCCTCTGAGGCACCTGGCATTGGCCACTGTTGGTAGGATCTGCTGGGAAGAATCTGCCACACTTTTATGCAGAGACCTCCCATTCAACCACAGAATATTTACATTCATGAGACTAAGGGCAAGAAACCCATATACTCCTGGGGTCTCAATTCCAGGGTGTGATGGTAGGATCATTGCTTTAGGGCTACCATAGATGCATTACAGTTGTTCAAGGTGGGGTGTCCGCAACAAAGTGAGAATAGGGGCTGATATTTTCTTGCGCTCTAGGGCTTGGACAACCTGTGTGCAAGCAGTGTTCCAGAAGCACGGGGAGTCCTTTACCAATCCTGACAAAGCAGCAGAGACGCCATATTGGGAAAGAATAAACCCTAAGATAATGTGAAGTAATAAGGGGAGTTGTGGGTGGGTTCTCTGAGGTGGGAAGGTCAGAACAACTTGGACTTGGAAAGCTGGGCTTTTGGTTCAGCAACCAAAGCACATACACCAACAAAATCAGTTCTGGGTGTTCTAAAGCACTGCTTTGGGTGAAGGGTAGTGTGATGATATCACAGCTGTTGAAATGCTCGCTGTTAGTCATGAGCAGCTATAGAGGAGCCATATCTGGCAATGTCATGAAGATAGGCAAGCTCTTCATATTGTCAGCTGGAATACATGTAATAATTTTCTTGAAGGGAAAAACTCAATTTAAAAGGGCATTTATTTGTAACAAGAGACCTTCCATAAGACTGGGCTTAGCAATAGGGATCTGTAGGTATCACTGTGACTCATACAAATTAGAAAAGCAGACAGAATCAATCAAATTAGAAGTCAATGCTACTGCCATTCACTGGAGCTATTTTTTCTGGGATTATGGATGTATTAACTGTTCAGAGATCAGTGCAAATCTGAATTCCTGATTGGGTCACACCAGATTCAAATCCTGAATTGGATTTCTTATTGTTGACTACTTGAAGACATTGACTCCTTGGATATTGGGGTAAATTACCTTCTGATGTAACTCCACTAAAGGATAGGAGAGTTACGCAGCAGAGTGTTTGACCTTAATGTTCCATTTGAGGCTGATCACAGACAGGTTGAAGTAGAAGTTTCCTATGCTGCTGAATGCAAGTAGCATCACTATGTCATGTAATCTGGGAGCTAAAGTTTTCCTGTGACTTGAATTGGAGCTTTGCCATAATATGTCTGTTGAACTGAGGATATGTCAAGTGAGGATGTAGGTAAAATGATTAAGGAGAGTGACCTTTGCACCATTGCACCATTATCTGCTAATGGTGGGATGGGAATATGATATTTATGGTATTAATAAGAATTTGCAGCCTCCCTTGCACCTTTCATAAAGAGCTGAGCCAGAATACAGCAAATTTTTCAGCGAAGTTAGGGTGAAGAAACTTAGGCCTTGTTCACACTACGGGAGTAAGTCGACCTAAATTACACAATAAGCCTTACGCTTATCGTTCCGGTGGAGTACTGGCGTCAACGGGAGAACGATCTGCAGTCGATTTAGTGGTCCTTGACTAGATCAACTAAATTGACCCCCAGTGGATCGATCGCCGCAGCATTGATCCCCAGTAAGTGTAGACATGCCCTTATAGTTAGGTGGTAATAACCATTGGTTCCCAGTAATGTACATTCTAGAAACATTTACATCACTTTTCACTAATTATAAGGCTGCCTACACATTTCTGTAAATGAACTCATGCATGGCCATGTTAAAAATGGAAAAAATCCTGGAAATAAGCTGATGTCTGGAGACTAAAACAATGAGGTACAGCAGAAACATCTGAGAGAGAGAGAGAGAGAGAGAGAGAGAGCTTCAATTAAATAAAATCAAACGGGGCTGAGTTCTTTGTTTTGTTGTTTTTAAACTGCAAGTAACTAACTTGGTGCAAACAACTAGAATTAGATTCACACTAGAAATTTTTGTTTTCAGTGCTACAAAGGACAATGAATAAATAAAATAAACAACATGGGCAGGGTTGATCATTATGGTTGCCATGCCATAGCTAACCTTTGAACCCAACCTAATGCTCCCCCCACCACCAAAAAAAAAAAAAGCTTTTATTTTCCTTGGGCGTGGGAGTAATCTCATTACTCCTGGAGGTCTCCCTGAGAGGTCACTATACGGGGACTTGGTGTCACTGTAGTGTTATTACTGAGCTCCTGCTCTTTGTCATATTCCATTACAGACCTGGATTTAACTTGACAGCACTAAATGTTTTCTCTGAAATTGATTCAACTGTTTAGTATCACATCCACCCACCCACATGCAAAAAGTCCCCAAGTGTCAGCAGTCATGGATAGTTTTCTGAAAAACATAAATTCTATGACTCCCATCACAGCTGTGACAAAAATGCAGCTTTAGCTATGACTCATCCATTGAAACTCTGTTTTGTATCGTGGTTATTTTATTTGTTCCCTCCTTTTCGGTACTTCCTTTTTCTTTTTAGTGGACAAAACTCTAAGCCTTTCCACAGTATGGCATGCTCAAGTCTATAGATGATAGCTAAGCAACTGCCTCCTAATAAGCCATCACCTTTTTGGTAAAAAAATTACAAACTTCCAAAATCAAAAGGCTTCCCACCATCCTTTACTGACGTGCCCTCTGAAATGTCATCTGTGCTAACATGAAGAGAGAGGAGGGACTTATCTTTTCTTCTGGAATGGTGGGAACCTGGGTCATGTGAACATATGTAGGTCATATGTGTTGCAATTAGATTGACTAATGCACATCAGTGCTCCCTTACGAAACCCCAGTGGACTCAATATCTGTACCTTAAGGTCAATGGAGCTTCACATGGGCTTGACCTGATTGCTGGCCACCATATGGTTGTAATGTGAAGAAAGTCAATCCCTCACCCACCCTAATCATGTCCTGCAAAAAGGAGATATTAATTCTTCTCTCCTGGCCAATCTACACATTGGTGGGGAGCAAAGGCTGAATTTATTACTTGATGAAAGGAAAGTTCTAGGTAAAATTATAGTACTGACCAAAGGAAACTTGCCAGTCAAATGAATACTAATAAGAGAGAGAAATGCCATATTCATCTGCCCTGTATATATGAGAGACAGAGAGACTGAGAGAGAAGACTACCAAGTGTATCTTGGGATCAATAGGTTATGTGTGTAACAGAATGTGTGGGTGTAAGGAAATGAGAATACGTTTAGCAGAGAATGAGTGAGAATATGTGAGTGAGTTAACATATGGCGGAACAACTGAAGAGCTGCAAGGACATACAAGTCCAGGCCAGTGACGGCAGGGAATAGAACTTTACATCATCCTACTGAAGTGAGACCAGAAGGCAGGGCTGACTGTGGAGGGAATCCTTACTGTCTATCATGTGACAATGTAAATTCATTTTAAGAGTCCTGGGAAGGGAAATGACACCTAACAACTGAAGTTTCTGTCCACTTGGTTAAGGACACTAATCAAACTTTCCAAGTTTTAGGGAAAATAAAAGAAAATATAATAGAATAAAAGAAAATCACAGATTACATCCTCCTCCTTTGTTGTGTGTTTTAAAATAGATCCTGGGTGATGAATTTGCTGGAATCTGACTACATACATAGCCTAATGGCCTAGTGCTGACTTAAAAAACAATTGTTTAGACACAAAGTCAATGACTGGTAGTAGCAACATTAATTTAAGAGAACCAACCCAAGCTTTGGGCAGAATTCCTCACTTAGTTTTTACTCAGGCAACTTCTGATTTAAGTCAATAGGAGCTTGCCTGAGTAAGATCTGAGTAAATAATACAAGTTAGCGGCAAACTGCATTAAAGATGCATTGGGGTGCTGAGTGTGTGTCAGGTGCTTGGTCGAACTGGGTATTATGAGCTTCCTTTGCAGGACTCCTGAACCATCATTTAATACTTGCATAAGCAGAGGATCCAGATCAACAGCCTCCAGCCCCTTTGCAGTTTCCATAAGTAAGACAAACTAGACCGGTTGGCTGCTCCCTGCAGATGTATGAACACTAGGGATGAGGAGCACTGTACCCGGAGTGGAAGAGGAGCTGGCTGCTTGGCTGTCTCCTCTCCTCACTACAAGACTTTGCAGGCTGGGTATGACGTACTGATTGGGAGCTGTGGTTCACTAAACTTTTTCAAACCTTAGATTCTTTTCCATTGAGTACTGGGAGGTGATGGTTCAGTGTGATTCTTATTTTATCTGAACTAATTTGCTTTTCTCTTGATGCCACTCAGATGGAGATATATCCCCTCTGTGAAACAGGATTGTGTGTTCCCCTCTTACAGGAAAAAGACCAGAATCCATGGAAAACCCTATGTGAGCTTTGTTGATCCCTGGCCAGATGCATAGATGGACCCTCTCTCTCCCCTGCTGCCACAGCAAAGTAATGCCTGAGAGAAGTTATTATGCTTCCTTTGCCACTCAGCCCTTCAATGGGTCTCGGAAAGTTAATTTTGTTCTGATCATTATTCATGAGTCTCTTTAGTACATGGTTTTTTGGGCCACATAAGAGGGAGAATATTGTTTGGAAGATGCCTCTTCTCTGACTCCTTCCCCATCATCCTCGCCATACCCCCTTTGCCCACATCACAAGTGGATTGTATATAGCTTATGCAGACAAGCTGGTGGCAGTTCTGGTGAGTGTCTGTCTGGTCTGGCTGCCAGTCGCCTTCATGCAGCTGCTTGCTCCTTTTCCCCTGGATTGCTGTGATTTGGTTCTCTCCTGCCCCCTATTGCAGAGATGAAGACAAGAGCCTAGCCTATGTTTCTAATTTAAACTCTGCCAGTTGTAGGTGTTTGGGATTTCAGAACTGTGCTGTGGAAGTGGGTGCATGCTCTGCAGTCTGTGAGCTTATACCTAAACGTTCAGCCACAGTCTGAAACTGCTAGTTCTTCACAAAGTTTTTGTTTTGTTTTTAACAGTAAATTCTGCCATGTGTGTTGCTCAACAGAGTCACAGCACAGCCCATAACGGTCCACCTTGTCCCAGTTTTCCACAGAAACCTTGTGACTTTACACACAATTCCTTTAACTCTGTTAATGTTGGGCCATCTCCCAGTTGAAGGAAGTTCCCATATTCTGAATGAGAAGATCCTGCTGAGTCAGCTACTTCCTGTACAAACAACAGAAGCAGACATGTTAGGTGTTGTCTGACAGACAGGCAAATCTTCCAATGATTTTAATTTTTATCCAGATTTTAATTTTTATCACATTAGGGTTTTCACATTTTCCCTGTCAGTTCCAGTCTTCTTAGGTGACTGAAATCCTTTCCTTCAATGAAGAAGATGACCAAATTCTGTTAGAAGTGAATTGGTGCAATGCTACACTTCAGAAAAGGCCTATACATGTTATAGAGAACAAGAACTTTCCTGTAGTGTTTTAAACCAACCTAGAGAATTCCAGAGCTGGGATGAAATTATTCCATTCTACGGGACTTCACCAGACGGATATTGACCAAAAGGGAGTTATACCAGCAATAAGGCTTGGTCCACCGAGTGACACTAAGTGGTTCCATTGAGGTGCAGAATATTATGAACTCCCATTGACCATAGTGGAAATTGAGAGCACTCGGAACTTTGCAGGACTGGACCCTAACTCAGAGCCGAATATGGTCCAGAGAGTCTGAGTGAGGGAGAACTTGATGAAATGTAGTGTGACCAAAAGACAGATTGTAAAAAAGAAGTTTGACATTTTGGTGTGTGTGTGTGTGTGTGTGAGAGAGAGAGAGAGAGAGAAGAGCAAACTAAGCAATACTACCCCATGATTACTAGGATTATAATTTGGCTGCTATAGCAGCAGCCTGCATGGCATTCTTCATCAACTGTCACATCTCATCTCATTCACTTTTGCAAAGGATCTTTGTGTCACTGCTTTTGTGAAGAGATTAGGCAACTCTCAAAGAATTTCCTTGGCTGCTACCTGATATGCCATTATTCGCCTCTTATCATTTTAGCAAAGCAGTTACGCTGCTGTCAGAGGTAATGGAGACTGTGCCACTAAGAAAATTGGCTGTAATTTATTTATCAATTGTTTCTACATACCACAAAAGAGACCATCTACTTTACGGCTGGGTCTAAGGTATTTGAGAGCCCCTGAAGTTCATGGTTTTCCGGTATTCTAAGTTCTACTTATGGCTTTTCCTGTATATGACACACAACACCACCCCTGTGGTCTTGAAGGCCGATTTCTTCTTTACTTTCTTTAGTCACAAATCATTCTGAGGCATCCCTTAAGTGCATTTGTATTGTTAAGTGCACCGGCCTGATTTGGTGTTAATTCAATTTGAGTGCCCTTAATATCTTGTGGGGGTGATGCAATGCATGCAAGCTGTACCTTGTAAAAACAGGTTCCAGGTCTGCCTGAGAGCAAAGCACCTTTCCCATAGCAATTTACCAAAGTTGCTGATAAAATTTTCATAAGGAAACCTTTTTAGTCTGACCCTATTGTGTTATTCTACCATTAAGACTCGGGGAATTGAGACTGTCTTCTGGTGACAGTTTATCGCATTCTCCATTATTGCTGCATGCACACAACCTACTGATGGGTCACAGCTTAAACCCCCTCTCCTTAAACCATGGAAACAGCTTGCAGGGCCAGAACCTGGGAGCTGTCTGCTGCCAGTTTCTCTGTATGTGTGTCAATCTAAATGAACTGCACTCTTGGTAAACCAATCCCCTCTAACCTTTGAATGATGGGAGATTGTGGGACATTTTAGTGCATTTGGGGCCAAGGGGAATGGATAGAAAGAGAGAGGAAAGGGAAGAGAAGCCAGTGGAAAGAAAGCTACAGCTGTAGAAAATGTAGAAAGAAAGCATTTTGATTAAAAGAAAAACTATTTAACCAAAATTGAAGGTGAAAAGAAAACAATCACTTTATCCCCAGCACCTTTATTTAGAATAAGCAAACACTAATTTCCTACTTGTTATATGCTGGGGGCCAAATTCTGCTCTGAATTAGGCCATTGTAATCCTGAACAATTCCAATCCTTTAGGTGCAATTCCTTCAGATGTTAACTGAGAGCAGAACTTAGACCTACATATCTGAGCTCACTCTGACCAAAGAACAAGACCAAGGAGAACAAGGACCTACACAGATGTTAGACACTGGTCGATTGTCTTCTCCTTCCTTCCCCTCCTGACCCCCAATGCCCAGTGACCTAGAGTTTCTAGTAATGCTGTAGTATTTGCCAAAGAAGTTGGATTTAAATACACAGCTATCACTGAAGTGTGGTTTGTGTGTCTGGTACTGCGTACTGTGACGTCTATATCTGTCAGTTACTTATTTAAAACCCAGTAAAATAAGTTTTTATACAAATCCCATTGAATGTTCTGGGCACATGCCCTCCAGATTTCAGGCCAGAATTTTGGAACATCTGAAGACGGGACCACTACCTCCAAAAATAATCCCACGTTTTATATTGAGTCCAGTGCAGGCTGTAACACGACGTTAACAACTTAACAAGTGCTATGTGACTATTCTTACAATACAGGCCCAGTGTATGAATGTGGTGGGGTAACGACTTACTGGTGCGGCGCCTCCTGCTGGTTGTCCAGGGAATTAGCTCTTTTCCAGCTCCGGAGCGCCCTCTGCCGGCTGATGTCTCGCCTGCCGCTGGCCCCTGTGTCCCTCCTGGACCCCGGTGCCCTTTGCCCAGTGGTGCTGCCCACCGCAGCAACCCACAATCTGGGTCTCCCCACCTGCAACCCTCTATCCCCAGCCTTGCCTCAGTGGCTACTGCCAGTCACCATCTAGCCCCCGCTCACTGGGGCAGACGGCAGCCTGTAAACCACTCATCATCGGCAAGGGGGGTTGGACCAGCTGCCTCTGCTTATATCTGGGCTGCCCCTCTGCAGCCCTAGTACCCTTTTGTGGGCCCTTAGCTTGCCCTGCAGCCTGTGGCTTTGCCATGCTGGAGCTCCCCAGCTCCCTCTGCCCTTCCCCAGCACTGCTCCACCCTAGGTAACCTCCTCAGCTTCCCCGGCAGCCAGGCCCTCCTCTCTCTAGGGAGCTAGAGAGAGGGTCTGTCCTTCCTTCTGGCCCACCACCCTCTTATAAGGGCCAGCTGGGCCCTGATTGCACTGGCTGCAGCTGTGGCTGCTTTCCAAATCAGCCCAGCTTTTCCCCGGCCACAGCCCTCTCCCAGGGCTGTTTTAAGCCCTTCCAGGCATGGCGGGGTGAACACCCCGCCACAATGCACCTCAATATTGAGTCCCTGTGGGTTGATGATAAGGCAGTTCTTATGTCTCATAGCCCACCCTGGAAAATTTGCTCCACTCCAAATTGTCAGGGGACGGGGAGGGACTCTCTTCCCCACCCACATGACTCATCTTGCCAGTGTCTAGTGGGCATCCAAGGTTTGACTCTGCACCTACTGAAGTCTGTTGGAGTGTCGCCATTGACGTGCAGGATCAGACTCCAGATGAAAAATGATCAGTTCAAGTCCAGCTGGGCCCAGATGAATAAATAAATCGGAGCCTCATGTGTGGAGTTAGTGTTTGTTGGTAGGGAGTGTGTGTGTTCTGGGGGCGATGTGCAATGCAAGTGTGTGTGACCAAGGCAAACTGATTAATTATTGGATAAAGCTGGAGGCAAACCAGGGGCAGATTCACCGGTCAAAGAACGGTGCTACAGTGGAATTTATAATATGTTAGTCTATCAGCCTCTTGATCTTTGAGAGTATTCAAGGAAGATGGAGATGAGGCAATTCTTTCTTCATGGTTTCAATAGGGAAAAGAAACAGCAAGTATTTACAGCCTTTTCCTCTCTGGTGCCCAGGGCAGTGTACATTGGAAATATACATCAGTGTCAGTCACTTTAGAAGAAGTTTGAAAGCTGATTTTAAAATAAACAAACAAACAAAAAAACCTCTTCAAATTACCAACTCACAAAGGGATGCCACTTGAGCTCTGGCCCAGTACACCATCCAGCCTGCATCTAAGGGCTGAGAACAGCCTGCAAAGGGCTGGGGGAGAATTTCTCTAGGGCAAGCATTGAATTGAGCCCCTGTGGACAGCTACCTACTGGCTCCCTGCAAGCCCTAGCCTTGGGAATGTGTGTGTGCTGGAGGTAGGAGGGCCCAGAGTGTTTGGAAATATGGAGATTCTGGGCTACTCCGGACTGTAGCAACACTGAGGGAGGCTGTCATAAAATAGAATAGCCCCTGGCTATTTTGTTTTATTTGAGATCTGTTTTGGCCCTTGGAGCCGTCCAAAATCCCCTGGGTAAAAGCCACCTTTGAGCTCCCTCTTTGTGGACTCTGGCTGCTGTGCTGCTCCTTCCACCTCAGATTTTGGAGGGGAAGATGTCTGACCGGCTTATAATGTCTTAAATTCTGGAAGCTTCCCCTTCCCTTCCCCCCAACCCTATACTTTTTAGAAAAAGGGAAAGGTACTAGAGGGAGCTCATCGGGATGTTCCAGATGAGCGGCTGCCCACTATGTTGCTTCAAACTCCAATGAGCTGAAGCAACTAGAAAGCAGGGGCATGAAGGTAAAGCAGCTGGTGTGATGTCCCATTGCACTGACACATACAGCAGGTGGCCCTTGGAAGTGCATAGATAAATCCCATCACAGCACCACCAGCTGCATTCAGTGCTGTGAACGAGTGAATTATGGGGCCCTTCTTGACAGGCAGTTGGTGGAAAGGCATGGAGGAAGGATTATTCTTGTTACCTCCTGGGAAAGAAGAAACTGTACAATGTGTGTAATGGAGAAATCCTGGCAGGATGGACGTGGCTCTTGCACTCCTAGGCTGTGGTGGGGAAGCAGAAGATTATAATTATTGCAACATATTTTGTATTCAGAAGGGTGAACGGGCAAGGGAGGTTACTTACAATGCACTTCAGAGGAGTATAAGTTGCACTGGTCATATAGAAATGCATTATATGCTATTCTTCAAGCAATAAATAGAGTAATTATGCGAGAGCTAGGATATCAAGTAGTAGACTATACTCCAGAGTCTTCAGTCTTTGTATTCTCTCCCCCAAGAGCTAGCAAATGCTTAAGTCTATGATGCGAGACAGAAAAATTAAGCACAACCAGGGGGAGGGGAGCTGTCCAAAGGTCTTTGGTACCTGAATCTAGGGAGAAATGAATAGAAACTCTCTCCTCCTGCTCCATGACCAGGCTAGATTGTGTACATCAGCATCAGATCTCAAGTGTTTCAATGTGAATGTTGTCTGTGCAGCATTTTCCATAAACACTTTGAGCCCCATCACATATCTTACACACCCAGCTCAATAAGCATCCACATGAAAAAAAAGTCACTACTGCTTGGTCTCTGGCCATGAGCTGTGTGTGGTCCAAAGAAGTTTAGCCCCATTAGGGGCTAGGGCCCACATTAACAGAAATATTGGTGATTCCCTTGACTGTACTTGGGTTCTGCTGTAAAATGAACCCTGAGCCAAGCCTCTTCCCCATGGATTTAAGTGGACATGCATCTGATTGCTCAAAATGCTAGAATATCTGAATGGTTTATGGACCCTAAACATGTAGTACTTCCTCATGGAATCACACACAACCACAAAGGATAGTGTGTCACCTTCTGTGTGCAACATAATTAAAGTGTTTATGTATCATACATTTAAAACTATATATGGTGCTGGGTGGAGTTCCTGATCACTTCCGAACTTTTGTGGCAGCACAGTTTGTGGGCACCATAGGCTTCCTCCTATATCTCCACACATCCCCTATGAATCATCCATTGTCTGTGAGTTCTACCTTGAATCCCTGCCTGTGATTATTGGAAAGCTCAGGATCTTGCCAGCAAGAAAATTTACAGCTCAACAATTACATTGTTGAAATTCTGACAAATCCCCCCCAGTTTATGGCTTTGAAAATAAGGGATAAGTGTGAGCAACTGAATATATTACACACCGTATTGAGGCCTCGTGGGGGTTATATTATGGAATCTGTTTACTTTGACTGACATTTTTCATTTTTCTTTTCTTCCAGACATTATTACTGCAAATGATATCTGTGCTCGATATGGATTTGTTACTCAAAGAACAGCCCGGATATTTGGATAATCATTTTCTAAACAGGCTTTTTTTTATTATGATTTTTGGAAGCATTCCAGTAATAATGCAACAGGCAGGCAACGGATTGAGAAAAAAGCAAACAGAACTTGTATTACATTAGTACATCACATTACAGCACATTAGATGCAGGTGGGATTTCCAAAACTTCTCTGCAATGCAAAACAGTGCTAAAAACTCCATGCTCAGACACAAAAGAAAGTTGACTTTTCCATCATTTTCTCCAGACAAAAGCTGAAAGCCCCAATGACGAAGATGGGACTGTCTGCTGAAGGTGGAATAAATGCCACTCAGAGGCTGAGTAACATTGGCTCTGCTGTGCTCACACTTGTGAACTGAACAAATCAGTACATACGGTATTACAAAATACAGCTATGGAGGGCAAAACAAGACCCAAAGACAGCCAATCAAAGAAGAACTCCCAATCAAAGAAGGACTCAAATTGGGCAATGGAAATGGCAGAATCTTTCTCTGTTATGTTTGAACAAGACACTGGAAATGTCAGTGAGAATTCTCCAGTTACTTCCGAAGTTCCCTTTTGAAAGCTCGCTGTGCAGATTGGTGTAAATGAGTAAGCATCTGTCATGTACAGGCAAATTAATTAGAATCGAGGTATATTTCTGCTTCTTCTTTGTAGGGGAGAAAGAGGACGAGCAAGGTTACTCTACCATAGCATTAAATGCATGGCAAAAATTACATTAAATGTATGTGTGTGTGTGTGTGTGTGTTAGACTAAAGGTGGTAACAGTGCAGTCAGTGGGTCTATGATATAAGAGGATTCACTGGCCACACACTCCATGGGGCTGGGGACAGGAGGCTATGTAGTACTACAGCAATCCACAGCAAGTCTGTTCCCCAGTGTCCTGCCTCCAGAATGAGGGAGGATTCCATACCCAGGGTATCCTGGCTTTGTGTGGATACCAGTGCTTCCCCTTTGCATGGAAATCTGTGGAAATTAAATTAGGGCAGTGTCATTGCAAATATGATACATGGGAAAATCGCACATTTTTAATCACATGGTTCGTTCCTCAGCGTCTCCCATTACTTACATTTTAATGATGTAAAGGGTAACCAGCGGCTTAGGCAATGGGTTGCATGTTACAAATAAAAATAAATAATCATGAGAGACAAGGTGGGTGAGGTCATATCTTTTATTGGACCAACTTCTGTGGGTGAGAGAGACAAGCTTTCGAGCTACACAGAGCTCTTCTTCAGGTCTGGGAAAGGTATTCCCAGCGTCACAGCAAAACACAAGGTGGAACAGATTGTTTGACATAAGTAGTTAGCACGTATTGTAAGGGACCATGCAAGGTAGAGTGGCCCATTAACATCTCTACAGTCATAGGACAAAATGAGGGGGATAGTGGTTTACAGCCATAAATCCAGTGTTTCTGGTCAGCCCGTGATTTTTAGTGTCTAGCAGAGTAATGAATTTAAGCTCCCAGGCTCATCTATTGTGCAGGTTTCCTTTGAGCATGAGGACTGATAGGCCAGATATAGAGTGATCACTTTGTAAATAATACATGATCACTCATGTAAATAATACTCATGTAAATAAATACACAGGTAAATAATCATGTCACACACACAACCACATTTTCCCCTTTATTAGAGACCATAAACCTTGGGAAGACAGAACAAGGGGTAAGTCACTCAGTGATCTCTTCATGCAGCTTCTTCAACATATTTTCAGCCGCATGAGAATTTCCAAGGCTGGTCATGCATTCAGAGCTGTCCCTACTGGTGATCTGTGCATGAGAAGTCTAACTGACTCTTTGCTGAAGAATGAAAAGAAAAAGGCACTGAGTGGCTTCCTAGATTTGGTTTAAAGCTGGATCAAATTAAAACAAAGAATTTCTAGTAATTATCTATTTCACCTAAAAGTGTCCCAGGAAGGTCATTGGCTCAGCAGGTTCACTGCACTCCCAGCACCAGTGTAAGCACCACTTATGGTTGATTTTGCACTGGGAAGCAACGCAAAGCTGATGGGGCACAGAAAATTTGCCAGATATGAGAGAGAGACAGCTGGTTTCGTGGCCAGCCCAATGTTTCTTTCTGAAAGATGAAGACTCAAACTGGAAAAATAGTAAATGTACTCTGAAATATTTTCACTTGCCACTTCCCCATAGTTCTTACCATGTTTTTTCCACCTGGGAGCAGTGGGGAAAAAAGAAGTAAGGACATGTCATAATTGTGTCTCATCCATAACGTCCATAGTATACAATGGCCTGGGAATGATTAGTGAATGGGTTGGGGGGGGGGTGCAGGGGCTAATCTAGAGCTGTGCGAATAACTGATGTCTGGACAGAACCCAAAACAAACATTTTACAACAAAACGAAAAAGAAAAAAAAAAGAGTTTGGGATCAAACATAACAGTTTGTTAAACCCAAACTAAATGTTTTGTTACCTTTTTGGTTTTTTAACCCCCCTTTAAAAATAAGATTGAAGTAAAATTTGAAATGAAAAGACATTTCAAATTGAAACATTCCATTTATAAATGTTGAAACTAAACAGTTTTGATTTCTTTTTGAGGTTTTTTTCTTGACTGAAACAAATAGATGAATTTCCAAAAGATTTCAGTTGACCTGAATCTGCATTTTTCAGCTGAAAAATTTTGCCCAGCTGTAGTCTGATCATTGTGCAACAATTTTGCATTCTGCACATATAACTAAAGGTCACACTTAAGAGAGGACCCTTTAAGATGATATAATGAGTAGACTTATGAAGGTTGCCTTGTTCTGAGTATGAGTCAGAGCAAGGGGATCAGGAGAAGTGAAGTGAGAGCTTAGACAACACTTAAACCCGGTCATTGATCCATGAGTACCTCCTTGGCTTTGACATCTGTTGTCAACTCCTTAAATCAAGCCCCTTAGACTCAATAGTGAAGTAAATAAATTATAAGTTTTATTGACCATATCTGCGCTGCACAAGTATCTCATAGAACTAATTAAGACTTCCAAAGTGCTGTCCCAAGATGCACTGGGCTCAGTTTAAAATCCAAAATGGCTTCTCAAGTAGGACGAGATGGTCTCTTCTTTGGTTGTTCCATTGTTTTGGGCAGCTCTGGCAAGGATTATGTACCTAGGACATTACAACATCCGCATTGTCAGGAAAGAATAAGCTGGGGTGTTTTGCTGGAGGACAGCTCTGGTTTTCACATTGGACTTAGGCCCAAAGTGAATTATTCTTTTTGGCCAGCTAACTAAATCAGTGATTTCTCTTAGTGCCCCTTCAGGTCTAACATGTTGGGCACCTTTATTGATTTCAAACACCAAGACCCTGATTCTCCTCTCACTTAAACTACTTTTACACAATGTGTAACTCCACTGCCGTCAGAGGAATTACTTCTGTTTTGACCTGGGGTAAGTGGGGATAAATCAGGCCTCAAGCCTTTTGTTCCACTCAGTGTTGCATTATTTTGGGGGGAATGCAGTTGCGGGGGGAAAGGTTGTTACTGGTGCTGTTGTTTTTTTCCCCCTCTAAAACAAAGAGATGTGATCATCAGGGGGGTAAATCACATATATCTTTCCCATGCGTGGGAGATAATAAATCACTCTTCACAGGTGAAATCTTTTATTTATGCTGTGGGATTCCATTTTATTGAAGAAAGGTGTGTTCTTTTGGCTTCAGCTACTCTGCACTTTAGCAAGTGATTCAAATCAAGCTGACATTTATTAGTGAGGATGTTGAACACTCTGCCCTTATGCACATGATTCTGCTGCTGCTTTCGCTGTAGGTGTTTGCTCTCTTTTGGTTTTGTTGTGGAGCAAAATTGTGGCCTGCTCCTGATATCAATGGAAAGTGAACTGTGATGGCTATTGCTTAAAAAAAATGGTGGTAGTGTGGTAATAACCGTCCCTCATGTTATGCATTGAATACACCTAATTACTGCAACTGTTTATATTCAGAAGCCTATCTCTGCAAGCAAAAGGGCTGGAAGTGTAATTTTTTAAAAAAAGAAATGTATACTCTGTTCAAAATTGAATGACCCTCAGAACCATTGGACTAAATTAAAGTCCAGTTGCAAAGCTCTGAAGATATTTCAGAAAATGACACACATTGCTGCAATGTGAAAACCAAAGCTGTCTTCCAAAAAAAATCCCAGTTTATTCTTTCCTGACAATGCGGATGTTGTAATGTCCTAGGGACATAACCTTTACCAGAGCTGTCCAAAACAATGGGACAACCAAAGAAGAGACCATCTCTTCCTACTTGAGAAGCCATTTTGGATTTTAAACTGAGCCCAATGCATCTTGGGACAGCACTTTGGAAGTCTTAATTCGTTCTATGATATACTCGTGCAGCGCAGATATGATCAATAAAACGTATAATTTATTTAGTTCACTTTTAATTTCTAAAAATTACTACAGGATTCCACAGTAATGGTCACAAGCGCTGCCCAGTGGCCATGTTATTTTAAGTGCTGCTAATGTTCTTGGCAATCACTGTAGAAAGGTCATAATTTTTATAAGGGTGTATAACAGGGCTGGGCTACTCTTCTATTGTTAAGGCTTCAGCTGGAGTTAAAGTGTTTCCAGAAATGAGCAGAGGTTATATAAGAGATAATATGGTAGCGTGCAGCTAAAATTCCCCTCTCCTTCCCGCCCCACCCCATTCCAAGGCTTGAGGTAGGTCCGCCAGAGTTTCCCCTTCTCCTGCCTCTTCACTGTGGGTGAAATGAGGATTCATCAGGTGGGAGAGTCTGAAGTCAGAGCAGCAGGAGGAGATGATGCCTCGTTCAGGAGTATATGGAGCTCCAAGTCTTCCTTCCAGCAGATAGAGCCCCACCAGTACCTAATGGGAGCATTGACCAAGCTGGGAGTCCCCTATCTGCCACTTTTGTCCTTCAGAAAGATCAGTTCCCTGGCTGGATCCCTTTCTGCCCAGGGAGGCAAAGAGGGAAAGAAGATATTGCTTCCTCCAGCTCTCCTTCTCCTCCAGGAGAAAAGCAAGACCCTGCCCCCAGCTGAAATCCCTGAGAAACAGAATGACCCTGTTGATAGCCTATCCTCTCCTGGCACTCCATAGTGGGGTGTGTGGCTAAGGCAAAGGAGTTTGCAAGCATATGGGAAATTCCACTACACAGCTCCACACCTGGATATGTGCATAAAACTTTTGTTTGGCTGGCTATGGTCCTGCATGGGGAACTTGGACTCCTTTCATATACATTTATTCCACTTATCCCTATGCGCTTCCCTGTGCCATGTCCTATTGCACAAGATGTTGCAATGACATTAACACCCATGATGACATACACCCCCCAAAATGGGCGGCTCCTCCTCCTATCCTGAGCAAGCACAATTGCTGGAAATGAGTCGTAGATAACTAATATTGGGCATTGCAATGTCATGATGATGCTTTGCTACGTGGAAAGGGGTTTTTCTGTATTTGTTTTGTTGCACGTATACTGTAGGCCCCTTCCCTCACTAAAGGAGGGTGAGGACTAAAATCTCCAAAAGGAAAACTTTGGCATCACAGACAAAATGGAATGTCTAATGAATGGAAACAAGCTCTAGCTTTAACATGAGTTACATCAGCATACTGGAGGCTGAACACACCCGTCATATTGATACACAAAGAGGAATTATACAGAGTTAATGACATGGAAAGGCGACTCTGCCATTTAAGCAGTTACACATGGCTAATAAACGATGAAGGTAAAAATCTCCCCCTAAAAAGCCAGTTTCTGTTCATTTAACATTATAATAATCATAAAAATGAAACCACTTCAAAGTCAAGGATTATGTCCTGGTCCCCCATTTCTTTCTTGGTAAAAATATTACTTTGTTTCTATTTCAATTTATCGCGTGTCTGCCTAATATTCCAAGTGCTTTAAGATGTTAATGTACATACAAAATTCATACAGATCAATATAACTAAAACCCTTCTAAATAACCCCAAATAAACTCCTCTCCCTTTTAGCCACGTACCTCATTCAACTCCCTCAGGAAACGTCAAGGAAGTAGATAAGCCTTAGCACGAGAGTCAGCAAATCTAGGCACTGTCGGAACAAAGGAAGAAGTAGTTCCAGAATCAAGGAACCCTTCGGAAGAATGCCCTTCCACCCAGTTCTCTCCCATTTAAACCCTGGGGCTTTTTGCCCAAGCACCCCAGCGGATTGCAGCTGCCATGGTACTACACTGGAAAATATATAATGTTGTAACAGACTAGATAACAAAGATGCTAAATGTGACTTAGTGTTCAGTGTAGATAGCTGCAAACTGATCTGGGATCCTCCCAAAAGCTAAAGACCCTGCATTCCAGTGGTCTGCCCTGGCTAGCTTTAGGGAGGATGGAATAATCCATGATCTTTAGAAAAAATCAGTGACAATCTTCCAACCCTCCCAATCGGTTTCAATGGGTTTACATTTCCATGGATCTCTTTGTAAGGCAAAGAGCTGGGAAGTTCTTTCCTAAAAAAGTGAGAGCTGACATTTCTAGGTGCATCAGGAAGGGGCAGTTTCAGGCTTGTTGGCTGGCTTTAGAAAAAAGTCCTGATTGTTATGGAAGCATGAGAGACCGCTTTTTACTGTTGCGAGATGTCTTCCTTCAATAGCCCTATATCACAACATCCCGTTAACTCGATTGCTGCTTGGCTTCTCCTCCCATCGTCTGCGCTGCCATCATTCTGACAGCATCCCTCTGGAGTCACTGGATGGTAAGGATGTACCGTGTCCGGACAGATTCCGCAGCAAAGAAGGCACATCCCACCGGGACAGGCATAGAAAACCCGGCCACCGGAGCTTAAAAAATCAGAATAGGAAATGGATGCCTGGCTGACTACTTCGTTGCAAGGCCACTCCCTATCCCCACCCACCAGCCGTTTGTCTTTTAGTTCATACGTCTCAATATGCAACAGTTTGTTCATACTTTAGCATTAGTAGCAAGTGCTGCATATATGACTGTGATCATAGTAAAACTATTTGATAAGGGATTTTTATTACCCAGTATCAATATAGTATTTGTTTTATTTAATTACATGGGGCATTTAATGAAGTGATACATTATTAAATGAGGGCATTGATTATTCCCATGATGCCACAGTAAAATAATCTAGTATGCATTAAAAATAACTAGTTAAATAACAGAAGCTCTTTAAAATAATAAAGTGAAATAAAGACATAAAAGTGGAAAAAAGTAAAATTTTATCATTTTTATGCTGTTGTACAATTATATTCAGAGTTTGAGATTCAAATGTTTTTTTTTAAACTAGGTAGCAGTTGCTGATAATAATATCAGGACTCACCAGTGAATAAGAGTGGGCTTTTCAAGTATCTAAGTGACTTAGGGACACAAATCCATTTGGATTTAGGCACTTTTGAAAATCACATCGTATCTCTCTAAACTCCCATACCCCCTACAAAAACAGATATTAGATTTTTTCCCATGCCACCTCCATTCTTCTATTTCAGGGAGTCAGCTTCCCACAGCTCCCAGTCCATGTGACACTAAAGGCTTGTCTGCATTGAGGGTTTACTGTGTACAAGCTTTGGTTTGTGTGAATTAAAATGATCTGTGTGCACGATGCAATTCTTAAAGCATACTAGCTTGCCAGTTAATAAATATTGTATAATCCACTTTGAAAGTGGATTAAGTTCACTGCATAGTGAGTTAGTGCAGTGTGTGTGGGCCCATGGGCCTGATCCGGCAAACCATCTTCACAAGCAAGCCTCCACTGAATGTTGTTCCACCTGGCTACAAGTGTCACCCACGTGGATCTGATTGCAGGGCTGGGTCTGAAGAAGTTTGTGGTGAGTGGACAATCAGGTGTGCGTAAAGCCCTAATGTCTAATACAAGTCTATGGTTTCTAAGTAAACACAGTGCCTCTAAAATACCCTACCACAAAACATTTTTAGTAGATAAATGCTAAAACCCAATGCCTCAAAGGGACACAGGTAAATAATCATATATATTAAAAACAAAAATAACGAAGACCATCAACAATGATTTCTTTACCTGTGCTTTTATCTTATATCGGGGGGCTTCAACAGTGCTTCTATCATAGACCATGATTTAAGAGTCTCTCTCACAGGCCAGCTTTTTTTTTGTTCATGATCAGATACCATCCTTGTGGTAACTACAGTCATTGCTTACATGGAAGATGAATATTAGGAAATGTATTTTTTGCTGTCTTAACACAACTGAGCTGTTGGAGACAAGGAGAAAAAACAGCTCCGTGTGACCAGCCAGCTATCTGCAGACCATGTGGATAACACTGGACAGCTCATTGAAAACAGCTCTGCTTGGTGCAGAGCAGCAAAGGGGCTCAAGCAGGGGCCAGAATCCGGCCCAAGATGAATAAGAAAGGACATGAAAGAGGACTGCACAATCAGGAATGACAAAGAGAAGGTAAATTGGATGCTCCCATTTACCTTTTGTCATAAACCAAGGACAAATGGTTCAAAGGTTCAATGGTTCAACTCAGTCCCAATGTTGCCTGGGAGAGGGCTCCTGAAACCCGTTATTAAATTCTGCCACCAAACTTAAGGGAAAGATAGAGCATTTTCCCTTCCCTTGATGCTGTTCCTTGCATACTGTTACATCATCTCTGACAGAGATGTCTTATCCCTGACACTTATACAAGTATTTTGCCTTAGAAATGGCCAGATTGCATCAAATGGCAGACAATGTCAAAAAATGTCCTGCGGGACAACATCTCTGTGTAGTGAGGCAGAGTGGCCTTCCTTTAAGCCAGAGGGAGAGGGACCAGGCTGGGCCCACCCCTCACACTGGAAGTTGAGAGTCGGGACAGGAAGTATAAAAGGTGGGTCCTCCAGCTCAGTTAGGCACTTCCCACCTGCTGCTGGAGTGGAAGCCCGGAGAGGACCTCTGCAGCACTGAGGGCTCACCAGACCTGCCTAGAGCTACCAGCTGACCAGGACGCCAAGACGCTACCGGGACTGCCACTGGCAATGTATCCCGGGGAGATGGAGGACGACCCCAAGACACAGGTACATCACAAGGGGAGCGTAGGAAGTAGCTCAGGGACACCAGATAGTAGTTTGGTTGTGTTGTGGCCTGAACCCCGGTCAGCGTGTTTCTGTTGGATCCCTGCTGACCCAGTGGTTAAGGTCCTGGGCTGGCACCTGGTGGAGTAGGGTGGGCCCGGGGCCCCTTACCTCTTGCTGCCAAACCCATTACTGGGGTGGCAGCTTCCCCACATTAGGCCAACAGACCTACGTTTGTTTGCTGTCTGCCTGAGCTAAGATTACAGGCGATACTGTTGGTTAGCTCTGCCCTGCCTAAGGGTCTGAGCCCTAAGACTATTTGTTTGCCCCACCCTGCCTGAGGGCCTGGGCTCCTAGATTGATTGGTGCTCGGCTGTTTCTGAGGGCCCCATCCCCTAGACTGTTTGGTGCTCTGCCCCAACCTGCTTGAGGGCTGGGCCTCCTAGATCTTGATTCACTAACTTCCCCTGTGCAATGGTGCTGCCCCCACAGTGGCACAGCAAGGTGGAGTAGTCTCCCTTTGAGCCAGAGGGAGAGGGATGACCAATGCCACACTACATTCTGTAATTTCACGAGGTCTCCATGCCCACCTGCACTTCAAATTATCTGTGCTGAACAAAGTGCCATGCTCTCATTACACTCAATATAGTTTTCAGGAAAATGTATAAGCATTCGTAGCAATGTGTAGCTTCATAAAAATTGTGTTGCCTCCTTCCTTGGTTATAGTTCTGAGCACATTTTTTCCTTTAATGTAGAAACAAAGAAATATATTCCATAATTCCTCATCCTTCCTCAATGTGGGCACATGCACAGTTTAGATAAGGGGATTCACTACAGACTAAGGGGATTTTTTTGTGGAACTTCTTTGTTAAAATGTTGTGAGATCATGGCTCAGTCCTACAATTCTGAGTGGACATCCCTGCAGTCCTGAAGTAGCTGAGAACAGTGATCCGGTTTCAGGAGTAAACAGGGACTACTCTGTCTTGAAGGATTCTTTGCAGATCACATGTCTGTTGTCAGGGAACCACTGCAGATTGCAGGAGCAGAATGTCAAACTTCTCTTTCCAGGCTGTAAAAATGGAACACATAGATCATGTAACCAGATCTATAATAGGGACTTTATTTTGTGCATAAATCAAAGCTGGGAAATGAAAATTACTTTTCAAAAAAGTTCCCTTTTAGAACTAGAGCATTTATAGCTCTCTTGAAAGATGGTTGAGGAGAGGATAGTCTTGTGGTTAAGGCACAGGGCTGGGAGTTAGAGGACCTGGGTTTCATTTTTGGATCTGCCTCAGGTGTCCTATGGGATCCTGAGTGCCACTGAGAGAGCTGCTTTTTGTTAGGGGGAGAAAGACTGCCTATGTCCTTGAGCATCTGCAGTGCACAGGGTAGAATTTAGTCCTACATTTCCAGTACAGTTGGATAATCTGGGTAACAGAATTTTAAGTATAACTTTTTTTTTTAATTTCATTTGTTTTTGTACAGGGGAAAAAAAGCTATCCTATCATATTTTTGTAGACAAAACCCTAGGATCTTGCAACGCCACATATATTTCAACTATTTACATACACCGAGCTGAGAACAGGCTCCAGCTCTCAAGAGAATTTTACTGCTTGATGACATCTTCATTGTTATTATTACTCATTACAAACAGATTTCTGGGAATGAGGTCATTCAATGGCAAGCCCATAACAAGCATTTCCCATTTCCGGGAGTAATCTTGCGGACATATTTTTCCTGGGGGTTAAGTTTGGAATCTATTTTCCTTATGTGAGAAAGGGAGAACTCATCATGCTACAGTTAGAACCTTCTCAGGAACCCTGGGTTCTAGATTGAGAACAGAATTTAGGACCTTTCTGGATCATGTTCAGTTGGACTAATTCTTGGCTGCTGCATGTTTTATTTAATTTTATTTCCCTGGTATTAGTAAAAGCAGAACAAGAATTACTTTCAAGCAAAAATCTCCATTGTTTGTCTAGCACAGGGGTCTGCAACGTTTGGCATGCGGCTCACCAGGGTAAGCACCCTAGCAGGCCGGGCCAGTTTATTTACCTGCTGATGCAGCAGGTTCAGCCGATCGCAGCCCCCAATCGCCGCGGTTTGCCGTCCCGGGCCAATGGGGGCGGCGAGAAACGGCGCGGGCCGAGGGATGTGCTGGCTGCGGCTTCCCGCCGCCCCCATTGGCCCGGGACGGCGAACCGCAGCCAGTGGGGGCCACGATAGGCCGAACCTGCCGTGTCAGCAAGTAAATAAACTGGCCCGGCCCGCTAGGGTGCTTACCCTGGCGAGCCGCGTGCCAAACGTTGCCGACCCTTGTTCTATGCTAAAGCCTTGCCCAGGCTTAAGTTCCAGTAATCAAGACATATGCAGCTGTTCATATAAACAAGGCAATGCATATTCATAAAATATGCAAATTATCCCTTTACGTTATCAGTGTTAAATTTCCAGACTACAGAACCTTCAGAACGTAAAAGGATAAGGATATGGAAAATGTTCTACAAGGCTTTTTTCTGCTATTTTAAATTTATTATATTTATTTACTTAATATTTCCCAATGTAGTTTTTACACTAGAAAGGGAATTAGAGGTAGCCCATTCTCTAACCCACAAGATCCTCACTACACCCCAGCCCCACCATGGGTATCATCTGTGTTCTTCCCCATCTATATTACTCAGCACCACCACCCCATTTACTGTAATGCCACGTGCAGGTAGTATATTGTATGTTTCAATCATGAAGTTTCAGCTGTGTAGTGTCAAGAGTTTCTGCAGAACTCTAACATCAGCCAAAAGGCCTAACCCTATAATCAAAATATGACTTTGGGATATTAGTGTCCCCTGTCAGACTTTAAATAATAACAACTATACACAGTATTCCAACGATCTCAAGAAGTACTCTACAATAGCTATCTCTACACTTAGAACTGGGGGAATGATTCCCAGCTCACGTGGATATACTTGTGGCACTCTTATCAAGCGAACACACTAAATATAGTAGTGTAGCTGTGGTAGCATGAAGAGCAGAGGCACGGGCTAGCTGCTCTAAGTATGTACTCCTGGGGTGTACTTGGGGTGGCTAGCCCTTGCCACCACTTGCCTCTGCCCACGCTACCATGGTTACATTACTATTTTTAGCACGCTTGCTTGATGAGTGCTAGTACAAGTCTGTCTATGTGAGCTGGAAACCACATCCCCAGCTCCAAGTGTAGACATATTAATTGTGGGTATTATTACCCCGATTTTACACATGAAGATCAAAGAGACTAACCCATGACTTGCCCAAAGTCGGAAAGCAATCCAAGGAGCTAACCCACATCTTCTGTCTCTAAATCCCATACTCTAACCACTATCCCTATTTGACATCTAATATGTGTGAGAAGGCTAGACCATCAAAAGGAGCCGGGGAAAGGAGGCAAGTGGTATGGGTGACCTCAGGGCCGGTGCTACCATTAAGGCAAACTAGGCGGTTGCCTAGGGCGCCAAGATTTGGGGGTGCCAAAAAGCAGTGCCCCCAATTTTTTTTACAGCATTCCTGGGCTGGGCTGCCGGCGGTGCGCTGACACGTGCGGCTCAGACTCCCTCTCCCAGTGCAGCGGCCGCTCCACTTCTCCCGCCTCCCAGGCTTG
>NW_020664464.1:3466504-3834589 GCF_002925995.2 Terrapene triunguis
CCTAGGGCACAAAACTTCCTTGCACCGGCCCTGGGTGACCTGACTTCAAACTCCCCGCTCAGTCAAACTACCTTAAATGGAGACCACTGAATGAATGCTGAACCTGACATGAGACCTAAAATAGAGAGAACCACTGTGACTTTAAAAAAAAAAAAAAAGTGACAGTTGTGACATTAGAATGGGTTTGTAATTCCACAGGACTTGTACTTACTACCATTTCTTGTATCAATGGAGTAAAAATCACTAGACTTACACTGCTTTATGTCATCATAATTGTTGTTGGAACTGGCATTGAACGAACTCATCCAATGGCAAACCTGTCAAGCATTTTTGCTGACAGGCTTTTTCCTAAGTGAAGGTATTAGAAAATCAAGATTGTGATTGAAAAAAATATATGGATATACCACTTTTAGTTTTGAAAAATAAATGCTCAGTCTATTCATTGGAATTCTGCTCAAAATTAATCACTGGCTGGTTGCTAAATAACAGAATTTTCATCCAGAACCATGTTGACATTGGCGTCTAGTGTGATACAAGCCGTTTGTGTGATGTTGAGGATTCTGTTTTGGACTTGATGTTTCATGCTTATTTTAAATATACTTTATGCCAAGATAATGGGCAACTTGCATGCTGAAAACTAAACATGTGCATGGAAACCTAAGACATTCCCTATCTGTTAATATTAATTAAACCAGCAACGTCACTTTGCCTGACTCACCCTGATGTTATGTTATACTCCATTAGAAATGAGTGCATTCTAGGACAAGCAGGAAAGTATCTAGACTGCTTGTTGTTGGGGGTGGGGGGTTGTTTTCTTATGTTCTTCACTTTCCATTTAAACCTCTTGTGAAATACTGCTATGTGCCATTAAACAGTTGCCTTGTTTTACCAAAGGGGAGGTTGCTTTTCAGTGGTGATCCTTTTACAAACATGTCTTAAGCAACCACTCAAGGGACCAGCAAGTTGCCTACATGAGGTAGTCTTCATTAAAGGTTGAATCAGATTGTACTTGGAAACCTTGGGGATGCTGTAAAGTGTTCACTGGAAGTGGTTCCTGGGGCTTGATCTTGCAAGATGATGCTGAATGCCCTCAACTCCCATTGACATCGAGGTGCTGGAACAGGGGTGGCCAGGGGGCCATGGCCCCATCACTTTTAGAAGTGGGGGCTATGTCCTCCTACTTTTTACCGGCTGTAAGGGCGAGTGATGGGGTGGTGGTGGAGAGGAGCGAGCTGCGGGTGGGACGGGACCTTAGTGAGAAGAGGCAGCATGGGGCTGGGGCCTCAGGGGGAAGGGGCCACGATTCGGGCACCGGTGGCCCCGCCCCCACTTTCAGAGAGCTTCCGCCTCTCCTGATTGACATCAGTAAGGAATGAAAGTGCGCAGCACGTCTCAGGGTATTCAGCACATTGCAGGACTGAGCCATTCATGAAAGTTGTACTGCAGAGTTTGTTAGTCCTTTGTTAACATTTGTAAGGCATTTCCAGATCTCTATAAATACAAGAGGTCACATTTTTTACCTGAATTTATCCTGCACAGAGCCCCAGCAGTGGAAAGTCTGCCAGAAAGAGAGAGTGATACAATGAAAAATGGTCCCAACCCCTGCTCTGCCGGGATTCCTACAGGGGTTCAGTGTAACCCCCAAAGTAGGCAATGCTGACTCAGGAGGGAGTGTGGCTACATCAGCCAGAGATGTGCTGATTTAGCATATTCCTGCGGAAACCTCCACTGACAAGGTTCTCTGGAGACTTTGGTAGAACTTAAAGCTTCTAGGCCTCCCTTAAGACTGAGTCTCTCTAGGATGTGGTAGCTCTTGCTGCCAGGGTTGTGGAAATTAAACTACTCTGTATCAGCAGGGATGAATAAATATGGCCCAAGATGACTATCTTGTAGCAAACAAAGAAATTATCACAGGTTAGGTTGTCAGTAGAGCTATGTGACAACACCGGTGAGAAAGGAAATTGTTCATTCTTGTTTCAGATTACTTTGCAAAAATGGGGGGAAATGTCAATTATGGCAAAGAAAATTATGATTTTACTGTGAAATTGCTGGTTTTATTTCTGTGGACATGAATGGCTTAGTTCTCAACTGCACTGAGGAGAGGAAAAGGTGACTCCAAGTCACTTTTCTGCCTACCTGACAAGGACCCTGCTCTAACTCAGTGGTTTTCAAAATGCGGGTCGTGATCCAGTACTGGGTCGTGGAATGGAAGGCACTGGGTCGCGGCGGCTCTGGTCAGCACTGCTGACCGGGCTGTTAAATGTCCCATTGGCAGTGCTGCCCGGCTAAAACAGGCTAGTCCAGGGGTCAGCAACCTTTCAGAAGTGGTGTGCCGAGTCTTCATTTATTCACTCTAATTTAAGGTTTCACGTGCCAGTAATACATTTTAACGTTTTTAGAAGGTCTCTTTCTATAAGTCTATAATATATATTGTTGTATGTAAAGTAAATAAGGTTTCAAAATGTTTAAGAAGCTTCATTTAAAATTAAATTAAAATGCAGAGCCCCCCGGACCAGTGGCCAGGACCCGGGCAGTGTGAGTGCCACTGAAAATCAGCTTGCGTGCCACCTTCGGCACGCGTGCCATAGGTTGCCTACCCCTGGGCTAGTCCCTACCTGTTCTGACACCACGCTGCTCCCCGGAAATGACCAGCAGCAGGTCCGGCTTCTACGCAGGGGGGCCATGGGGCTCCGCACACTGCCCCCACCCCAAGCATTGGCTCTGCACACCCATTGGCCGGTTCTCAGCCAATGGGAGCTAGGTGGGGTAGTGGTGCCTGAGGGCGAGAGCCACACGAAGCTGCTTGTGCACCTCCACCTAGGAGCTGGACCTGCTGCTGGCCGCTTCTGGGACGCAGCGCAGTCCGCGGTGCCAGGACAGGCAGGAAGCCTGCCTTAGCATCCCTGCTGCACCGCTGACCAGGAGCTGCCCGAGATAAGCCCACACCCCAACCCCATGCCCCAATCCCTGCCCCAGCCCAGAGCCCTCTCCCACACCCTGAACCCCTCATTCCCAGCCCTACCCCGCAGCCCTCACCCCTGCACCCCAACCCTCTGCCCCAGCACGGAGCCACTCTCACACTCCTCATACCCAGCTCTGTTGGGTTGTGGGCATCAACAACTTTTTCTTCAACTGGGTCGCCAGAAAGAAAGTTTGAAAACCACTGCTCTAACTTATAGTAGGTGAAATGGACCCTTTAAGGGACTGTTTTGCTGGTCACATGTTCTGCCTACTGCTGGTTTTCAAATGAGCCCTAAGTCTCATATTAAAACCTATTTAAAACAGCTGAACTTCACCTGGTTTAATGACCTCAATCATAAATTCACTTGAAAATGGACCTAGGTTAACAAAACTTTTGATGAACCTAGGCTAACCATTGAGATTTAAAAGGAACCAGACCATTTCCAAATGTCTTTGTTCTGAGTCTTTTGCACAGCTTCCTAACTACCTTGACATTATTCCTTTATATTGGAGACAAGCCCTTCAGGTATGCTAGGAAATTCACACCTGTGGCTACCACAAGTTAGCATCATTCAGCTGAAATGGCAGTTTGTACACAGAGTAAGACGTAAAGAAGCCCTTTATATAATGATGCTGTAGTTTCAACTATTTCACACATTTTCATATGACCGAGTTCCTGGAATGAAATTCAGTGGTTTAAATTATTTACTAGACTTCCCAATAAAGAGCCAGCCAGGGAGAAATAAATGCAGGAACTTGTGTATTCCCATTTCTTTCCTGTCACCTTTAAGCAGTTTCACTGCTGCCTCTATGATGAATTTTGACCCTGGTTATTACACAGTACCTCCTAGAGACACAATTTTAAAGCTTTAAGACCAGTATTGAGCAAGAGTTAACAAGAGTCAAGGGTTCTTCACTAATACATTTCTTTAAAAACCTTTTTTGTTTGTTTACAAAGTCTAGATTCAAAATTAAAGGCTCTCGCTCCCAAAGTAGATAAGCTTTTTTCCTCTGGAGTAATTGTTATGTTCACACTTCTTAGTTAAACTCCATATTTTGGAACACCTCCTGACCATTGTGCTCACTCACAACTAAATGTTGTGTCTTATGAGAAGGGAGAAGGCAAGCTTTTTAAGAAAAAGGTGTGGCTTCATTTAAATGGATCATATACTGGATTTTCCAAGAGCACATTTGGCTTAAAGTGTTTACACTTCCCCGAGGTGGGAAATTTGATGCCTGTGTCAGCAAATAGGTTCATGGACTATTAGTGCCCCTCCCACCCCCCCCTTTTTTTTTGCAGTTTAACTTCATCTTAATGGAAAGGGGAACAACTTCAAGTGCTTCATATTGAAAGGTTGTCCAATTTCACTGTCACTTCTGTACCTCTGAATCCCTTGCTGTGTTGTTACATTATAACTTACTGTGTAGCAGTGCTCGGTAAATCATAACAGATGTCCCTGCCACATCCTACATCATCAGCACTAGACAGGGACTATTTTTTTCCCTTCTAGCAGTGGAAGGACACTATTGTACAAAGCGATGTTAAATTAGGACAGTGGCATATGGAAACACCAGTCTATTGTGTAACTTATTTCACAGAAAAATTATTTCAGAAATGTTTAAAAGTTGAGAGAGGTAATTTTTTGAGGTTTCTAAAATTTATTATTTAGAATTTTTCTATCACTTTTCTATGCATATTAATTTCATGCAGGCAGGACATTATTATTTGTATTTCAATAGTGTTTAGAAGCCTCAGCTGAGATTGGAGCTCCCAGGGTACAAGGTGCTGTGCAAACAGATAGTAAGAGGCAGTCTTTCCCCTAATGAGTTTGCAGTCTGAATGATGAGACAGACAAAGGGAGTATTACTATCTTCATTTTAGAGAGGGGAAATTGAGGCACAGAGTGATTACATGACTTGCCCAAGCTTCACACGGGAAGTCTGTAGCTGAGGTTGGAATTGAACCTATATCTCTTGAGTCCCAGTCAAATACACTAGTCAGAGGCCCATTCTTGTTCTCGATAGCACTGGAAACAGTATTGTTGTTTTATTTCTCATTCTTAGAGAATATATGTATTGCAGGAGTGCCTAGGAGCCCGAGCCATGGATCAGGACCCCATTGTGCTAGGTGCTGTACAAACACAGAACAAAAAGATGGTCCTTGCCCCAAAGAGCTTACTGTCACTATTTTTTCCAAGAATGGGCAATAATAACACAGTTTCCAGCATTATCTAGAGTTCATTCTTTTGATTCCAGTCAAAAATCCCTGGAAAGACAACTTTATTCAGTAAATTCACAGATCAATACAGCCAGAAGGTTTACATACAGACGAGTATATAAATTCTGCTTTGCAGTGTATTTCCCCTCTCTTGCCTTGTGAATTTTTAAAGTGATTTTCATGTTTGTGAAAGTCAGTACCTGACAGCATGACAGAATAAAGCCTTCAGTTTATCCACAGGACAAGTACAGCACATGCAGGAGCAGTGCAAACTTCCTCAAGCCCCTCCCATCTGTCAGGACAACTTTTTGGAATAAGCCCTTATACTTATTCAGCCCTGGGTCTTTTTTTTTTCCAGCAAAGGTGCAGTATTTTTAACACCAAGAGCTCAAAAACCATGAGTCAGGCCCCCCAAAATCATGGGATTAAAACACAACAAAAATTACATACTTTGAGTCTCTTTCTGAGCCTTTAGGGTGCATGTGAGTCACATTTTCAAGCTTTTCTCTGCAACCATGAAAGGTTCAAAACTTATTTTATTGTTAAGATGAAAGCTGAGACTCTCACCTACTCACACCCAGCCAAGAGGCGGAACTTTATGAAAAATGTCAAATATTGCAAGAAAATTCTGAGAGTTGTAGATACTGATTTGTAGTCTGGAACTTTTCCTTGAGGAGCTGGACTGAGACCAGCAGATTTATTACACTTAGGTCATAGGGACAATAGAAACAACTCTTGATCACAGCAAGTTGGAGTGAATTAGAACAAGGCCTACCAAGTGAGAAGTTGTTCTGACCCATTCATTGCTAGTCCCCTGAATGATGCATTCATTCCGTTTCCCCATCTCCAGACACTTGCATTCTAAAGGGACATAAAAATACTCCATTTTCTTTCTCCTAATCTTGTATTCCGTTGGTGCTTACAGAGTCGTCACTCTCTCCCTTCCTGAGGACCTGCAAAATCAGTTGTCTTAGTCAAAAATATATGCAGTTACTCTCCTGATCTATCCTATTCCGAAAAGGAGTCTGGTTAATTAACATTGATTACAATCCACCAGCTGCAAGTAAAAATTGATCGCCAAGGTTCCTAATTTGAATGCCTCAGCCTCTCTGTCCTGATTTCACTGTTTCTCTGCCTGCCCAGAGAAAAAGAAAGAGAGGCTGAACCCACTCTTTTAAAGTACCAGTTATTTCCAGGTTCCCCAGTGTATGACACCAGTGATCCTTCTGGTCCTGTTTTATCACCCTCGGGATGGCCATTTGTTAGCACTGCATCTAATTGCTGCAAATTGTCAGTGTGCACATTTGGACCCTATTCAACACTCCATTTTTTATGGAGAGAGGAGCAATGGTATTGATTTTGGATAGTCAGGGAGAATGCCAGGGATATTAGCAAGGAGCTGAGAGAACACAGCACATAAACTTTTATGACATGATGTCAAACTGGATTGTGCAGACATAAATGAAAAGGACAACATGTTCTGTAATTACTGCAAACACACACCGTTCATCTATTAGCAAAAGGGTGTGTTTGAATGAAGTAGAGCTTACACAAATAGAAACACCCTGATGGAGCAATGCAGTATGATGTAGACGATAGAAGGAGGCAGTACTTCCTAGTGGTTAGAGCAGGGAACTAGGCATAAGGAAACATGAGTTCTATTCCTGATGCTGCTGCTGGTTCACTGTGAGGGAAATTCTTCCCTTTATAGAGATGTATCGCAAGGCCTATGTCTAATTTGTGCCCTACTTTGAATTTTACTCTGCGTAACCATGGGCAAGTCACTTGATCTCTCCAGGTGAAAATCACTCTAGTGCAGAGGGCCAGCACAAAGTCTGTGCATCACTTAAACCCCCAAAATAAGCCCCATCCTGTTTCCATCTGTGCCTAAGCTGCCTCATCTGTAAAATGGAGATTGCACTTACTGACCTTTTAAAGCACTCTGAGATCCTTGGATGAAAGCACAAAGTATTATTATTTAGTGATAGGAATGATTTTGATACCACCCACAAAACAAAATAAACTGACAAAATATCACAAGTGGAACAGTTTAATTTTGGTTTCAAAGTTCCAGACAGGTATTAATGAATTTGCATTTAGGAAATCTTTCTCTTCTACCTCTTCCAAATCCTCCTCTGTCATCCTGGGTGAGTTGCATGGGCAATGGGGATTGGTAGAGAGAACAGAACTGAGGTTAAGACAATATTTCTTTAAAAAAAAACCAAGCTGACACACAAAAAGAAACAATACACAGGTGTCATTCTGAATGCATTGTAAATAATAATACTTTGCATGTCTTCACGTGCTTGAAAGTTCACCGATCATTGTGGCATCTGGGCACATTTCACATAAAAATTACCATCAATTAATAAACAATGAAAGTAGGAAAAGAAATGGCTTAGATTAAATAGGAGATTGACTGTAAAAATGAGCATTACATCATTCTCAGAAGGAAAACAAATTTGAGAGACCACAGATCAGCAGAAACAGCTACACATTCAGGCACCCTCTACTGAAACCACTTTTGTTCCAATCCCCAAAGTCCACATTGAGGGACTGTTAACAGAAGCAGCTCAGCTGATCTCTGCAGTCCCAGTGGGACTGAGCTAGAAAGGCTACCTCGAAAGTACCCACATTCCAATTTATTTATAGCTTTACAGATTAAGGGGCAGATCCTTAGCTGACCTAATTTGTCATAGCTCTGTTGTCTTTTATGACAATTTTCACCTACTGGAGATCTGTCCCTTAATTCTTGACTTGTATCTGCACTACACAAAGCAGAAGTATAATGTGCTTTTTTAAAGCAGATACACCACAACATTCTGTTCTGGTGGACCCTATGATGGGAAAAAATACTCTTGTAGCCTCTACCACAGCCATGACACAAGTATGTAAAAACGCCACAAACCACAATTGGGTAGCATTGGAATGAGTTTTCTGCCACTGATACATTAGTCTCCTCCCTTGCCCATTCATTTGTCTCCAGTTGTCTGTACAGTTTCAGAGAAAATTAATCTGAAACTCTAGTGAAATGGTCAGTGTTTAAGAGTGGACCAATGAAATCGGTTCTCTGTCCATATGCCCATCTAAAAGTGATGGGAGGATCATGCCCCTGCTGGTGAGGGGGGCCAGGGGAAAGCAGCTAGTGGCATTCTTCGCCATTAGAGGAGGTCGGCAGTTACTGCTGGTGTATTTGGCTGCCCCCCACTATTCAGAGAGAAGGGAGAGTTCCTTGTGGTGATGGATTCTTTCCAACATCTTTCAGTTATGTCTTCATCATGGCAGCCAGTCAGTGGCAGCTGCACTGTGCTAGCAGCTGGGCATCTGTGCTTCCCTGCTCCTGGGAACATTGGTGTACAGCTGGCCAGACAGAGGAGTGAACGTGGCTTTGGCAGGGCTGAGAGGCTGCCAGAGGCTCAGGCCTGTTATGGCTCTCCTTCCAACCTGAAGGTGATGGGGCTGGCAGCAATGAAAGCAGCCAAGTGAAATGGCTATGGTAGTTATAGACAGTCTTACTGTTTCTGCCTGGCTGCCTCTGGGACATAGAGAGGAAGAGCCCAGGGAAGAGAGGATGGTGAATCCCACTGACTAAAAGAAAGAGCTGGTGGTTAGATCTGCTCCAGGTTCCTACTGCTACCTTCTGCTGCTGGCTGCCCTGGCCCAAAACTAGAGGTAGATTCCCCTGGGAGAGGTAATGGCATTGCCCACTGGCCACACTAGCCACTTCTATTCTGCTTTACATTCAAGGATCTGATGGTGTTTTACATCCATTAATGAATTAAGCTTCAGCATCTAGATATTATCCCCATTGTAGAGATGTGGGAAGTGAGGCACTGAAAGGATAACTGACTTGCCTTAGGTAACTTACTTGTGCAAATCAATGGCAAAGCCATGAAGAGGACTCAGGAGTCCTGACTCCCAGTGTCTGGCACTAGCCACTGGACAGTTGCGTTTAATGTTATCTTGGGCTTCACAACATTTTGTATTTGTAAATGAACTTTACAAGTTATTGGGCTTTTCAATACACTGCAGTACGCTGTTAACATATTTTATATTATGACTAGTGGGATGTGTTCTGGGTCTACTAGAAAATGAAATCTTCACCAGATGAAGCTGAACAAGATCAGGAATGTGTTGCGTATTTTACTATCAGAACCATCCCTTATTTTATCTAGGTGCTAAAATACTTTGTAGCCCATTGGGTGCCTATCTAGGAGAGATCTGTGTGGTGTCAGTAGTTTGCACATGCTGTGTTAGTCAGTCTGGAAGGTAGAATGCTAGTTATAAGGACCCAGCTGTTACTATCAGCTTGTTACAACAAGCTAAACAAAAATTACTTTTAGATACACTGCAACTGAGGCATGTGTCTATATTTATGAGAGTGCTAGAGGTGCTGTGGTGTTCTTCTTATCAATGAACGTTACAATTCCCAGAAGTTTTGCCACAAAAATGGGAACTATATGTAGTAGGGATGACCCTGCAGAATCTGAAATGTTGATTGGCAGCAAGGAGCCAGCCTGTTAGAAGTAATCTTTTTGGGGAGCCAGTACTCCATCAATGAGATCACTATGGTTGAGATTCCTGATTTGTGACTACATGTGGGTAGTGTGTTCTGAAGGTAAATGTGGGTAGTGAATACTTGGATTCTAGTCCAACTACAGCCATCGTGTCTAGCAGGATATTGGTGGTTCTCTACATTTTGGAAAACAAGCAATGCTATATCTCGTTCTGCAGGTATTTTGATGGTACCCAATAGCCCTGCAGGTATTGTCTGGTTCTGTTGCTATTTAAGAGTACATGCATTCAGATTTTATTTGGATTCTGAGCAGCATGAATCTTTTGAGTGAGAAGTTTGATGTTGAATATACATATGGCTACTGAGTGGCATTCTTAGCAGGGAATCAGTCATCTGCTGAACTAGGGAAAGAGTGCAGGCATTTCCAGAGAAATCCCCCAAGCAATTGACCAAACCTTCCCCAGACTTTGAAATGCAACTTATGCACAGCCTAAAGCTCTAAACAGCAGTAGATGAATGGTGAAGGCTGAAATGATGTCAACTACTTGCACAGAGGCCAAAGAAAATACTAAGGGGCCCTCAATGGCTTCATCCCTGAATTTGCTGCAATACAGCTGTAAGTAATAAGTTTTCTTTCTTTTTACAACCACAGTACAGTACATCTGAAATAGGTTCTGAACTTAGCACACAGTTTCCTGACCATCTATTTGTTTCCTTTGGGATCAGGAGTCTTTCAAGCATTACGCCGAAGAGCATGGGCTGAACACACAGTACAGTAAGGGTGATGGGTGGTGGTCTGGTGTTGTGACTTCTTAGGCTGCACGTTCAGGAGAAGTCACTTTATAGCCGATTCTATCATTTATTTTGAATCATATGAGCAGTAGCCATGCTGTAGTATTTTAAGCACGTGTGCAATGCATTTATGAAACACATGATGAAACTATATGATTTTTCTGGATGGGTGGGTTCAGAATCAACCCCCCCCCAGTGGATTAAAGGGTTAGATGAAATCTCTCTTCCACCCACAAAGGCTATAAAGATTTTAAGTTTGTAGCTATGAGTACCATTTTATAAGGCGGTGAATACGATCAACAGAAAAGTTTCCTCTAGTCCCCATTCCTCACCTGTACCAAATACTGTGCTTGCTCTTCAGTAGGATGTGCGTGGAGTGTAGTACAGGATTTGTATTTCAAGTCATTGTATTTATTTGTATTCGTGGTTACATTCTTCACTGTTTTTACTGTCTCCTGGAGACATGTAAGGAGCTAAAATAATACCCCTTTGATGTAGTTTACATGAAATGAGTCCACAGTAGGATATTAAAATTAAACCTAATTGGACCTAAGAAGAAACAAACTGAGCAACAATGTGATCTTAAAACTGTAACCCTTGTCTTTCCTTACCCAGTCCTTCCCTATGTTTGTTACTCTTATCCATTCATCCAAATTTTAGGGCCCAATCCTGCCAACCCTTACTGCAGAACATAGCACTTACTACCACCTTAACGTCAAAGGGAACAAGACAGTTATTGGACTACTCACAATAGCTAGTGTTGTGTTCAGTAGTAAGTGTTGGCAGGATTGGGACCTTGGATTGCAAGATCTTCATGATAGGGGCATGTGTTTAAACGTGTGCTGTAATGTGCCTAGCATACTGTAGGGCGCTACATAAATAATACTGATAAAAATTATACAAGTGGACCGACTGATTTCATTAAACAGGATCAGTCAGGAGGAACTTTATTGACTGCAGTGGCATTTAAGTGGTTTAAAACCAGTGTGAGATCAAAATCAGGCCCAGGATCTGCGCCTCTCTCCCAAGGTTCTCCTATTAGTGTCCATGACCGTGGAATCTGAGTGCCTCCCAAGGATCTTCTTGAGGTGCACATACCCTGAGAATACTAAGTTTAGATTATTTTGGCTCCACAAATGACTTTCCAAGGCATATAAAAGCCTCCTTAAAACGTTAATATTAATACCAATGTGTTTAGCTTTTGTGGAACTGGAGTGCACAGCCCCATTGTACAGCTTTCTATGCAACCCTGTTGCTATGTTTGAAATAATAGTGATTAGGAGTCTGCAGGTGAATTAGAAAAATAACTTTATTAAGAAGCTTAATTTCTCTGCATTGTGGGGCTAGAGAGAAGGGCTATTCTTTTCCATTCCAGAAGTCCATCTGCACAGCTCCCCTGCAGGATACAGAATGACAGCATACTCAGCTGATGACACACATTGCATCATTACAACAAACCCCACTGCTTAATCAATGATCCTCAGGGCAGGATTCTGTTACCTAGCAACTTCTGAGAACTATTTAACCCTTTCATGGAAATCACATAGACCAAACCCAGGAGCTCAGTGTCACAGGAGAATCATAGAATATCAGTGTTGGAAGGGACCTCAGGAGGGCATCTAGTCCCCTGCTCAAAGTAGGACCAATCCCCAGACAGATTTTTGCCCCACATCCCTAAATGGCCCCCTCAAGGATTGAACTCACAACCAGGACCAGCTCCAGGCACCAGCCCAGCAAGCAGGTGCTTGGGGCGGCCAAGGGGAAGGGGCAGCACGTCGGGCTGTTTGGCGGCAATTCAGAGGCGGGTCCCTCTCAGAGGGAAGCACCTGCCACCGAATTACCGCCGAAGAAGAAAGCAGCGCGTGGAGCTGCCGCCGGAGTGCCGCCGATTGCAATTGCGATCGCGGCTTCTTTTTTTTTTCCCGCCGCTTGGGGCGGCAAAAACCCTGGAGCCCATCCTGCTCACAAGCCTAGGTTTAGCAGGCCAATGTGCGCTGAGAAGCAGCATGGTCCAATGGACAGGGCACTGGACCGGAAGCTCTGCCCTGATCTGCCGTGTGACCTTTGACAAGTCATTCCACTACTCCATGCCACTGTTTCCCCCTCACCCTTTGCTGATCTTGTCTATTCAGATTGTAAGCTCTTCAGGGCAACGGGTGTGTCTTATTGTGTGTATGTACCGCACCCAACACAATGGGACCCTAATATCAGTTGGGGCCTCTAGGCTACAGTAATTTAAGTAATAAATACTGATTTAAAAAAAAAGGACTCTTACCTGAATTGTCACTCGACAACAGTAAGAGCCGCTCTAAGTAGTCCATCGACACAAGTAAAGCAGGAAGAGGAACAGCAGCAGTAGTAATGTTTGTGTTGAATTGACAGCAGTGGCAATAGCACTAGAAAAACAGCAGCAAGTTGCTTGGGGAGTGACTGAGAAAGTGAAACGAATTGCAGGCAATGCCTCCACTCTAGGGAACAGAGAGGGAGGCCATTGCTGCTAACATTTTAATGGATAAAGATCTCCCCCCTCCTCCTTCCCCTCTGGGTATTGCAACAGCAGTCAGGAGAATGAAATCCTCTGTCCTATGTCAGCTGCTAGTACAACTGTCATATTAATCCAATGGTTTCAATGATTTAGTAATGGTAAGGGATTAAGAGACCCTGAAGAAAAACAAAGTTTTTTTGGGGAGGGGGGGAAATGGCTTGCTGGGAACCTGGGTCATAGAGGGAAATAAAGACTAAAACCAGAGGTAAGAGAAAACATCTGGAGGAGTGGGAGAAGGCAACAGGAACTATCCCCTTCTTGCATTACCAAGGAACCTGGAAGGAAAAGCATCACCTTTGGTGTGGGGCAAAGGGACAGCAGTGATGCAGATGTGCCGTTGGTTGTAGAAAAGGCTTAGAGGGGACAGTACATATGTGGGATGTGGAAAATAATTTTGCGACATCTGAGCTGAGAGAAATACCTACTCATTGCCATGCCTTAAAGGGGGGGAGGGGCATGGAACCAGCAGCAGGGAACATGAAGATTCAGCCAGGTGAAAATCAAGGCTAGGCACTAAGGCTGTATGAAATCCTTCAGGAGTTGGTTTGCATGAGTTTGGTGAACCTTACTGCTGGGTTTGTTGGGCTGTGAACTTCAGGGCACTTGAACCTAAAACTCAAAGCCAAACTGTACAAATCTAACTGATTTTTATTAGAACTGATAAACCCCACTGAGATCCTGATAGGCCCCCAACTCCTGAACAGGCTCCCGGAATCTTATCTCCTGATCTCAGCCCAGTGGCCTGATATTCTTACTTCCAGACGCCTTTGAGGAGGACAGCTGGAACTCGCCTCCTCTAGGATTTTCTGAGAACAGCCAGCTAGCCTGTTCTTCCCAAGTGCATATACTTCTCTACTGTTCTTTAAACTCGTGCACATGAAAGAGTTGAAGGTAATTTACTTATACAGTAGTGGAGGTTCCTTTCACAAAGTTATTATTTCAGGCATCCAAATTTGAGCATTTTGGCCGTGTATGCTTTGACATAATGTTAATGAACAAACATAGTTGTGTTGTGATGGGGACACAGATAAGTAGATAGATAGATGACACTGTCTTCGAAAAAGTGGCTAAGTTAAACAAAACTGAAAGTGTATTTTGATATACCTTAAATCAGCTACCATGTATTGTGATTTGTGACACCTTCACATCAAAGAGAAGGTAGAAATAAGCTGGTTGCTAAACACACCAAACATTTCCCGCTGGAGACATGCCACTAGGAAATCACTTCAACAGGTAGATCAAAAAAAGGGCAAACTGATATGACACTGAGCTAACTCTCCTCATAAGAATTTAAGAATTCCCATAGCAGATCAGATCAATAGTCCACTTGACTCCAGGAGTGGCCACTATTGGATGCTTCTAAGGAAAGTGTAATCTCCCTCCCAGTCCCTCCATTTGTAGTTATACAATGACATGTCTGGCAGTATTTGCCTGAAACAGCAGATGTTGATCCTCCTGGGAAATGTTAAGGGGGTAGGGGATTGCTGACTTACTGAGGCAGGTGACTCATTACTCCCACCTACATAAAATGGAGTTGGGAGTGGCTGTCTTGAGAATGAGAGGATCTAGGGTGTGGGCTGAGCAGTCTGGAGAGGAAAGCCCTAGGTTCTGCCAAGTCTGAGGAGAAGTTTTGAGCTGACCTTTTTGCTGTATTATTGTTAATTTCTGTGTTAAGAAAGCCAAACTCTATAAGGGGGTGAGTTAGGACTCTACATAATATATTAATGGTTTTTGAGAGCAGGTTGGGAATGCAACCCAAAATGGAATTTTCTGCCTAATCGCAAGCATGAGGGTTGATATTCCTAATAATTTTATCCTAGCTGCTGCAACTGGAAATATTCTCATTTTTCATATAAATGTCCCTTTTTATTAGTCTCCTTTCTAATGAAATATTATTTTTTTCAGTCTCTCCTCAAATTACATGTTGATTGTCCTTCTCTAGGCCTTTTCTATTTCTGCTAGATCCTCTTTAGATCAGCCTTAAATTCTTTCCTATGGAGTGGGTCTGAGTCCACAGGATCCTGTATGCTGTGCGAACACAACTCTTATAGCTGTCTCAAAACCCCTTGTGCACTATAAAGCTGTGTTTCATGTTGCTTCTTGCAGTGGGTAATTTTGGAGGATCAGGAACCCAGGCAAGGCTCCATAACTAAACAGATCCAGTAAATGGAGCTGAAGTAAGAATGAAGGCTACTGGAGCTTCCATCAAGACCTAAAAAACCTCTGCAGCACACACCTCATGGACTCCCCATGAGAATGAGTTTCCTAAGGATCTAAGTACTTTTGAAAATAGGACTCAGGCTCCTAAGTCACTTAGATGTTTTTGAAAAGATTACCCACATTCTGTAACTAGAACATCCATCTTTGCACTGAATGAGACAGGGATCCTGTGGAAAAATTGTATGTGATTATATCTATGATAATAGACAACCTTAATTCTGGCATTTGTAAATTCTGAGTGGTTGACTTTACAACCTTAATGTTTCTTTAATGTAACCTTTTGTGTGTAATATTGTTTCTACAGCTTCAGAAAATGAAAGGGTGCTAAGCCTCCAAATTGAAAATTGTACATATGTTGGCTGATCTGTTTCTCCCACTGTCCTGCCAAGATGGTTCTGTAATCAGTCAGGATGGGGACAGCATTTTAAATACAACATAATCACTATCAGATCAATATCTAGGGGCCTGTCTACACTATAAAATTAAGCCAACCTAACTTATGTTGGCATGCGGCTGCCGCAGTAATTGCATTGCTTGTGCGTGTCTACACTTTGCTCCTTGTGTCGGCACTGTGCATTCTCACTAGGAGCAGTTGCACTGGTTGAACTGTCAGTGGGGGGCATTGTGGGACAGCTTCTGAAAGCCAGCAACAGTTGATGTAAGCAATGCAGTGTCTACACTCACACTGCGTCAACCTAATTGCATTGATATTGACTCTATGCCTCCCATGGAGGTGGAGATATTAAGTCAATGTAGTGAGCAAGTTACGTGGGAGCAAAATTTTAGTGTACACACTTACAGAGGTAGGTTGACGTAAACTGCCTTACATCAACCTAACTTTGTAGTGTAGACCAGGGCTGAGTGTGTGTTAGCACAAAGTCTGGTATCTCTCCACAATATGCATGTGTGTCACTGACCTATAGCAGATAATTGACTTCAGTGACACAACCAGGTGAAAACTCCAGACCTCCCTATGGTGTTTCCACCATGGGAGGATGACTCCTGGACCAAAAGGTTGCTTACTGACTTTTCACTGACTTCAAGTCAATTTTTTTTGACTTTGGCTGCTCTTTTCCTCTGCAGGGACTGAATAAAAGCTGGGATTTGTCCATGTATGTGATGATATGAATGGTGTTTAGTTATGCGTATGAGCACAGACACCATAGTGATGAGTTGGCTATAAGTACCTAAATAGAATCGAATAGACAAGATTGTAATGAATAAATCTTAATGAAAGCAATTTAGTTTAAACAAACAAGCAAACTAATTCACCACTCTGGGACAGGCTCACAGACTTCGGGCTGATGAAGGTGACAGAGCAGGGTGTTCTAGCTGCATCTGACTTTCTTTCTACACAGTTTCTGCTTTGATCTCTGTCTCTCTGAACATAATTATGAAGTCTGAATCAGATCCATGCCCTTATTTCTGCTGTCCCAACTTGCCCTTCTCCCCAACGCCTAAGGAAGAGAGAGTGATTTTCAAACACTTGGCTTTTATTTTTAGTCCAATAAAAGGGACCACCTGCAACTTCAGGTTGCTTTTTTCTTTTTATTACTTACTTTTTATTATGTATCCAACATCCCCCAAGAGTATCCAATAAGTGAGTATAAAATATAATTAAGCTACTGAAATATTCTTCTCTACTGTACCTCAAATCAGTATGCCAGCTCCTCAGATGCTGTACATTGGCATAGCTCCATTTACAGCAACTAAGAGGCTGGCCCACTGAGTTTCCTTAAAAGGACAACAGCACATTGAACCAGATCTTCAGCTGATGTCATTTACTGTAGCTCCATTGACCTCAGTAGAACTATGTTGATTTCCATCAGTTGAGGATCTGGCCCGTTGCAGGTATTATTTATTTATTTCAAATTTTAAAACATAACTACTGTGGAGCAAATCCAAAGCCTATCAAATCAGTAGGGTGCTTTGCATTGGTCTTCAGTGGGCATTGGATCAGGCCCTATGAGCCCCACCCCCAGCTCTGGATGCCCCTTCCCAAATTTTAAAATCGTGCAATAATTGCTATAATCACTGTATCAAAGTATAATCACTATTTTCCAACTTCCTGGAAAATAACAAAACCAAATAATCACCAATCACACAGAAAACTGTTCTTAGATGCACTGTCTGGCAAAGATTTGACTTGCTTTCTTTGTTTAGATTTTTCAGTTTTAGAAGGATTAAGATGAATACGTGAGAAATGGTTCATTTACTATTCATGCTGATACCTGTCTCTAATTATGGCACCTATACCTACAGCTCTCAGGAAGTGGGTCTGATCCTTCTCTCACTTCCCTAGTGTAATCAGGACTAACGCCATTGTAGTAAGTGGAGCATAAAACCAGTGTAAATGACAGCAGAATCAGGCCTACTACCTTCAACTTCATAGCTTTGGTTTTGTTAAAAGAATTGTCAAGTTGCCCCCAACACATCTGTTGACAAAGAGCTTAGTATTTCATCCTTTTATTAGCCAGAACATTTCACCCAAGTCGATTTCATGTTACCATCCCAAACAGTACACATGTCAACTGCTTGTGCCTAGCGAATGTTATAAATTCTTCTGGGAGAGTTAAGGTTGTAAAACAAGAACATTAAGTGCCTGCTTAAAAAGCACAAGGCAACTGTTTACAGTTATGTTTCCTTTATTTGTTCATAGGAAGTGACAAGGCAAAGGTCAAGTACCCATCAATTGCTAGCCTTTCTGACTATTGAACCACAACAAACAAAATTTACTTAATCCCAGTTCCTATTTATTAGAGGGGAGAAAATAGGCAAATCAACCAGCTACTTGTTACACAATATTAGAACAGGTCAGATGCTGGAAGCCTGGGGCCTAATTCTGATCTCACTCACACTACTACTCTGGTGTAGACTTCTGTGGTATTACTGCTGATTTACACTGGTATGAATCAGAGGAGAATCAGGCCTTTGATATTTATGCCTGGATTGGTTTATGTTGCCTAAAGAATGTTTACACAGCAAAAAAAAAATCCTGTGGCAGTGAGTCTTAAAACCCCCCGGTCAGCTGATTTGGGTTTGCAGGGCTCACACTGCAGGGCTAAACATAGGAATGTGGACGTTCAGGTTTGGGCTGGAGCCTGGGCGCTGAAAGCCAACGACGGGGAAGGGGTCTTGGAGTCTGGGCTCCAGTCCGAGCCCAAACGTCTACACTGCTATTTTTAGCCCCACAGCATGAGTTGTGCGCCCAAGTCAGTTGACCCGGACTCTGGGACTTGAAGCTGCATTTTTTTTTCTTTGCTGTGTAAATACATCTAAATCACCAGCAACAGTTGCATTGATTAATATGTGGCATTCTTAAATATATAAGGCTTGATTCTCTACTCCTTTGGCCTCTTTAACCCACACACAGGTCCATTAAATAGTTAAGCACAGAGTAAAAGGCAAAACATGTCAATTACTTTTTTTTTTTTCTGGAGTGGAGAACTTTGAAGTTTTGTAGAGTAAAAGATACAGTCTATTGCAGAATCAAATACTCACCACAGGAATTGCTGCTCCTCCAAAAGAAGAGAGTGTGTTACAATGAAGATTTCTTGAATACACAGCCTTGGTGGACACAGTCAATACACGGTATTCAAGTAACAAGTTGAGCTCTTTCCTGGAGCCATCCTTTAGAACCTTTATTACAGGAACTAGTACAGAAGAGTTTCACTGAAACAAGGTAATTCCGTCGACAGATTTGGTAACAATAATTATATTTTCCTTTTCACTATGTAGTTTTTGCTTTCAGTTCACATTTCTGTATCAAGGCGTTTTTGATCCTTCTACTAGATTTTCTTGTAAGTTGGGACCACTTCGTGCTACAATCTGACAGGAATACCAGAAAGCATGTGAGATATAATACATTGTGCTTCTGGAATGCATTTCACCCAAGGATCTCAAAGCATTTTAGCAACCTTAATTAGAGGTGTTATGCACACCTGTTCAATATTCCAATTTGACTGGGAGATTCCCAGTTTTGGGCACCTCCAGCTGTGCTCCTGAGCACCTGTTGAATCTCCTCAACTGAGAGCGCTAAGGACCTGAGAGAGAAGTGCTCAGCCAGTGTCTTTCTAGCTGTGGCTCTATGGTTCGGGGCACGTTGGGTCTATGCTTTAGATGGGGAGCAGGAAGTGGGAACAGGGGGAATTCAAAGGGGAACTTGGAGAGACAGAGACTGTCATGAGGGAAGGAGGATGTAGGGGAAATCAGAACTGGGGACAAGGGAAATTCATAGGAGGAAATGCGAGAGAATGAGATAAGACAGGGTAGGGGTAAGGGGTAAATATGAAGGGGAACCAGAGGTAGAAAGAGGGAATGGGGAGACACTTGAAGGAGGAGTTCAAGGAGCTGGAGGGATGGGGAAGAAATGTGAGTAAGGAAATTACAGGCTTGACAGGGAGAATGTATTAATTTTACAGGTTGGGGGAATGAGGAATCTCTGAATTGAAGGGTTTGATAGTGGAGGGAATTGATTTAAATATAAATGTATATAATACATATAAATTGAATATGTAAAGTGTGGTATTGCAGCATTTTCCTACAGTCTGCAGCTTTTGGAACGGCTTGAAAAATTTCAAATGTTGACACTACTGGATAAAAAACAGTGATACATTTTTTTGCAAAAATATTTGCAAAAAATCAATCCCATTTTTTGACCAGCTCTATTCAGAACTCACAGCCTTACCAAAGGTGACAAAGCAGCAACTTCAGAGACTGCCTCAAAACATATGTATGTATCGTCACCTATGGGTATGGATAAGATTTTGTTATAGTAAAATTAAGCAAAATTCACAGAATAGTTCTGGTAGCAATTTACAAAATCAGAGTGTGGTGGTGGGGGGTGGCAGGTGGGGGTTGAAGCTGAAATCCAAGGGAAGGGGCCTGAGAGCCCGAGCCTCGCCGGCCACCCCACCATGGTGAGGGGTTGACAGCATGAGCCCCACCACCTGGGGCTGGGGTTGACAGCCGGTGCCCCGCCTCCCAGCAGGGCTGACAGTGTGAGCCCGGCCTCCCCAGGGCACTGAAAGCCTGAGCCGAAGAAGTCAGAGGTCTGTTAAAATCACGGAACCTGTGACCTCCATGACCAAATCATATCCTTACATATGGGTGACTATTATTTATGTAATTTCATTAGCCAGAGTTTGCTCTTTCCCTTGGTTGAGATATGTATATAGAGATAGATATAGATATAGATATATTGTACAGACTTGATATCCTTGCCCTTCTCCACTGCGTTCAGGGATAATTAAGTTCAGCCCCATCAGTGTCCAAGTCTTCCAAAGTTTTTGCCCAAGCCCTCTAACAAATGGAGAGAGGTAAATAGTAGATATCCTTGATGCTTTTAGTGTAAGAACATGCAATTATCCTTTGAAACCATCATTATAGATCATTCATTTAATTAGGGTCTGCAAAGGGCAAAAACAATTTAATTTTAATTTTATTCTGCTTTCTAGTATCCCATTGAGCCTCACAACATCCTAGAGAGTCAGGTAAGTACAGTCATATTATCCACATTTTACAGATGGATAAACTGAGATTCTGAGAGGTGAAGTGAGTTGCCCAAGATCATCCAGGGAATCTGCAAGAGAGTCGATTTACAGTCCCCTACTTTAACCACCTGATCACATTCCATTCCTAATTCTGGAGAAGTAGAACCAACAGCACCAAGGGAAAGCACACACTATGGCTAATGAAGAGAAATTACGTCAATAATAGCCACCTATAGAAGAAACTATACAGTTGCTACCCATTATTTTAATGGAGACAAATTAGGTATAATAATATAACATTACTTAGTATCAGCTGCAAAAACAAAACAAAACAAAAAAAGAGAGAGAGAAATAACATGCAATTGCCATCCATTACTCTAATAGCATGAAGACTAAAGGAGAGAGAAAAGCATGACTAAGAGCTAATGCTCTCCAGCAGAGAAGTGTTTTGGCCAGGAAGGTTGACTTACACTATCTCTTGCTTTGTTCCACCAGTTATGATAACTACTTACAGTCAACAGAAGGAATACGGACAAATGGCAAACCATGAAATAGCATTTCCAATAGCTTTTTGTTTGGTTGGCTTGGTTTGGTTGTTTATTTAAGCCTCTCTCATTCCTCTCTTTCATACATCACAAACTCTAGTTTCTATGGGTATGTAACACTTCTGCTTCCTCCTATTAAATGCCCTCTTAAAGAGAGAGAGGACCCAGTTAAAAAAAAAAGACTCATTCCCCTCTGTGCAGTGAGTAACCATATCACTGCTCTGGAAATTTAAATGATGGTTCAAACAACCTATGAAAAGTATAATATTGTCAATTACATTTGAATCTATAGAATGTTAGCGCAATATCTATTGAACTCTATTTAAATGTCTATAGAACCCTCTTGGTTTAATTCTTATGGTCTTTTCTATAAAGGGACGCAAGTAGACTTCTTAGTAATGACTGTACAAAGGGAGGACCCAATCCATGCATTCCTTGTGTACCCCAAACTACCACTGAGAAAAGAATGGGTCCATAGACTCTGTTTTCCAAACATGAGAGTGCAGTGTTTAGTGGCGCTTTTTGGTAACACTGAAGAAACTAACACAAATCCATACACAATTATCTAGACTTTGGAGTTTATACAGAATGAATTAGGGGGATTATTTTTTTTCTGTGAAATATGCATTCTTAGGACACAGTTCTCTTTGCAAAATGGATGGTGGAATTTGACTATGTATTTTCCCATCTCCCTAATGGGGATCCAGGCACGAAAGCAGATCCAAATGTAAGAGTCAAATTCCATCAGGCAGTTCCGATGATATACTGCTATGAAATCAGTTAAACTTTATATTTTTTTCCAGTTAAAATATATTTTATATTATCTATACTAGATCTACACTCTCTCTCTCTCTCTCTCTCTCTCTCTCTCTTAAAGAGTTGCCAGTTATCAAAGCATAACATTAGAACCAAGAGTAGTGCCTAAGTTCCAGATCCTCTTGCCCTAACTTACCAAACAAACATAACTAATTAATATCTAGACACAGAATGATATATACAACCAAATTATGAATTTATTTAGGTACTTAGAAAATAATACCCATTAGAGATTATTTTCAATTCACACTGATTGCCAAGAAATACTATTGTTATCATTTCATAGATTTTTGAAATGGTTCAAAATTAGATAATTTTGAAAATGCTAGATTAGAAAACTCACAGGATACGATTAGTCTAAATACTGATGTCCTGATGTAAAATTATTTTTGCAAAATGAGATTAAGAGACCTTGCATTCTGGTTGGAAGACACTTAATTTCTGATTAGATGACTGGAAGAAACTGTTAGGTTCTGAATGCTTGTCTGGAAGAAACTGTCAGAGTGTGGATATTTTCCAGGGGTTATGGCTCCTGGACACACAGTAATTCTATTTGGTTCTGTGATAAAACAGGTGGGTCCTGTGTTCTCCTTCAGGAATACAGGAGCTTTACTTGTGATTTTATAGCTGGCTTTAAAAATAACTAAGTAAAAAGTAAACCTGCCATTAGACTACACAGGGTCTGATTTCAGTGGGTGTCAAGGGTGCACAGTACCTCTGAAAATCAGGCTCCCTGACTTCATTTCTCCTGAAGGAAAAATTAGAATACAGAGCCATAAAGCAACAGCTCTCAACATATGAGTCATGACCTTGAGAAGAAGTTACCAGTTTCTGTTCCACCACCCTGTCTCTGGTCTTCCACTGGTGTGATTTGTTCAGTCCCTTCCAAATGGCCCACAAGTGTCAGCACTGCTCCATAAACCATGACACCAGTTCCTGGGGGGACTCCTTTGAAGTTCCTTTGGACCTCTCCATCCCCTTTGAAAGAATATGAAAACTGGCATGAAGAGTTCCAAGGTGCATCTGAGTGGCTGAATGTAAATTTGTAGTATGAAAAAGGATAGAAACCACTGAGATAAAGGTGCCCTGGCTATATAGGATGCCAGCTGCTGAATAGAGAAGCAATTAGAAATGTGCCCAAACCAAAACCACTCCAGGCCCCCAAAACGCCCAAACTCTGAAGTGTTTGAAATCCAGATCCTAATGATGTAGCTCAGGTAGAATCTATTCTAGGAGATGAGCAGAGGAAACATTTCTGCTTGGGGCCAGGGGCTCGGCTATTCAGTACAAATCAGCAAGTCATACATGGACTGCATCTAGTTTATACAGCATCTGAGAGAAAGGGAGAGGGAGATTGGTGTGTTATATGTAGATTTGTTTCTACTAAGAAAACACCAAGTGAACTGCAGTATTAGGGTCTTATAGCTCAAAGGATTGGTGTTACATTAAGGTCCAGGCTGTACCTGCCTTTGTATGAGTGCACAGGATGGGGGAGGATGGTCCACAGAGTGTCCTGTGGCAGAAAGCTAACTCAAAAAGAGCCAAGAAGGGTTGGGAAGGAAGGGTCATGCCCTCAGTCCCCCTCCACAGTAGACCGCTTAGCTAGCTAGTCACAGACCAGGGAGTGCACCAATCCAGGAGATGGAGCAGCATGTGCTGCAGAGTTCCAAGAGGGTTTATGACCCAAAGACACAATCCCTCCTGGAACTCCCATTGGAGTGATGCTAAATTCCTTACTGCTATCATTATGGGTCAGTGTGTACAATTTGGCTCTTGATGCATTATAAGTATTGGACAGTATGAGAACTGGCTAGACCCTGCCATAATGTCCTGTTACTTTGAAACATTTAAAAAAAACTTTATTCATAACTGTTTGCTTTCTTCCGTGCTTCCAATAATCAGAGCTGCTGCAAAGTATGTGTTCTTTCCATAATTACCTTGACAGCAAGAGCATTAAGAAAAGAGCAGGGTCTGTTGGAGAGTTTTGCTCTCCACTGCTGGTACTTACATGCACAAACTGAGTGGTTTGGGTACTCCTCAGAAAAGAGATACATGCTGAAAAATGTGTTCACAGCTGAAAAGATCTGCACCGTGAAAAAGCTGGTTTCAGAGAGTGATGAATTCGGTTGTAAAGGAATCACTTACAAAGGGGTTCACTGTAGCTTTGAGCTAGACCACAGGATGTTAACCTTATAATAGATCTTATGAGAGGGTTTAGTACTGAATATTCAGTATAAAAGCCCCTTTCCATTTTAACTAAGGATTTGAGTTTCAGCCTGCACAATCAAATTCTTTGCTGGTGTAAGCCCTTTGAAATCAACGGATTTATATCAAGCATGGAGATGGCCCTCATTCCCTGGGCTGGTGTGATGGGGTCTATCAGGCCTTCTCTGCCCCCTGGTGGCGGTATTAGTGCCCTGATACTCCCTGCCCAAGAAAAATCCACTCAGACCAGGCAACCACAAGACATCCTCCAGAGACCTAGAAGAGCCTTAAGGAAATACTGACCAATCAAGAACCAGTAGGCCAGTTAAAAAGGCTCCATGTTTTTGCTTAGAGCTGGAGTTGGGTGAGCCTGGGACAGAGAGCTGGAGCTCCTCAAGGCTAACCCAGAACCACGTCAGGCCCCCGCCCTTAGTGCTGCAATTAAGTGCTTTCATTTGAAGATATGCAGTGTTGTTGTAGCCATGATGGTCCCAGTATATAAGAGAGACAAGGTGGGTGAGGTAATATGTTTTATTGGACCAACTTCTCTTAGTGAGAAAGACAAGCTTTTGAGCGACACAGAGCTCTTCTGTAGGCCCTGAAGAAGAGCTGACCTGAAAAAGAGCTCTGTGTAGCTTGAGAGCTTGTCTCTCTCACCAACAGACATTGGTCCCATGGAAGATATTACTTCACCCAACTTGTCTCTCTTCATTTGAAGGGTCCCCCCTCTTTGTTTAAAAGTATAGACAGTCAAATCATGAGTTGCTATTTTGCTACTTGATGGTTTAGAGCAGGGATCGGCAACCTTTGGCACGCGGCCCGACAGGGTAAGCACCCTGGCGGGCTGGGCCAGTTTGTTTATCTGCCGCGTCCGCAGGTTCGGCCAATCGTGGCTCCCACTGGCTGTGGTTCACCACTCCAGGCCAATGGGGGCGGCGGGAAGTGGCGGCCAGCACATCCCTCGGCCCACGCCGCTTCCCGCAGCCCCCATTGGCCTGGGACAGTGAACCTCGGCCAGAGGGAGCCACGATCGGCTGAACCTGCTGACGTGGCAGGTAAACAAACCTGTCCGGCCTGCCAGGGTGTTTACCCTGGCGGGCCGCATGCCAAAGGTTGCCGATCCCTGGTTTAGAGATTGATGCCAAACTTACAGCATAGACTACCCTGCCTCAAGCAGGTGGCCAAACCTTGCAGACTAAGGTGGGCAGTGCGTGCCATGCCTGCCATGTGTGGTCCTGACAGAGGCACTGAGGAGCAGTCCTGCCTCCCACAGCTGGAAGCAGCTTGCTTGGTGTTTTCAGGAGGGGCCTGTGTTGTTCTTGAGTGTGCCTTTGTGGCAGATGCTTGGAACACTACAGAGGAAGGGAAGCAAAGAGGGGGAAATAATGATAGGCGAGAGCAACTGCACTGCTGACCTCTTCTCCCAAAACACACCATATAACCATCTCTGGTACAAAGTTTTCAGTATTAAAACCTTTAGATCTAAAGTGAGGCTAATGTAACTCCACAAGGAAATCCTGCAGCAGTCTAAAAACAATCCTTCAAACTCTGAAAAAACTCCCAAGTGACCAACAAATGCGTGCAAATCAAGCAAGCTAGGCTTCGCTTTTTAAAGGAGCCTAAGGCAGCCGGGGGCCATATTTTCAAAAACACCCACCAACTCCAATTGAGAACAATGGAGAATACCGGCCACTCCCATTATTGAGAACTAAGTGCTGAGTGCTTTTGAAAATCAGGTGCTAGGTGCTCAAATATCACTGAAATTTAATGGAATTTGGGTGCCTTTAGGCTCCTTTGAAAATCCCAGCCCTTGCTTAGACTCTTGCAAACACCTTGTTGCACCCCTTCCTCCTAAATCCTATGAACTCCACAGTTCCCCGGAACCTCTCCACATAAACCATGTTAGAGCTGATCAACATTTTGTGGTTAATGTTCCATCTTGTCCAGATCCCAGCTGGTATGCATGTAAAGTCAAGATTACTAGAGCCAGGAAATTCAGAGTGAATTCACAGACTAGTGAGGGACGTGAAACTAGCACAATGACTGGTCTGAAGAATGGAGGGGTGGAGGTGCTAGTCTCACTACTAAAATACTTGGATTTTGATGGTTTATTCTACAAATTCTTGGTTCTTTTTTTAACCATTTACAAACATATCTTCTGGGCCAGATACTCAGCTGGTATAAACTTGGATAGTTCCACTGAATTAAATTGAGCTATGCTGATTTATACCAGCTAAGGAGCTGGTCTTCTTTGCTTTATTTGTTTTAAATGGTGGAAGTGTCTGATTCTTCACTCATTTGCATCATGTTTTATTCTGGTGAAACTCATTGACTTCAGTAGAGTTACTTTCTGGTTTATACTGATGTGAGAACAAAATCAAATACTAAATCTCTTCTGGTAGGTTATGCATTGCGTGTCACAGACTGTGTTTAAGAGATATATCCAGTAGACAAAAAAGTTTAGTGCAATTTCTAATGGCTTAGCCAGCTGGTGACTCTCCTGCTCTCTCGTTTGTTTACCTAGTGGAAGCCCTACCTGAGGACTATGGGGGATCTGGTTAAGTCTCAGCTGTGGTGGTGAACATAGAGAAGCAAGTACTATGAACACAGCTACTGTATGGGAGAGTCTAGTAACAGGCTATGGTTACTTTTACTATGTCACTTGGCCTCTGTTTGACAGACACCATAGTCTCTTGAATAAGTGTTTCATAGAATCATAGAAGATTAGGGTTGGAAGAGACCTCAGGAGGTCATCTAGTCCATCCCCCTGCTCAAAGCAGGACCAATCCCAACTGAATCATCCCAGCCAGGGCTTTGTCAAGCCGAGCCTTAAAAACCTCTAAGGATGGATATTTGGCTCATTTACATATATTCTTTCAAAAGATATATTTGTATATACTTATTGATATCCAGACTATTGGTGAGGAAATCCTCAGAGATCCTGCTATTTCCCCATCTCCTTCCTCGCACCTTCAAGTTTGCATGCCATTAATCATCCATCTGGCTAGGAGAACAGGAGTCTGGCAATGTTGCCCCTGAGTAAAGCAGCCTAGAGGGGTCTCCTTAAGCTAAGCTAAGGGGGTGTTAGAATGTAACTTAATGCCAGGCAAATTATGGCAAAGAATTCAGGCTTCATAATTGCCTCCGGGGAGTTAATGTGGATGGGAAGCCCTGTGGAGCTAGAATTTCTCTTCCCCCTGCTAGGTGGAACTTAGTACTGGAACGTCTTCTGAGAAAGCTTGTCATGGGAATAAAATTCTCAAGGCATCCCTCCTCCCCCATCTCAGGACTCACCGAGCTGTTTCTTATTGTTACCGTTATTTTATGTGTGCTGGTCACAGGCCCCTCCTGGTTGTCTCCTTGAAATCACAGGCTTGCCAGCTGCCTCAGCTTCCCCCAGGGTGGGCCCTTGATGCTGCTCCTGGGGATGGAGGTGTGTGTGCAGAGGCTGCTCAGATTCTTTGGCACTTGCCCGAAAGAGCACTGAGAAGGCAGACTGATAGCATCATGCTTTGATCTTAGCTCTATTCTGTACTGTCATTGGAAGGAGGATGGAGGCACGGAGAATCAACAACCCCGCATGCCCCTCCATCCCAGTCTGCACTCTATGGTGCTTCTGTATTGAGATTCCAGCCCCTCTCCCTGTAACGCCACCCACTCCCTGCTGCTCTCTCCTTTATGCTGTGGGACAGAAGGAAATAAAAAAGGCATCTATTATAAAGGGGTTTGCTTGCTGACAGAAAGGAAAGGAGATTTAACAGGTGGGGCATAGCCCCATGAATCCTTCATTGCCAGTCTTTGTCTAAGTACATCTCATGTACCAGGTGCATCTCAGGTACAGAACTTAAAATCAGCTACACTCATCTTTTGGCAAAGAAAAAGAAATGGCTCCTGGATGAAGACTCTTTGATCTAAATTTTCAAACATAGATGATCAAACTGAACCTGAAAAATTACATGCTAATATGTGCAAACTGTTAAGTGAGCATGCAAATACATATTTGCATACAGAATTAGATGTTTGTACATGTCTTTTTGTATTTTTCAGGCACAATTTAGGATTTTTTTTTTAAATTTGGCCCTCTGTTTCTATCTGGACTAATATTGTACAGGTGAGTCAGAAGTCTCTGAAAAATGGGGGTTAGTTACAGTGGAAATATTGATGCAACATTAGCTAACATGGCAAGGTCTATGTTATGATAATAACACTGGGAGGAATGAGATTTCAATAACCAGAGTCTTTCTAAGCTGGGATGTTGGAGAAATCTTTCTGAAGTGTAATTAATTTGTAAATGCCTGATTTATGCAAGTTAGATCTGTCCAATTATCAGACGCAGACCTACTCATGCATGCTTTGCTTTCATGACAATATTTATACAGAAAACTATTATATCATCAACCTACACATCTAACTTCCAATCAGATTGCTACTGCTGTGCCAAACAAAGACAAATGGAAACCCACATTCCTAGCAGAGGGAAGGGGTTTAAGTGAATTATTCTTTGACATTAATAGGATAACATGTCTGCCTTGTAACAACCAGCAAGTTTGGGAGGGATTCTGTCTCTGTTAGTGTGGTGTAGACTGGTTGCTAATATGCTCAGCATTCAGTCTGAGATCCCAACATGCAGATAAATATTCTTGAAGTGGACTGCTAGAGTTCGACTGGGAGAGAATTGGGCTTTATCTAGCACTTTTAATAAAAAGTAATAACACGAACAAACAAAACAAACAAAACCACAGATTTTTGTGTGTGTGGTTGAAAGTCATAAGGCCTGATGTTGCTCCCATTGACGTTCACAGCAAAATTCCCATTCACTTTAACTGAGCAAAAGTGAGCTCATAAAAAGCCCTTTACCTATTTACTATTCTAGTTCCCTCTCCCCCGTTCCCTCCAACTTACTTCCTCCCCTTCTCTCCAGGTATAGGACTGCAGAGGACTATTCCGTTATTACCAGGGAGATAAGGTTTCTGTATCTGGGAGGATTCGAAGAAAAAAAATGGTTCTTCTGAAGATAAGAAAAACCTTCAATAAGAACTATGGATATGTCTAGACTGGGAAAATAGGTCATGTTTAAAAATGTGTTAGCAAACACATTTTAACTAACCTGTTTTGAAACTTTTGTAGATAGGGTTTAACACTGTTCTTCAGCATTTGTTCAGGCAAAATTCCCAGACTAGTCAAAGGGAGAAAATAACTTCAAATGTGAAGTCAAAGGCCTTATCATGACTAGGATCTAAGGTACCATGCTGTTAGATCATGTTAGCTAGCTTGATCTGACTACATCTTCTAAAATTCTATGGAAGACAACTTCCACCAGGGTACTATCTACACTAGTGTTTAAAAACATGTTTAGTTAAAGTGCATTAGTTAACACATTTTAAAATGTGACCTATTTTCCTAGACAGGGTTTAGGTGTGAATGTCTGTGTGTGTAGGCTCCCCTAGGCTTTAACTTCAACCAGCCAAAGAACAACTTGCCTTGTCTTCCATGGAGTTTTAGAAGATGTAGTCAGATCAAGCTAGCTGATATGTTCTAACATCATCATGCCGTTTTAACTTCCTATTTGAAGTTATTTTCTCCTTTTGATTAGTCTGGGAGTTTTGCTTGAACAAATACTGAAGAACTTGTGTGCACGGATAGGGCTCTATGAATTTTTGCAACTCTACAGACATGTTATTTGTCACAAAATGAACCTTTTCTGCAGAATTTTACTATCCATATAAGATTTAATTTAAAAATAATTATATTTCTAGACCTTACTGTTGCTAAGAAAACTTTGCCTAACATGAATTGAATGTAAATTAAACAAATTGAGTGTTGCCTTCTTGAATTTGCAGACAGCCTGAAACAATAGCTCTGGGATACATGAAAGGCTCCATTCGGCTAAATAGATTGTTCACTCTGAAACCTAATGATAAATTCAAAAAGTTAACAGTGCTAACTTTTTTTCATTGCTGATGATTTTAGTAGAATTGTACAGCTGCTGGGTTTTCCAACAGTCCCAAACTGCCTCTCATGACTTTTTGAGTGCCAAAAGCCCTACTCAGCTGCCAAAATCTCCTGAAAACCACTGAAAACTTTACAGTAAGCTTGTATCTTCCTAGTCCAAAACTCTGTGGCACACTGAAAAATGAAAATGTAAGGGTTAAGTAAATTAAATTAAATTTAATATCACATTAAATAACACAGGGATTACAGTACTAATTGTATTCTTTATGTTCACATTTAATTCAATAAAAGCTCCCTTTATTACCTCACTTGAATCTGCCACAGGATTTCTAGTCTCCTGCACCAGCATGCCACAGAAACCAAGAGGTCTTGCAGCTTGCACAGAGTATATGGGCCATATAAATGGGCATATACTCTATGTATCTATACACACACTGTATACACACTCACAAAGAGAGAGGGAGAGCATGTCTCTGCTTTATTTGGCTACTCATCACTGTGAAAATTCATATAAAGTACCAAAAAAGGCAAGAACACAAGAATCCTAAACCATAGTTCTCAGGTTCATCATTATTCATTGAGGTGGATCTGATAGCTGGATAGAGCCATATTTTTCTTTTCTTTTCTGCATGAGGAATACACTTTGGCTCAGAGCATGGGGACAGCATGAAAGGCAACAGAGAAAGTCAAATACAGAAGCTGTGAAAGCCTCTAAATTCACAGCAATTGGTTTATAGTTTTTGCACTTATATACTGAGCTGGGACAATGACATAGACAATATCCATGCAGTTGAGAATAAAGTTGGGCTGCATGGTCTGTTTGGGTTGAAAACTGCTGTTTTATGTTGTTTTCATTTTTTGAACTGTGTGTGTGTGAAGAATTCTTTTTAAAAAAAATTATTATTCAAGCACATGCTGAAATGGAATCTTGCTATTCTTACATCATTTTTCATTGGATTGTTGCAACCCATAAAGAAATCCAATTAAATTTTCCTTGCAGGCAGAGAGATTCATTCAGCGGGCCTTTATAAAGCTGGCTTGTTGTATTGTATGTCATGTCTATGAATTGAGAAGCATAGCGGCCCTGTCCCATTCGTTGTCCTGTGTGACAAGATGTAGAGAGAGAGAGAGTCCGCCAGCAGTGTTTCAAAGAGCTGTATTATCAGATAACATAAAGGCTTTGCCATCATTTCTGCTGCTGTGGTTTAGAATATGCACAGGCCAGTGCATCTACTGAACAATTTTGAACACTGTATGGTTAACATATTACCCTCTGGATCTTTGAGTTTTCACTGTCATTATTTTGGGGACATCTGATTCAGGGTTTTATGCTATGTTGAAGGTAAATTAATGTTCATAGAGGCTTTTTTTAAGGTTAATATACTATACTCACAGATTACATGAAAGAAGAACATTATTTTACTACCTTAGAAAGAAAAATACAAAATGTTGTGGAATTAGATTATAGTGCATTAATCTCTATATTGTCAGTGTCTATTTGCATTGTTTGTTTGTGTTTCCTGTTACTGACATAAATAGCATAAGGGAATCTAGATTATTGTTAACATGTGGGACCTGTTCCTCCTCCCATTGATAGCAATGGCTAAACCTGCAGTATAATTGGGATCAGACCCACAATGCTTGCTTTTTCCATATCCATATCATATAAAAACACACGCACAGCGAGTTTCATTAAAAATTGGAGATTTCTCCATCTATAGTAGTAAAATATTTGCTTTCTAAGTGTAGGGGATATTCCAAATATCTTAATAAATCTGTTTTAACTCACTTGGTGTTCTTTGTGGTTATAAGTGCCAAGAAAGAAAGGCATGTAGCAAATAATATTCTATAGACTCACTGTAAATTCCACCTCAAAGATTATTGGCTATGTTAAAGAATCACGGCATATGATCCAAATGCGTAAGAGAGAGAACTGACATCTCAAAAGCAAGTACTGTCTCTCACCTCCTACCACTTCCCTCTCTTCCCTGTCCTGCAAGTGGAAAATGGTCTGTAGGAACAAAATAATGGCATCAGAGACTCTGGGGATGTTAAAGGCCTAGTTAGGCAATCTAGTAATGCATCTCTCAGCTAGTGCAGTATTGATTCCTATTCTATATTTATTAATGTTTTGTCTAGTCTAGTTTTAAATGTGCCAAGTGATCACTTCCCTTGGGAGATTATTGCACAGTCTAATATTGTGGTGATGGGCATATTACAGCCCTGATCCAGCCAAAGACTTTAAGCACACGTGTGACTTTAAGCACATGAATAGCACCATTCACATGCTTAAAATTACACATATGCTTAAGTACTTTGTGGGACCAGGGCCCATAAGAACATGGATAGATAGATCTCACTGCCTGGAATCTTCTCCTGATATTCAATCTAACTTTTTCTTTTCTTCATTTCATCTAATTACTTCTAGTTATACATCCTTTTTAACTAAGCTAAATAATTAATTGAAATTTTCATTGACTTAATGGGAGCCATGCACACACATTAAAGGACAAATTTTGGCCTTTAATAAAAAAATAAGCTATTGTTTCACCAAGAAGACCCCAGAAATGTCAGCCTATAAATTTGCTTTCACATGGAAGTTGGAAATAGATTTGTTTGTAATGATGATTTGTCCCAAAAGATTCCTGTAAGGATGGAATGTAGGGATGGCATTTGTATTGTTTCTTTACTAACTCAGTAGAAAAGAATATTTAAAAATGAAAGAAATTCAGAGAGTGACTCTAGACCCATTTTCACACAATGGTTGAGACCATCCTAGCAAGACCTGTGTTTAAACACAAGTTTTGTTGTCACAGTTCTAGCATAATTAATGAGGACATGATCTGTTTTTTTCTGGTTTGGTGAGTTGTACACTGTCTGTATCATGGTTTTATAACATAAAAATCTCAGTCCATGCTGATCAGAGATACCAGGTGTGAATGGTTTGTTTGTAGAAAGGTTTCACTGCCGTGTGGATTGGTCCTAAATGTTCACTTTTCTCCTTTGGAAGAGATTGTCAGAAAGGGGTTGTGCCAGGGATTGGTTTGAAGACTTTTTTTGAGTATAATATCTATAAATGAGTTGGATGTAATTTAGCAAATGATGAGAAACAGTGCTAGTAGATTGAGAGTTTTTGGGATCAATGACAAGGCCAATAAATGGATAATATAGCTTAATGTAGATTAATGTAACATAGTATGTCAGGTGGCAACAAACAAACAAAAAGTATTTAGCACATATTACAGGGAAAAGACTCAGGCAGTGAAATGAATAAAAAGACATTTCAAGTTTGGGTAGAAAATATCCTTGGTTTTAGCCACTGTCCCAGTGGAAAAAGGGAAATGAGAGACACTGGGATTCAGTCCATGAACAGAAGGATGCAGTATACATCAAAATAAATTGCCACTGTAGATGATTATGATCAGATGTCATCCAGAGCACTGTGTTTTGTTTAGGTCACTTTTTCATATTCAGAGGAACATTTCCCTGGAAAGAATATAGCCAAGGATGAACATGACTGATTACAGGTTTTAATAATATTTGAGATGGAATGTTTCCTCAGTGGACAGAGTCAGTATTAAATAAAGTCTCCATGCCTTTCTCTGACCTTTACTAGGTATGGTGTGAGAGAGAGAATAGTAAAACACATATAAAAGAAGCAGCGTAGTTTAGTGGTACTGCTCACAGGACTGGAATCCTGCCATTCCTGAGTTCTTGTTCCATCTTCCATTGGCTCATTTTTTGACCTTGGACCAGTTTTCAAACTTGGGGGCAAACTAAGGTTACGTACCCAAATCCATATAAATAACATTGGCTGGATTTTCAGATATGTTGATCTTTTGGCCTATCAGACTCTTCTGTCCCAGCCAACAGCTTGGTTTCACATGTCAGTAGCTTTTCAGGCTGGGGAGGGCACTTGTCCTCTTTTCTCTCACTGACTACGCTGAGGAGATCACTGGGCTGGACTGATCCCACTGGCCTGATCCCAGCATCATTCCTCATTCCTCCTGCTGCATTATATGTCAGTGAGGAAGCACCCAATTCAATCTTGAGTGGTGAGTGTGGAGCCTGGTGGCTGCAGCTGAGGTAGATTTCCCTGCACTTCAGGATTACTGCCCCTCAGTGATCATGGAGCCAGGAGTCTGAATCCTGTGCGGTGGAGAAGGTATAGGTCAAGAATTGGTCCTCTACCAGCTGCCTCCTTAGGCAGAGAGAAGGGAATTGCATTTGGAAGAACACATATGGAACAGAGAAGACTATTGTGCCTTCTAATATATGGAAGCCATTTACTTCAGACTAGTTTGTATAACCCAGTAAAATGGTACCAAGTCACTGCAATAGAGTATTGAACTCTCTAACTTAACCTGCCTGCAGCATAATACAATAAAAGAACTAATTTGGGGCAGATACATTGTTTTTTCTTCTCCAGAGTGCTACAGTCATCACTGAGAAGGTGTGAAGTTAGACTCAGTAAGCCACAGGAAAGTGCTCTGAAATCCACCTGGGAGTCAATCCTGGCCTCAAACCCTTATATCTCCCAGGGGCAGAAATTGTGGTGCTCTCAGTTCCAAGGAGATAGGACAAGCCTTGTGTCATTCAACACTGACACTTACTGGCAGGACAGGAGACCTTAGCTTTCCAGAGCTCAGCTTAGACCCTCTGGCACAAAGGTACATTTGCAGTGACACGTGGCCTGTATTCCAGGAGATGTGTAGATAGGAGAAGCAAAAGAAGACTGTCATGAAGTGGCAGGTTTGACCCAAACTCCCCTGTTGTGAGATCTGGATTTCAAGATCCAAGCAGGTTCCTCAACTGGAAAAATATCTAGCCTGCACGACATGGTTCCCCAGAGAGCATGGCCAAACGGTGGCTCTGTAGGGGTAGGGAAACTTCAAACTGGGATAAGACCGGAGAGGGAAGAGACTGGCAAAAAATACATAAAAAAGAGAATCTTAGGGGGGAAAATTACATTGGATCGAATATCTGATCTGTTTAATTGCTGGATCCTGGCCAGGATCTTGCTTAATTTCTGATGCCAATCAGTCCTACCGGGAGCTTTGATTAAGAGCACATCTATATCCATGTAAATATTCCATGCCATTGCTAAAAACTGGGCTGAGGTTCAGCTGTAACCGTAGCTTGACAAACACACATGAGTGAAATGAACAGAGTAAACAGCTAGCCTTTTTGACTCCGCAGAAAGATTTAGAGATAACATGTAGCAGTTGGAATCCAGACGGTTAAGTGATACAGAGGGTTCCAAAAGAAGAAAGAAAGGAAAAAGCAGGGCTGGACGGATTTTCTCTGAAATGTATTTTACATACTCAAAAAGAAAAATGTGTGTAATTTGGACCCCAAATGCAGACCGAAGTGACAACTTCTAATAGAGGAAACATGATTTAATGGTGGGTTTATAAACTAAACAAATTTACTGTAGTCTCTAAATGAGTCCCATGACAAGATCCAAACATTTTTTTAAAGCTGAATAACAAATACTGTATGTTAAGGAGGGAAATTGAGATGGTTTTTAAGCTGATGGTCCTTAGAAATATATATATGGTCTTTTTTTATAGCTGTTGGCATATAAAATAAGTCATTATTCTAAATAGAAAAATATTGATGATGTCATAGGAGCCATTGAAGGACACATCAAGTCAATCTGATGAACTGGGAAATCAATAGATATTTTCCAAACGAGATGGCATGTCTTTTAATTGGTTGTGTGAACATGATATACTGCAGAGTGCAAATGTTTAAAGTTAATTTTCATTTGGCTGGAGTTTTTATGTGTGTTTCCATTATTTCTTTATATATCAGGGTTTTTTGTTTTGTTTTTTGCTGGCATATAAATATCACATGAGTACAGATCATAACTTTGCATTTTAGGCACTCAAATACTACAATATTGGGAGCCATATAAGTACCTACAAAGACAGGGAGATACAGTATATTTCACCCCAATAGCTCTACAAATGCATTAAGGAGGCGTCTCAACACCTGTCTGAGTCAGGCAGGTATCCCAATTTCATCCATTTTACAGATGGGTAAGGGACTGGTCTAATGTCGCTCCACAAGAGAGTGGCAGAAACCAGACTGGAACGCAGAGGCCTGACTCCTACACCCTTACTCTAAGCACTGCCATACACAGCTGAAGCATCACACCAATATATAATCCAGGTATTATAAAATACAGCTCCCTCAAAATCCTTATTACAATAGAAATTAATCAGTGCAGGATGAGTGGGGTGGATGGAACGGGAGGGGGCCTTCACATACAGAATGCTTTAGTTGTCTCGTTTTAAGTTTAAATAGGTTTTAAAAGAAGAGATGCTGGTAAATTTTAGTTTATTCTGAAAACAGTTGGTATTATTTCATAAGCATCAACTTTCCAACCCTCCTAATGGATTTTATGGCAGAGAATGGCACAGAACTGTTACTTGGTGTGGGACGGGGGGGGGAGGCCTACACATGCATGAAATATTGGCATTTTCATCTGTAGCTATATTTATTTATTTTTTTTAATGTTTTGTGTGGCGTTTGTATTAGTAAAAGGTGCTGCCTTAACTAAAATCTTCTGTTTATTTACCGAACCGGCACGGTACAGCTTTTCCACTGCCCTAACCAGTGTGCTCCAGTGTTGGCTTGGAGGGGTGGGAGGGGATTTCAGCCTCAGTGTATGGTCCACCTTTGGCCTCTTCACTGAGACTGTTATGAAAGGTGGCAATTAACGCTAGTTATGATTGTGGTTTTGTGAAGAAGGCCTCTACCTTAGTCCTGCCATGAGTGCAGGGGACTGGACTAGATGACCTCTTAAGGTCCCTTCCAGTGCTATGATTCTACGATTCTACCTATGTCCACTGGGAACTGTACTGTGACCACTAAACTCACTTTCTGTAGGCCACATAGAACAGCTTTATATTTATTTGCCCTAAACCTCCTGCAGTTTGCCCCCTAAAACTGTTCACTGCGGCCCAGATGGTGAACCCCTTACACAATGCTCCCAGTGGGACTACACATTTGAGGAAATGCTCACCAATGCTAGTAAGTGATTCACAGCCTGGCTCTATGAGACACCATTTCATCCACTGCTTGGTGAAAGTTCACTTTCTCCTTATCTAGCAATACTGCAGAATCAGTAAGGAAAAGAAATGCAGGTCTCTTCTCTACCTCCGTCTCTCCATTTGGCACTATAGATCGGGTCATATTTTATTTTCATTGTAACAATTGCAGATGCCTTGAGAACATTTACGTGTCAATTTTAAAATGTGCTTCTTAAACCTATGTGCATTCCAGAAGTATCACACAGGGTTTTGTACAGTTGGCTTGCCTACGGTCAAGTATTGTGCATTACAATACATGGGATGAAATCTTGGCTCCACTGACGTCAATGGCAAAACTCTCATTAAGTTCAATAGAATCAGGATTTAGATCATTGTATTCAAATTCCCAGAACCATCAGAATCCACTCGGGATTGAGTGGATGGATGAATGGAAGAAGGAAGTCCTCTTTTTCCACCCTTCAGGAATTTCCAGCAACCTGACATTTCCCAACCTCAGCTTTTTGTTCCCCTAGTCTGTCTTGGCTTACCACTGCTTTACAGTCTCTCGATATTTTCTTTTACGAGTGCTGTGTGTCCGTTGAGCATGAGCTCCAGCTCTTCAACTTAGTTGTCTGCTTCCTGTAATCATGAACCTCAGTTTGCCAGTCTTATACCATGTAGCTGGAATTGCTTCTAGCATTTAGTATAGATCAGTATAGGATGCCCTTTGTTATAGTATCTAAAATGCTGATATTTGCCAGTTTCCTATGGGAAATATTGTTTGTAAACCACATTTTCACCTCATGAGGATGTGAGACCAAAAGCAAGATACAACCTGTCATCTCCCAACTAGTCGAAGTTAGGGATGGACATGGTACAACTTTCATAGATCCCAGATTTCTTCCAATTCTGCATCTCTATTTTCCCCACAGTTAAGAGTGTCAAAACAAGCCAGTAGCCACAATAGGAGCCAAGTTATTAAAAGTGTCCGCTAAACTTTGCACCCATAAAACTGTGCATCTACACATTTGCCTGAACAAAATATGCATGAATGGCCTTTAATTGGACAGTTTACTGTATAAATCAGGCCACTTCACAACTAACTAAGGAAATTCCATGTGCAAATGTCTATTAGAATGATCAGATGTGGTCTTTGCACTTGTACCATTCAGATGTGTGAGTTTTGAAGCTGTGGTTTGAAAAGTTGCCTTCCCATTTCAAAAGTAAGAAAAGAAAAAGGCCTGTAAGCAGCAAGCCATTGGACACAGAGGGGTCAGGTGCTTCTGCATCCACACGTGCAATTGCTAACAGATAAATGTAACGTTCATTACCTTCAGCAGTTTGGAAGGCTCTTTGTGAACTGTAAATGTAAAGTGGTTTTTTTTAAACCATCTTAACTATAATCCCCTGAAAGAGTAATAGCTGAATTCCTTTCTTATCTCTTGTTTATTTTTAATGTACCTTGGCTGCATTTCGTTAGGGATGTTGCTTTTTGCTTGTTGAACAGAGATTTAATATCATTTTTTGAATCTTTAACACCATTCCTCTGGAAGGAAATCTATTCTCTGTACTGTTTTGAAAAATGCAACAGAAGCTCTAATCATCAAGTGGTTCTGAATATAATTAATAAAACTACTGAGTTGTTTCACTAGGGAACATATGGGGGGGGGAGACAGCATTTTCTTGTAATAAATTGTTACAGTGATGAACAAGTATTTCTTGTTCATAAAATAATAGTGATGGGTGAACCTCCAAATATATTGTTCAGTTTGGTTGAAAATCCCAAAATTAGAAAGTGTATCTAGGCTTATCTGAGCCTGTTTTTTCTGGTGATCTCATGAGTTCAGTGATTTCCTTAATCTTAAAGTTAGGTCTAGATTGGGACACAGGCAATTTTAATTCAATTTATGGTTCTGCCACAAACTTAGACTGGGCAGATCACTTAATCTTTGCACTACAGTTCCCTATCCTAAAAACAGGAATAATTTGTCCATCTTGTGTATTTAGGTTATGAACTTTTCAGGGCAGAGACTGTCTTTAACTATGTGCTTCCCCAGTGCTGTGTACAGCTCGCTGAAAAATGGGTTTATTTTCCACAGAAAATTTTGATTTCTTCAGTGGAAATTCAAATATCAGAAAATTTTGGCCAAAAACCAAACTATTTTGATTTGGAGAGGGATGCAGTGCATCATGGGAGATATAGGCTGAGCCTGGACCATAGAGGAAAATGGGGACATGAAGCAACTGAACTATAAATCCAAGAAGGCACTATGGCAGCATACCCAACTCAAAATATTTTCAGTTCAAATATTTTGGTTTTGAGACATTACTTTTTTTTATGAAAAATTGAATTTTTCTGGGGCAAGCAGACCCTTTTTGTGAAAAATTTCATTTAGTTGAAACCCTGATTTTTCCATTGAAAATCAGTTTTGACATAAATTTGTTTATCTGTCCTAGAGCTATGATCTATGTTGAGGCCTATAGGCACTCCTGTATTATTATTGTTTATTATTAATAGTAATAATATTTAATAACGAGAAGGAAAGACTATAACAACATTTCTCTGAAATGTCATAGGACTTTGAATAAAGTATATAGAGGCCCGGGTTGCAGACACAGCCATAAGTTATATAGACATCTGAGATGGTTTGGTCACGAGTGAGTTGTGTGTTTTGGGGGCATTTAAAAAAGTTCTTTGAATGAATCCTAAGATAATGTTACAAATTAATGAAATGACATTATTAGGCAACTTCTAATCAAGTCTGATTCCTTATGAAGGGAGGAGCCAGCCAACATGCTTGGGAAATGCTGCACTCCAGAGTGTGTCTTTTCCAAGCCTGATGTCTGACACCCTTCAGGAAACAGCAAATGGTCTGAATTCCCAATCTCCAAGCACAGAGAAAGAAATGTCAGTTAGATTTGAAGACTATCTGGCTTTAAAAGGACTATGCAACATAGTACTCAAAGGATGTGACAAAGCTGGCTTGACAAGAAGTTTCAGTTAATCAGAGAAAGTCTTTTTCCTGGTATTTTCATATTTCAACTACTAGTCAAAATCAGGAAGTACAGAAATGTGAACAAATTAAAAAAAACTTTAAAAAAAGTCATGAGCTAGATTGTGAAACCCTTATGCATATTGGTGATCTCTTATTCACATGAATACTCAAAATAAATTTGAAATATATTTCAAGTTTATTTTGGGGTAAAGATTTTAGTTGGTTCTTAGTTTATCTGGAACATTGAATACTATAAAATAGCTCCATTTCCTTATGAGAGAAATGTGATATTTGCTCAGAATATATTTATTTAAAGAATTGAGAATCTATTTAAGAACTGGGATGAGACTGCTATCTCAATTACATTGTTATAACCGAGATCAGAATCAGATCTACATTATATCAAAGTCGATTAAAATCTGACTTCTTTGCCTGCCCTTGGGACATTGCCTTTTTCCTAGTGACCACGTTAAACTGATCAAACTGTTTGTTGCAGTTAAATTATCTGAAAAGTTTTGTTTTGTGAATTGTTCATGAACTACTCCTGACTTGGCGGGGTAGGCAGGGCCGGCTCTGGCTTTTTTGCCGCCCCAGGCAAAAAAGCCTCCGTCCGCCCCTCCCCACCCCCCCGCTGGGGGGGGGGGGAGGCCGGAGCCCTGGGAGGAGGGCGGTGAGCCCCGGCCGGGGCTCGGCTCTCCCCCCGGCGGCCAGAGCGCAGGGGGCAGGGCGGCGAGAGGGCGGCGAGCCCCCAGCGGCCGGGGGGAGGGCGCCGGGGGGGGGGAGGGCGGCCAGAGCGCCGAGGGGAGGGCGGCGAGCCCGGCCGTGGCCCCGCTCTCCCCGGGGGCCGAAGCACCGCGCCGCCTCCCTCCAGGTGCCGCCCCAAGCACAAGCTTGGTGGGCTGGTGCCTGGAGCTGGTCCTGGGGGTAGGAATGGTCATTATCTATAAGTATTCATCAAACAATTTACTGTGATTTGTTTGCAAGCTGTTCATGTAAGGCTAGATTGCAGCCTTACATTACAGCCTGTGTAAGGGCCAGTGCATGGTTACCCTGCCCCAGGAGCAGGGCGGGAACCAGACTGCCATTCGGAGAGTCGCATTTGGTCTCTGCTTTCCCCATGATATAGGCAGAATTTACATGTGCCAGCCCTTTTGCTGGCACAGCTTCATTCTCCCTCTGAGCCAACTCTGCTGTGCTAACCTGCATGTTGGGTGGGCAGAGCCAGAGCGCCACCTGCTCCATGCCCCTGCCTGCCACCTCTCAAGTGGTGGATGATCAGGCTGTGGAGGTGTGGATAGTACATGCAGAGGAGTAAGTTTGTTCCTCTCTGTGTGAGGAAGCTGGGCTCACAACTGAGCCATTACATCATTCACTGTGTGAGATTGCTCACCTAAATACCTAAATAACATGATATTGTTTCTGCTCTCCAATTGGACACCTGAAATATTTTCAACAAGAGAACAGCATGCAGCAAATGAATAATACGACCCTTTGTATACAAAAGAATGATGATTCTTGCTGAAAGTGGTGAAACTTTTGGGATCTGTGAAATTTGTAATCAATAAACCGGAAATCCAAATACTCACCAAGTACAACTAATGTGACCCCATGAATAACAACAGGATGAACTTACTGCATCCATTTACAAAATTATTTGTGATTCACTATTTGATCAATCCTAGACCAGGTCAACTTTTGCAACTGGGACAACCACTGTAGGCATTCCCAATCAAAGTAGACTCTCACCAATGTCCATCAGCACAGGCCATCTTCAACATGTGCCTCTAACCTCCACTTCCTCAAGGAGAAAGTGCTCTTAAATTCATGCACTGTCTGAAACACTGGAACGCAACTGTGCTGGGAATCAAACAACCACCTTTCATGTGCAACAGGCAGTACGTGCAAGTACTTTACTATAATACTGATGAGACTAAGTGGTCTTATTGACTGATTCTCAAATCTTATAACGGGCTAGTATGATTTTGTTAATCTTGCTAATATTTCCAAAGTGTAAAGATGATTTTCTTTGGTTTCTTTTATTAAAAACACATTTATTTAACATTTATTCGGGATTGTCTTATCAAAAGAATATTAATTAGATAGTGGTTTAAGGATATTAGGTTTCATTTCATTTTTTTCTCAAATATTTATGAGACATGCATATTCATGAAAACTTTCATTTTATAATCTTTGAATCTACTTTTTGAGTTTAATCTTGCCAGGTTTTTACAAAGTCCTATTGCTAAATCTGACCTAAATCTGTTAAATATTGACTCCAGACTTCTCAGGCAGAAATGTTATTCTGGTAATAAAACAACTCTATTAAAGATCATTGATACTATAAGTGAGATAACTTCACAATGAGTGTATCAGTGTTTACTTTAATGAAAGGGATTTCCTGGCACATTGCCAGCTAAATGTTTTATACCAAGAGCACTTTGGGAAAAAAAATTAAATTAGAGTTAGTCTGTAGGTTTTTTAAATTCCTTGTAACTAAAAGTGCATAAGTGGAACTGTATTAAATAAAGCACAATAATTTGTTCTAGATATTAGCAAGCCCATGTTTCACCCATAAACCCATTGTTCTGCGATGTGTTACTGGTTTCCATTTCAGTGGCCTTGATTTATAGTTTGGGTTTGTTTTATTTTTGAAGGGGTGGAGACTGGGGAGCAGCAAGACAAATCTATTAAAGCTGTTAGCTAGGGCAAATTTTCAGAGATTTGTTAATTCTTAGAGTCTAAGCCAATGAACTGACATTTTTTTAATATGAGAAATGCCTTTTCCAAGAAAGGGTTGTTAGTTTTTTTAGTCAAGTGGATATATACAAGACAAACCAAAACATATTGGTGTTTTTGTGTGAACTCTAACCAATGACATTTAGCCATGTTCTCACTTGTTAAGATTTGTAAGAACTAGGGCCCAGATATAGGCCTAGTGGAACTCCACGGCTGTTGATGAATTTGGCCTTAGAGCTATTGATGCTATTACCATTGCCTGACTCAGATACAGAGAGAGCCCAGTTTGTTGCAGTGCATAGCATAGGAAAAGAAATACATCCTGTGTAACTTAATTTAGATGGACTTACATCTAGCAGACAACACAAATGTCATTTGAAAAATAAACACAGATGTATTCAAATAAGGTAGCTTGGGATCTGTTTTTTTGTGGGCTATTATTTATTGTTGTGGTTCCCCTCTAAAACTACTCTAGTTAAAGGGTCTGTCAGTATTTCCATTACAAATCTCTATTTTTAGGGGATTATAACTTGATGGTTCAAATTACTTCCAGGCTGCTGTTTAGCATAAAGAGGTGCAGGAGTCGCCAGCAGTAGAAACCAGTACACTCAGCTACCAGGAGAGGGAAAATTTTGGAGCAATTTCAGATTACACTCTCTAGTGGTGCATGGAGAGAAGGTTGCCAAGGTGCAGGTCCCAAAGAATACTGATGATAACTCTGTTTCTGCTTTTGTATTGCATTTGTGTTGTACCATCTCATGTCCTTAGACAGGCAAAATATGCAGATGTATGTATAAAACAGGTATTGCTTACATGGGAATGAATCATTGTATGTGCAAAGACTATTTGTGCATCTGTGTGAATACCTGTGCATTTGCTGTTACCCGTTGATGGATATTTTGCATGCACAGCTTTGACAGCTAAGGCCAAATTCTGCCTGTAGTTACATTGGTTGGGAAATATATTCTTATATTTAAGTCCCTAGGGAGAGACCCAGGAGATGTGTGCTCACTTTCTAGCTCTGCTAGGGACTTTCACTGTGACTTTGGGAAAGTCACTTAGTACTTTCTCTGGGCTTCAGTCCCTCATCTGTAAAATGAGGATAATAATGCTCCCTTAGTCTGTAGATCAGGGTGGGCAAACTTTCTGGCCCGAGGGCCACATCTAGGGATGGAAATTCTATGATGGGCCATGAATGCTCACAAAATTGGGAGTTGGGGTGCAGGCTCTGGGGTGGGGCCAGAAATGAGGAGTTCAGCATGCGGGAGGGGGCTCTGGGCTGGGGCAGGGGTGCGGGTGGAGGGGTGAGGGCTCCAGCTGGCGGTGCGGGCTCTGGGGTGCAGGAGGGTGGGAGGGGGATCAGAGTGGGCATGGGGTTGGGGTGCTGGAAGGGGTCGGACTCCAGGTGGCACTTACCTCAAGCAGCTCCCGGAAGCAGAGGCATTGCCCCTTTCTGGCTCCTACATGGAGGTGCGGCCAGGCAGCTCTGCATGCTGCCCCATCCATAGATGCCATCCCTGCCGCTCCCATTGGTTGCGGTTGCCAACCAATGGGAGTTGTGGGGGCAGCGCTTGGGGTGGGGACAGTTTGTGGAGCCCCCTTGCTGCCCCTACATGTAGGAGATGGAGCGGGAACATGCTGGTGCTTCTGGGAGCCATGGCACACGCAGAGTGGGGCAAGCCCCGGACCCCGCTCCCCGGCAGGAGCTCGAGGGCCAGGTTAAAACGTCTGAAGGGCTGGCTGTAGTTTGCCCACCCCTGCTGTAGATTGTAGATTAGATTGTAAAATCTTCAGAGCAAGGATTGTGTGTGTATATATATATATATATATATATATATGTGTGTGTGTATATGCAGTGAGTAACCTAGGCCTTCATCTTGGTTGGGTTTTAGGTGCCACTGTAATTAAAATTATTGATAATGCTAATTGGTTGTGCCACCCCATTCATTTCAGTGAGGTGTCATGGGTATAACTGAGGGCCAACTACAATTCCACTGTGTAGGGGAATCCTCCAGTGTTGCAGAGCTAGCATAACTGGCCCCTAAACCACTCCCTCTCACAGATCCCACACGGGGCCATGATAGGGCATGGCCAGGGTGCTGTTGCACTCCAGTGATACTCAGCTCTAATAGCAGTTCCTTGAGGCCATTTGCATCCAGGCTTGAACTAAAGCAGCCCACATGTGTCTATAAAATATAAAGTGCTAAACTGAAGTACTGGATCAGAAAAACTCCTGAAGTTTTGGATGCTTTAAAGCCAAAGTAAGGTCTGAATTCTGCAGCTTGGGCCCATCTCTTCTTCTGAAATTTGATGTAATAAAAAATTGGGTTTTATAATTTTCGTTTAAAAGACAGTGAGGTTTACGTATGGGGACCTAAACAAACAAGCCAACAAACAAAAGCATCAGTTTATTCTGCTTCTCTACAAAACACAGCATTATATTAGAATCAGGGTTGTTGTACCTTAATCGCACTTAGAAATATGCTTCAGTTACAGCTGTCTTGCAATAACACACCTGGACATGTAAGTAACTGAAATCTTAATTTGTGCTTCGCATAGGCACTGACCACTTGATAATGAAAAGCAAGGAGCAGAGCCTCTGATGCATTAGGACAGCTTTGTGCTACTCCACTGGTGCAAAACTGTGCCAAAGCCAGTTGGTGAAGGGGCATCCAGTGGTGACATAGTGGCTCCTAGGCCAGCACATCCCTAGGGGAAAGGCAGTAGTGCCAACCCCAAGCATTCAAAAACCATGAGTCAGGTGCCCCTAAAATCATGCAATTGGCTTAAAAGTCATACGATTTTTCAAAATAATAATTTTGTGGTTTCTTATGCCTCCTTGTTTCTGAGCCTTTAGGTTGTACTCGGCTCACATTCTCAGGCTTGTCTCCACAGCTATGAAGTCCAAAAACTTACTTTGTTTTAAAATGAAAGCTGAGGTTCTCCCAGACCTGACTCCAGGAGCTGGGGCTTTAAGAAAATAAAATTTTGCGAGACTCTGAATAAAAACACAAGAGTTAGCAACATCAAGTGTGGCATGGGCAAATGGGTTGTGATTGGCAATAACCACATGCTCAAACACCCCTTGGGACCCATAGGCAGCCTGGACAGTCCAAGCAATCTTCAGATGGGATTGGCAAGGAAAGGTTCTAGGGTTGGTTGAGCATAGGGCTGGCTGAAACCACACTCTCCCTTGGTAACTCCTCCCTGTCAGATGAGCTGAGTGTCCTCGGTCACAGCTGGAGTCTGGGTCATATACTTTGAATGGTAGGATAACTGCAGGGACATGTATCTAGTGATATTTTTGATGGGTCTATCCTCCGGGACACCCAGGACCACCCTGGCAGTTTACATGGAGTGCAAGGACTATATCCAAGCCTGATTCTTCTCCCACTGAAGTTACTGTCCAAACAGCTACTGACTGTAAAGGGTGTGGGAGCAGACTCCTAATTGACACATACCTCTACATAACTTTCAGAATTCAAACCAAAAGCACAGTACCATAATACAGGCTTGCTCAGTAGCTTCCTTTGGTAGAGAATACAGATGGCTTATTGTTTCAGTTCTCCAGCAATAAGAGGCTGGTGTTGAAGAGCGTTGTACCCACCCTGCAGCTACAGGGAGAAGGTGGTAATGGATTTCATTATGAGTCCAATCCTGATAGGTGCGCAGCATCCTCAGCTCCCACTGAGGCCGGACATGTTGGGACTTCAGTGGGAGTTGAGGGTGCTCAGCACCGCATCGGATCCTACCCTGTCTGATTGTCTGAGCTGGATTTGGCCTGTGGTTATGTTGTGATTTCTGAAGAGTACAAGGGACATGTCAGTGGGGATGCAGCCACTGGAACAGCCCTGAGTAGTTAACAAGGAATCCGACATAAAGGGAAGAAGGCAGAATTTGCCAGTTAAGGGTATCACAATCATCAGGCAGTTTTGGAGGTGGAAGGTGAGGTGGAAAATACTCGTATGTTAGTGACGCTTCAGCAGGCAGAATCCTTCTGCAGCTTGGTAAAATACTGTAAAAACATCATTGCATTTGGACTCTGTGTGCAGAGTGACGTTTACCAGACCCCTTTCCTGGGGAATGTGTCTGAGCACTTCAGAGTTTTCAGCAAAACTCCCAGATGCCTTAAGATTTCCTTGAGGAGTCCTCACGCTGACTTGAAGAGAAGACAGGTGTAAGGATTGAAATGACTTCTTTCTTTTTCCTTACCCTACTTAAGCCTTTCTGATTCTGCCTTTCTGAGGTACTTGATGCTGTAGCTAGTAGTATTACTGTGCACTACCTTACAGTAACAGGGTCATACTTTAGGTTCAAGAGATACAACTTCTCCCAGCAAAGTCTTGTGTAGAGGTTCAAAGCTTGGGATGTTAAAATCCACCCACGCCTTCCTTTGATTGGGCTAACAGAGAGTGAAATTAAAAAAGAACCTAAGGTGAGTGAGCTAAACTCACTCACAATCAACCCTTTCTCCATCATGAAGTCATATCCGCACAGGCGAGGCCTCCGGATGACGGGATCATATTTTCCCTTTGGTATGTATAGAAAAATCCACCCCATGAATGTACAGACTCTCCCTGTGTGAGATTAATGAGTTTGCCTATGCTGATTTCAGTCTGTCCAGGTATCAATCACATGGCAAAGGAAACAGAAGCACGAATAAGATTCTGTGTAGTTTAAGTTTTGTGTAGTCTTTTAACTTAATCCCCTCACCCCACCCTCAAACCAACAACAGCAAGAGAGCTTTTCTGGTTAGCTGGGGTGCCTGTGATGGGCTGCTTTGCAGAAAGCAGAACATTAGAGCACTTTGTTATGACAAGTAAGAAACATGTCTGTCTGTGCAGCTCTGTGTGACTGTGGATGTGTGATTTCATGCCTTTGTTGTGGTGTGGTGGCTGGGATAGAATTACACAAGGAAAAGTTAAAAGAGTGAAAGAGACTCTGGGATTGTTTGGTTTATGGCTTACGCAGGATCCTGAAGCCTGAATGAGCTAAGGGCCCAGAAGAGGGTGCCACAGCTCTGGGTCTGACTTATATACCATCATGGTTGCTATAAAGCAAGATCCCCTATAAGGCAAACGTTTGATTGATTCAACTGCGCTCTCCTTCTCTCCCTCTCTCTCCGACCTCGAAACGGCACACTCCGGAGGGAAGCTGAAGTCTAGTAACTGAGTGTTAATTATGTCTGAGTGGATTCTAGAGAAAAAGAAAACCATATACTGTATCAGCAGAGAAATGGTTTCGCTGTGAGGAAACTAATGATGCTTTTATCAGGAACAATATAAAGATTGCTTTTTTACTAGTGTGTGTCCCATAGGGTTTGGACTATGAGATATTTCTGTATCTGGCTTTAGGTTCCTCTGAGCTTTTACATAATCAAATCAATATAGCTATGATTCACCCTCTGGCAACAACTGCTTCTTGCCAGTTGCTGCTGCTTCTTTAGTGACTAAAGAGAAAATAAATAAATAAGTAGAAAGAAACTTATTACAAATCTGTAAACATTGATTTGTTCAGTCTTAGATTTTACTTTCTTTAATTGCCAGGGAAAAAGAAGAAGAATATATGAGTTTGTGGTCAGTGGGGCAGGCTGCTTGGTTGATGGTCTAAAAATAAATAAATAAAGGGGTCGATGGGATTGCATGAACCACCTGAAGTATTGTCCAGGCACAGAGTGAAGGCAAGCAAAGGGCAGAGGCTGAGACAGCTAGGGCAGGTACAGAGTCGAGGGATAGGATGATTTGATTTTTCACTAGTAACTCTGGGTTGTGTGCATCTGTAACTTTCCTTGTATGTTGTTTAGTGGGAAATTCCAAACCTGGGATCTCTGCAAAACTATCTTTAGTTTCCAATTGAGCGCGCACACGCACACACAGCTGTCTTGCCCAGATGGGTTTCTTTATATTCCTCCATCTGCCCATTCCCTCTTCCCTCACTGTCCCAGCCAGTTCCCTACATTCCAGAGATAAGCTCTCTCTTTTTGTGTCATATTGTTTTATTGCAAATTTTTTTTCCCTTAAAGTTTCCAGTGCGGTATAAAAATTCGCTTCATACTAAAAACTCTTTATAAATGACACCCCCAAGGATCTTGTTGTGTTTTTCCCTGGCGTGATAGCCCTGTCATGCTCAGAGAGATGGGGAAAGTGCAAAATGATCACTATCTTTACTTTGAAAGCAAATCCCAGTTTTTAAACAGATTTCTTTGTATTTTCAAAGGCTTCCACCTTCACCCAGCACTGCCTAGGAAGGAGTCCAAACTAGTTGTTATTGTGAGAACAGGGGAATGCTCCTGGATTCTATTCTCAACCATTCCACTAACTTGCTGTGTGATGCTGGGGTTTCAATATGCCAATTAACCTCCCAGGGCTTCCGTTTACCCTGATGTAAGGTTCAGTTAATAATATTTACCTGTCTCATGTGAGTGTCGTGAGGCTGAATTAATGTTTGTAAAGTGCTTTGGGATCCTTGGCTGGAAACTGCTGGGAAAGAGCTAAGTATTATTATCCCTGAGGTTTTGCCCGTGGCCTCATGATAAAAGAAAGAAAAAGTATAACTGCTCGACTTGCTTTTCTGTCTTCCTTTTTAATATTCCTCTTGCTTTCCCCCATTTATTTTTAAACAAATGAAAGAGCCTTTTCTGTAATAAAACACAGGGGAGGAGTTTGATGTCACAGCACTGTCATATGCCTTTCATACACAAAACAAGGCAGGAAAAATCAATGTGACAGATGTCTCATAACATCACAGGCCAAATTCACCTTGGATGTAAGTTATGTTGCTTTCCATAGAGTTAACAACAAAGATTAATTTGGCCCCATGTGTCCCTCGAGACGGTGTTTCTTTGGGCAGAAAGGAAATCAGATAAGTGCATGATACAGCAGGAGAGCTCTGTAGTTCATAAACACTGGAGTTGGCCAAATAACGTCCAGAATGATTGGCAAATCATTCATTGAACATGGATGCAAAATAGTCAGTGAATACATTTTTCCATATATAATCTCTGACCAGCTTATGGAGGTGGTCAAACAGCATGGAAAAAGATTCATTCAGTAATTTAAGTGACAAACATCTGTTCAATGATTATTGTTCACCCAACTCTGATAAACATCTTGTGCTATAGGTAAGGGCATTCCCACACAGTCAGTCTGTAGTTTTCCTTATAGAATACTGTGCTAGATGCTTCGAGAGCAGCAGTGTATTCTACTGAAAGATTTATGCCCTGCCTTAGTTTCCAGTTTCAGATGATCGAAATTCATGGACAAGGCACTTCCCTTCCCTCCTCTTGAAAGCTCATGGAAAATTTTTTGTGTTCAGTGGTGCTGTTGCCCCAGAAGCCCTGTGAGTTGCGTTTACTCGAAAATAAAACGAACTCCTAATTTTTACAGTTGTCTTTAATTCCCCAAGCCCTGTAATGCTAGCAATTAAACCTCATAATGTCTGCTGATAGCATAGCACAATGGATCCAGATGAATCTTTACCAACAAAACACTTCCTTTTGACGTTATAGGGGGTTCTATCCTGATCTCCATCCACCCACAGCAATGGGATTGCATGAATGGCAGTTTTGTCAATTGAATCTAATTTTCTCTGTTTTATCTGATAGTATTTTACCTTTGTTTTCCAGATTTTTTTTCTAATCCAGGGAAATCTGTAACCTGTATGCTACATAAGATTCCATGGACGATAAAAGCTAAATGCAACATGAACTTAGCCTCTGTGTTCACTCAAATTAACACAAAGCTGGGATTTCATCTTGCGAAGGGACACTGTGCGGGTAGATTCTCCGCTGATGTGGTGACAATTTACACCAGCTGATGATCTGTCCATGAATGTGTGAGAGTGTGCCTTCCTCCAACACTCACTCTCTCTCATACACACAGTCAGAAAATACACTTAAAAAATCTAATAATACTTACTTGAGGCTTTTAAACTCCTTGGGGGTAGATAGATACAAGGCAGTAAACCAGTAGAGGGAAAGAAAAATAGTTAAAAAAACTAATAAAAAAATCCCATAGGAAGGAAATGAACCCCCCTCCCTCCCCCCTGCCACTCCACCTCTGAAGGAAAAAAATTTAAAAGGGAGTTAAATTGTTGTGCTTGCCTGGAAATTAGTCTAAAGTTGAAGGCATATGGTGCTTATGTTGGAATTGTTTTCTAAAAAGATTTTTTGGTGTGGGTATTTTTCACCTCTCTCAAACATCCTGTGCCAAAAGCAGTGAAAATGTTGCAACTATTGAACTTAAATCTGGGGTCTGGGTCTGCAAAGAACCTCCATTGTTGAGGGGTGGTGGTTGGTTGGTGGTAGGGAGGGAATGAAGGAGACCTACCATCATAGTGGTCTAAGATGTTTTTATGGAGGCTGTTCAGCCAGGTCCTGCCTTTAGCTAGTTACACCAACGTGAAACATTGGAAGAATTAAAGCAATTAAGGGACACATGCTGTGCCTAGGAAAGTTGATACAATTAAATTTGCTAAATATTAATATGTAAGAAGCAATTAAAATAATATTTTATGGATTTTTTTGTAGGAAAAGTGAGAGCCCACTAAGGAATCTGGGATAAAAGAAAAGACCATATCAGCATTCAAACAGTAGGACCGCAGTCAAAAACTATTTGTGAATAGTCTTGTGCAAAACCATCTATTCTTCCAAGTTACCACAAATTCAGCACCGGGAGAAGCTGCACCGTTTGCTCCAGCAAACATGGTTGGCTGAAGCCAAAAAAATATACATTTTTGAGAATTCGTCCCAAACGTTGCCATTTTCTCATAAAATAACATTCTCCCCAACTGAAAACTACAGCTGTGTTCCCTCGGCCTGGGATCTCATCAGATCCTGCAGGCATAAACATGGATGTGCCTGGTCCTTACTTGACTGAGTAACTGCCAATGAAAACCAAAGGTGCTGTAGGAAGTGGTATTGATGATTCAGAAAGTGGAGCCTGTTATACTGAGAAAGCAATGAACCAGTGCTCCCATCTGATTTTAGGGAGGAATTCTGTTGTCGGATGGGACCATCTTTGGGGTCAATATAATCCCTAGGTGCTCATCACTTGTGGTCGTCAAATATTCTGTGGCACTTATTTCTGTGAGTAAGGATGTTAACTCTGGTGTCCTAACCAAATTTATCTTCCCATTCTACCTGCTCAATTTCCCCCTGCAGTATCCATGTGAAAGACAAGTTACCTCCTGTTCTACCTTATACTCTTGAACTGTACTGTCAAAGAGTGATTGTATTTCTATAGTGCGCGATATAATGTGACCTATATATATATATATATATATATAAAGAGCTTGAATGTCACCTCTGCTTTTGCACAATGAAGGGAACCCAGATCTTGCAGCTCTGAGACCAAGTGTCATGTCTCTGCAGCATAATCTGCCCCTTTTTCTCCCAATTCTGCAGGGGAGCATCATGGGGATCATCATGTTCCATGGTCTGTTGAGAAACCAATCTTGGTGCAGTGACACTCTCTGAAACACTGTCTCCTCTCAGGACTGAGTTCATCTTGCATGAGATAATGCTGATCTGGTTAACGTTTCTTATCCAGGATTTCCCACCCCGTCACTGTGCCTCAAGGGTGGGTGTGTGGGGCACTCATAATAATATATGGAGATATACCTATCTCATAGAGCTGGAAGGGACCCTGAAAGGTCATCAAGTCCAGCCCCCTGCCTACACTAGCAGGACCAACTACTGATTTTGCCCTATAACCCTAAGTGGTCCCCTCAAGGATTGAACTCACAACCCTGGGGTTAGCAAGCCAATGCTCAAACCACTGAGCTATCCCTCCCTGCTCATATGCAGCAGCACACAGCAGAGACTGCATAGGGAGCATAGCTACGCAGGGAGCTATGTTGCAGTCGAGTTAGGGAGACCAGATAGCAAGTGTGAAAAATTGGGACAGCGGTAGCAGGTAATAGATGCTTATATAAGAAAAAGCCCCAAATATCAGGATTGTCCCTATAAAATTGGGCCATCTGGTCACCCTAAGTCGAGGCCAAAAAGAAGCACTGCAGAGACCCTCATGTAGATCTCAGGACATCCATAGGTTTAAGAGTTAATACCCGCTGCCCACTCCATGGGGAGCAAAGCCCAGCGCTCCATAGAACAGCTGGGTGAAAACTGTAAGACCAAACGGTTAGCGTTTCCTGTCTCCAAAGTGGATTTTTTTTCAGTGTGAGGGTGAATTGGACTCTTAGGGCCAGATCTTGCAAGTGGATCCGCATGGGAAGATCCTTGCATGTGTGGAGCCTCACTGAAGTGAATAGGGCTCTGCACAGGCCCAAGGGCCTGATTGCCAGAATCATGGGCATAGTTTACAAAGTACTTTTTGGTCCTTGAGGATGAGGTGTGTTATATAAAGGTAAGTTGTTATTATTATAATAAGAAAACTGCTGCACTTTTTCTTTTGGCAACAAAATGCAAGGACAGAATAAACCCTTTTATTTGCTTGTTTTACAAACCAGAAAAAAGTTTTTTTCCCCCCACAGGTGGGAAGAAATTTGTCTTTTGCTTTGAGTTACAGGGGAAAGAAATATATAGAGAGCTGAATGGCTAATGTATTCTTACCACAAATATTAGGCAGACTATAGCTCCTAAGGGATCTGACCTAATTGTCTAATAAAACTGAAATCATTTCAAGCCAAATAGGACACGCTATGTCTGTTAAGGGGACATGATGACTGCCGTTTCTCCTGGAAATTGTTAGTAGGTGGAACTGGAGAATGCTTGAAGGGAGATCTGGCTAGTTGGAGCAATGTGGGGCCATAAAGATATCCTGTAACTAATACTGTCTTGTTTCTGTAGTGTTGTCACTAGCTGCAGTATGGCCTGGTGTCACAAGCACATCTGGGAACCACGACTACCTGTGTATTAATCCCAGCTCTGACACTGACTTGCTATGTAGCACTGGGCAAGTCACTTAGGCTAGGTCTACACTACCCGCCTGAATCGGCGGGTAGAAATCGATCTCTCGGGGATCAAATTATCGTGTCTCGTTGGGACGCGACAATCGATCCCCGAATTGACGCTCTTACTCCACCAGCGGAGGTGGGAGTAAGCGCCGTCAACTGGGAGCTGCGGAGGTCGATTTTGCCGCCGTCCTCACAGCGGGGTAAGTCGGCTCCGATACGTCGAATTCAGCTACGCTCTTCGTGTAGCTGAATTTGCGTATCTTAAATCGACCTCCCCCCCGTAGTGAAGACCTGCCCTTAGTCTCCCAAGGGCCGATTCATGGTTGCCTTGCAGCCTGGTGGAAAGAGGTTGCAAAGCAATTGTATAGGCTCTACAGGGAATAAATTTAGTGCAGGAAACATTCCCCCATCAAACACATAGCTGTGTATTGATCCCAGCTCTGACACTGACTTGCTGTGTAGCACTGGGCAAGTCACTTAGTCTCCCAGGGGGCCGATTCGTGGTTGCCCTGCAGCCTAGTGGAAAGAGGTTGCAAGGCAATTGTATAGGCTCTACAGGGAATAAATTTAGTGCAGGAAACATTCCCCCACCGAACACATAGCTGGTTCTGGGCCCCACCTCAGGAGCCCCCAGTGCAGCAGCCATGTTAGGGGTAGGCAGGGGGCAACCTGTGCAAAGGAAGGGTGGGGCCAGTGCAGTCCTATGAGCCTGCTGCAAGGCTCCCCCGGGGCAGAGAATTTATTGTAGTGAGGGTGCAAATTAAGGTCCTCAAGGCTGTCCTACCCAACCCTGGCAGCCAATCAGGCTCTACACCAGCACCGAGGTGAATTTGACCCTTTGCCTGAGTTATGTCAGTTGTGAAATAGGGATAGTGATGCTCTGCTTTCCTGGCTCATCAAGGTGTTGTGGGATCTGCTAGCAAAGGAGACACAGAGTAAGTTCTGTATATAATGTTGTCAGGTACTAGTCTCTGTCAAAACATCTCACCTTCCTTTTACAGCTCCACACTACTGCTCTGCAAAAGTCCTGCTCTTGCATGCGATTGACTTCAGAGAGACCAGGATCTGGCCCAAAGAGAGTTACTGAGCCAACTTCATGCCTATTATAAGGCACTGCTGGATTAGAGAAGTACCAGATGGGTGGTTTGGAGAGAGTTTGTACCCTGCAGTTTGTCTTTTCTGTTGCCTGTTCCTGACCTTTCCAAAAGTATGTTAAAATGACTACAATCCAAGAAGGCATATTGCATATAAAATGAATGACAGCTCCTAGCGCCACCAAGAAAATCAAACCCTTTGTTTATTTAAGTTTAAAAAAAAATACATCTGGGAGGAGAAGTCACTGGGTTATAAATGAGCTCCCTGGCCACCACCAAAAAATAATAATTATAATAAAAATAATTGTACCATATTCCCTGATAAAGCAGTGCCAGAAAAGCTCTTGGGGATCAAGTTTTTGTCAGTCCCCAGCTTTTACCAATTTAAATTCTTGGCAGCATATTAAAAAAAAATGTATAAGGTATTTGAGACTGCAATCCCTCAGGTACTAAATCTAGTGTTTCCTGGCAATAGATGAATGTTGCTGGAGTTAAAATCTAGCACCAGAGCACCAGATCTCCATAGCTGTTCATATTTATACTTAACAGACAAATATGTCATTCTTTCAATATTCCTTTACACAGCCTATTTTTTCTCACATATTTTTTTCTGATAAAAACAGAGGTTAGAAAGTTCTTAACAGTGACGGACATCTTCCTGTTTTGTTTGCTTTTCAAGTTGCTGGGATGCACCTTTTCTACTTGGAAATCCCTGCTATACAGTGCAATTTAATTACAGAAGACCAGGTTAGTAGCAAAGAAGGAGATTAGAGTACAGAATCCTCCAGATGTAAGTGAGTCTGCTTCAGTGCGTCTGCTTCAGCAATGTACACCAGTAGTTCCCTTGCATACCCTTGGCTCTTAACATAAGTTTATGCCGTTGGCACGAAAGAGGAGCCAGATTCAAACCCCCAGATCTGAGTACTCTTGAGTTTTGCAGGGAGTTCAAAACTTGAACCCAAATCTGGAGCTAAATTTGGCGGCTGGCCCTTATCTACACAATAGAGCAAACCAAAACTAATAACCCAAATATTCCTTCACTCCAACCCCACTCCCTTCCCTGAACTTTGGTGTTTTCCAAATTGGGATCCAGCTCAAATGTTGTAGCTTAAGGCCATCCCTAATAGGGACATGATAGGTTAATATACAGCACCTATGGGTCTAGGTGCCTCTTGCTTGTGTCAAGTAAAGCCCTTTCTTTTAAAATGTATTTGTTAAACCATAACAGGTAAATAAACTGTATTTCACTGCATGTGATAAATGCATACCTTGTTTGCAAAGGGCAGAGATAATGGCCCAGATTCTCTCCTGTACTGAGAGCCACTCAGTGTAGGAGGGGGTGGAGAACTAGCAGGGAGTCAGTTACAGCTCCCTTATATATTGGGCCAGTTTTTACTGGCTCCCATCTTGGGACCATGTGCCAGGTGGGCATTACACTCCAGCTACACCTCCTTTGTGCTCTTCTCTATCCCCAGGCCACTCTACAGCAAGACTGCATGGGAGACTGTCTGGTGTAAGAGCCAGCTATGCCAGTTCTAAGCTTACTGAGAACTCCCCCATGCACAGGGCCTCTCCAGATGGAGAGAGACAGCGTCTTTCCACTCCCTTTGCATCACAGAGGGTGGCGTCAGTCCAGAGGCTCTAGACCCTGCAAGGGAATGGGAATATTGCAATATACTTCAATGAGCTCTTGATCAGATCCATGATGCATTAGATAAGAAATGCACTAGTTTTGCCACAACCTTATCATATAGCCCAATGACCCAAACATCCTCCATAGTTGTGTTTTAATATTGGTGCATAGGCTTACACTCTTCTGTGTTGTTAAAACTGCTTACATACACACACACAATTAATTACCCTTTGTTCCTGTAAATTCCTGTATTTTTAAAGGTTCAGACTCAATTTTTTTCCTGCTGTAACTCAGTGACTTCACTCAACTGACACCAGTGATGAATTTGGCTCTCAATGTGCAATGACTGCTTCAACCAAAAAAAAAATATATATATATATATATATGCACCAACATCATGTGGACATAATCTTCCTTAGCTTTGAGGGCAGTAGTTAATGTCACCTATTTATGCAGGGCATTAAGTTCTCCCTGTAAAAAATAATGAATTCAACTCGCTCAGCTTCAGTGTGGTAACAATAATTAAATGAGAAGAGGCAGCAGCTACAGTGTGCAAAATCATTCATACATTTTGGCTACATAGCTACTAAAGCGCCAAATTCTGTTCTGACGCACACCCTAGTGAAGTCAGTAGTGTTATCCAAGACATGTCAGGGCAGAAAGTGACTCGGATTGTAGTTTAGATTCCCAGCACTAAATAAATGTTGTGGTCTGCTGGGGCCTCCAAAGGTGGGGAAATAGAAGCCCAAGGATTATTCCCTTTCTCTCGGAGACACCTCAGGCCAAAATTTGCCTTGAAATCACACAGCCCCCTCCCTCCCATTGACTTCAAGGGGAACAGCACATGAGCATCTGAATGCAGAATTTGGCTTTTTGCATGTTTTTTCCCTCCTGATCCTTTTATTGTTTTGCTAGAGACCTGTTTTTGCAATGTCAAATAGGAGAGAGGATACGTGTATGAAACTGAGCTGGGGTGAGGGGTGGTGGTGAAGAGTGGTTGGGTAGGCGGGGGCAGGTATGTGTATATGATATTCAGCTCCTTATCGATAAAACCCATTTGGTGGATTGAACATGAACCTAATAATCAGATCCTGCTTAAGCTTGTGCTTCCCCGGTAATTGACTCTCGCATATTGATTAAGATGTTGATGTGTCCCAGGATTTCTCAGTGGTAATGCAGCTGAGACTGGGCCTCCTCTCCCGGCAGTTCTCAGCACTCACTGTACTGCTGTCACCACACTCACTTTAATGGATAAAGCTGTCATCCTAAAGCTAGAATGTCTTGCAGGCACACAGACGAAATTAACTGTTCAATAATTTATGGGACATGGAAAAAACTTTACCCAACAACTTCAATTGATTGCTCTAAGTGTTTTGACTGCACTCGCCTGTTTTGCATAAAGTCAGCTACTTTGGAGACCCTGATTTCCACTTACAGTAACTTCTTGGCCCTTTCCATCATAAAAGTTTTTAAGAGCTTTAGTTTGCTTAAAGGGATTTTCCTGTACAGTGCAGTCATGGCATTTTGACTTTCCCTCATAGGTTCATGAGAAATCCAAGCCCTTCAATGAAATCAGACTGGTGGGCTCAGCACACGGCCAGAGTAGACAGTACAGATTTCTTGTTACAGAAATATCACACTAATTGGATTAGTTTTAAGATACCTTTCGTTCCAAATCAGGTACCATTAAACGCAGACTAGCCAGGGACTGGCCTACTCATGGCATGAATATTGGGCTATAGAACCTTTCATCTCTAGGCTGTTGGTTCAAATCCACTTCAGGCTGGTAATGACTGAAATATATTGTCAGTTGGAGGCTGTTTGGTGCCCTAAGTGAAATGAGCTGGTGGTCTTTGTCCAGTTCCTATGTGTCCTATATCACAAAGAACACTGCCATTAAACAGAAAGGTCACGGCTTGACTAGGCCCAGATACTAAATTACACTCTTAGGGTGGCATTATTAGATTGGCAGGGAAGTTAGCTGTATCTTATATTAATTAGTTGCATAAAGAACTTCATTCTATGGGGCTGTCAGTCTGCACCTTTCAGTAGTGCCAGATACACTAAAAACAAAGCAATCTCCACTATCTGCCTGCTTGCTGGTACTGTTGAGTATTTTTTCTAATTTTCTTTGTCTTTTGTAATCACCATTTCTTGTTATTACTTTTTTTCCCCAGTGTATTTGATGCTCATGAAAGTAGGGGACTGGTTCATTGGCTAGAATCAGGCACAGTAGGAACAAGTCCTATGTGTCTCTCTAATACTACTTTGCCAGTGCATTTCAGACCTGACCTACAATATCCTCTACATTAATAATTAGCATTTCCATAGTGCTTTATATATTCAGCACTGGAAAATGTCTGGTTTTTACATGGGGAAAATGTTTACAGATCCTTTTGGGAACAGGAGTCCAGACTAGCCAATCCAAAGGATGCAGTCTTATTCCGCCACAGCAACTGGGATGATTCAGGCAATTTCCAAGCATTGCAAAAATTACAGGGTGCCATAGAAATGAGCAGTGAATATTTATCCCCAGTTTCTTATTTTGGGGGCTCAGCCAGAGTGCTGCGTGGCCAGGTCTAGCACTGAGCACAATTCATAATGCTGTCAAATCCCTTTATGTCAAGCCATAGTTATCCAAAAACTCTCTGTGTATATATATATATCTTCCTACTATATTTCCCACTACATGCATCCGATGAAGTGGGCTGTAGCCCACGAAAGCTTATGCTCAAATAAATTTGTTAGTCTCTAAGGTGCCACAAGTACGCCTATTCTTTTTGCAAAAACTCTCCGTTAACCAAAGTGTAGTCACATCCTTACACAGGCACGCACAGTGTTCAGTGATCTCCTGTTTCTCTAAAGCTCTGTTTTCCCCAAACTTTCAAATGTTCAATGAAACTTTCAGCTCAGCGGGGTGGTATACTGTAAATAGAGTAATGAACTCTATGTGTGGGGTGATGTGTATCACTATCCTATGCAGGATAGACTTTAGTGCGCGTGGTGAGGTGAGCAGTCCCCGATATTGGGACTGTTTGCCAAAACCCCCACACTGCTAACAGTTAGCAGACTTTCTCCTTTAGCTCAAGTGGTAGAGCCTTAGGGTAGGTCCACACTACCCACCCGATTCGGCGGGTAGAGATCGATCTTTTGGGATCGATTTATCGTGTCTCATCGGGACATGATAAATCGATCCCAGAAACGCTCCCCCGTTGACTGCGGAACTCCTGCTCGCCGAGAGGAGGAAGCGCTGTCGACGGGGGAGCTTGCCTGCGCCGCGTGGACCCGCAGTAAGTAAACTTAGTTCGATCTAGGAAACGTCGACTTCAGCTAGGCTATTCTCGTAGCTGAAGTTGCGTTTCCTAGATCGATCCCCCGCCCCAGTGTGGACCTGCCCTTTGGAAAGGAGAATGTGAGTTCTAGTCCTACTGTCACAATGAAACAATAAGTGGCCAGGGCCGTCCTTACCCATACGCAAAGTACGCAGCTGTGTAGGGCACCAGGACATTTGGGGCACCAAATTTCCTGGTGCCCTGCGCAGCTGCGTGCTGCTCCAGCCCCTGCCCCGCCTCTTCCCCATGCCCCCACCCCTGCTCTGCCCCCGCCCCTTCCCTGCCCCAGCCCCGCCTCCTCCTGCCCCTGCTCCAGCCCAGCCTCACGCCCTGAGCTCTGCAGCATGGCCGGGACTGCATGCACCAGCGGCGGGAAGTTCAGACCCGGCCCCAGCTGCACCACCGGTGAGTGGTTCCCCCAAGCCAGCCCCGCCCCCCCCACGAAGGCCTGGGGACAGCCCCCCTCCCACCTGCTCACCCCCCACAGAGGCTGCGTAGGGCCCCAGAATAGCTAAGGACAGCCCTGTAAGTGGCCACACCATAGAAATGTTGGACTGGAAGAGACTTTGAAAAGTCATCTAGTTTATCCCCCCCTGCACTGAGGCAGAGCCAGGTATACCTAGATCATCTCTGACAGGTGTTTGTCTAACCTGTTCTTAAAAACCTCCAACGACAGGGATTTAATGACTTCCCTGGGTAACCGGTTTCAATACTTAACTATCCTTACAATTAGAAAGTTTTTCCTAATATCTAATCTAAATCTCCCTTGCTGCAAACTAAATCAATTACTTCTTGTCCTGCCCTTGGTGAACATGGAGAACAACTGGTGCATTCTTTTGAAGACTGTTAATATGTCCCCGCTCAATATTCTCTTCTCTAAACTAAACATGCCCAATTTTTTAATCAAAGTGACAACTATAAAGTCCCAACTGGCTTCAAATTTGTTACAGGAAAAGAAACTCTCTTTCTAATTTGTTTTATTTCAGTCAGCATCTGAAGAGTTAACCTGTAGTTTTATAGGGCCACATCTAGAAGAAAAGCAACCATGGCACATGCAATGTAAAGAGAAAATCAAAACAGAAAAAAAAATAATGAAACCATACACAGTCATGTTTATTTGCTTTTCTCCCTTCAAGGTGTTAATCCTGTGTTACTGAGAATATTCCCAGAATGTTTCCCAGATGGAAACACAAGTGCACCAGCATTTCCTGCCTTTATATACTATGTTTTCATTTGCTCTCCTTTGAGAAGCTCCTTCTATCCGATCTCACAGAGCAGGAGAGGATGTGTTGATTTCCAGTTTATTGTAACGCACAGTAGTTTAGCACGAGCCGTCAGAATTTGCAGTAGTCTCAGCTGCTGTTTGCTGCAGTGTATGGTATCTGTTCGAAGTCCAGACCTCTGAAAGGATCCCCAAGAGTGCTAGAGCTGGGACTGTTTGGATATCAAAGTCCAAATTAAAAATTTATTCCAGTGTTTGAAAAATATCTGACCAAATCTTGGTATGGATTAAATCTCCCTTGCCTCGCAAGCATTGCCAATTGAGAAATGAGTATTTATTTCTAAAGAGAAAAAAGGCCCAAATTGCTGTGTAAACTGATGCAGGTCAGATGTTTGTTTCCTAAATCATCACTGGAAAAGAGACCTGCTAGACCTCTCAGGGAGGCTACAAAGCTCCTGGCTTTTTCTTTTTTTTTAACCACCTAAGTCAATCTCCTCTTCGCACCACACAGTAGATCAATCCTCCAGTTATTACAGTATAAGGAGAACCGCCCCCACTGGGAAATCAGTATGCGAGAAGGCAACCCCAGGACCCCTCCAGCATTGAACTGCACTGTTGGCACTCAAAAAATGCAGCACGTCTAGTAATAATGAGCGTAGTGCATGTAGCTATGTAACTGTTCTGATTTCAATTTCTGTGTCTTGCACCTTACAATTATTAGGAGCCTGCTATCTGCAGAAGTCAGCTACCATTTTGTGACAAAGAGCTGATGCTGCATGTTACAGAGCAGACATATGGGGGTCTCTCAGGAAGACTTTATTTTCGTTCTTTTCCCCCCGCAATATAAAATAAAAGTCAATCACAGTGTATTGACATAACATAACAATGACTTGGCAGCATCACCCAAACGGGGATTTATTGAGATCAGAAGGACGTTTCATTTGCCTCAGCCTTGTGTGGAGCAGTCACTCTGTGATTATGTTCTTCCCCTTGTGTTCTTGCCCTTTTTGGGGAAAGTTATTAAGAAAGTAGTAGGAAAAAAGCTCCAGCAAGACCAACCTTTCATCAATCTCAAGGAAGCCTCCCCATTCAGACCGGGATATATGTGGGGAAGCAGAGCTCATTACGTTAGTCAATAATCTTCACATGGTTGTGGATGAAGGACCAACTTCTATGCTCTGACTGTTAGATCTACCAGTGGCCTCCCAACATGTCACCTATCAGAAATAGATGGGGGTACTTAATCTGATTTCCTTCTTTCCTTTCCAAGAAAGCCAAAGAAGGGCAACTCTTTCATCACCCAAAGGCTTACATGGGCAGACTCCCCACAGGATCAATCCTATCCCCTCTTCTATGTCAGATCACTATGAGAAATTGTAAAAGTTCAAATGTCAATAATAGGCTGATGACACCGTCCTCCAGCTTCCTTTCTCCTTGGGAACAAACAGTGCAGTGATCCAGCCACATGGCTGGTTCAGACAAAGCTGCCAAACATGCAGTTGCAAGGGACCTAGCTGATGCTATCATGATGGTTATTGCTCATACTTCAGTGCCATGTGGTGTTTACTACAAGCTGCTGCAACCTTTGTGAGCTCTATAATAATGTGACACACCTATAGTATGAGCATGTCTACCTTTTTATTAAAGCTCTGGCTGAGACACGTTGCCACCTCTTGCTCCTATTTAACACGAAACATCCATCCACAGTTCTCCTGATAGTAGGGTTACCATATTTGAACATTCAAAAAAGAGGACACTCCATGGGGGGGGGGAGTATTTGCGCCAGTATCTACCAACTCACGTTGTATTAATGTGTTATTATACTGTTATATATGCTGTGCGCTACATGTCATCTATATTGAGTATATATAAGAAAAAGTGATATGGCCTCCTCACCCTCCGGCCCGCTGCTGGCTCGCTCGCCTCTTCACCGCCCCCCACCTGCCGCTGGCTCGCTGCTCGCCTCTTCACCCTCCCCGCCCGCCACTTGCCTCCTCACCCGCCCGCCCACCAGCCAGCCAGCCACTGGCTCCCTCGCCGCTTGCCTCTTCACCGCCACCCCCCGCTCACCTACTCACCCCCCCACCCGCTGCTGGCTCACCGCTCGCCTCTTCGCCCCACCCCGCTCACCAACTCACCCCTCCTGCCACAGGTTCCTCTGGCTCCTAGGATCAGGGGCAGCCGAGGGGTCTCCATGTGCTGTGCCTACCACAAGCGCGAGCTCCGTGGCTCCCATTGGCTGGGAAGAGCACCAATGGGAGCTGCTGGAGCCGTGGAGTGGGGCTTGCAGGTGCCGGCAGCACGCAGAGAGCCCTCCGCCCCCCCACACCCAACCCGACCCTAAGAGCCAGAGGGACCTGCCGGGGGACGAGGTGGGGAGTCCCAGCGGTGCTTATCTGGGGCGGCTCCCAGGAAGCATCCAGCAGGTCTCTCTGGCTCCTAGGGTCGGGTTGGGGGGGGGCAGGCGGAGGGGTCTCTGCCCGCTGCCAGCGCCTGCAAGCCCCGCCCCCGCAGCTCTGATTGGGCAGGAGGGAGCTGGTGCAGCACGCGGAGACCCCCTCCACCTCTGTGCCTAGGGGCCACCCACACTGCAGGCTCCTGCCAGCAGGCGGGCGCCAGAAGCTGCCCCAGGAAGCGCTGCCAGCCCCGGGACTTTAGTGCGCGTGGTGAGGTGAGCAGTCCCCGATATTGGGACAAAGGGCGTCCCAACCAATGTGGCAAAATCCCAGACATTTTTAGATATTTAAAAATTCCTCCTGGACGGCGATTTAAAAACCAAAAAGCCAGACATGTCCAGGAAAATATGGATGTATGGTAACCCTACCTGATAGCCTCAGGAAACACATGTATCAGTTATGGACCGGTGGGGACTGAACCACTTACCTTTCCCTGTTTTGCATGGGATTGGAGTTTGCAGCAGGTGGAAGGAGTAGGTCACAAGCTGAATCTTGGGGTTTGCAAATGTGAGTCCTAATCAAATGGCTTTTCAGGGGCCCCACATATTTTGGAATTGATCAGTCCAGCTGCCCAAGTATCTAAAAGAAACACTTGGTTGAAGGGCAGCTGGCTAAAACTGTACACAGCTATGACTAAGCTCATGCAGGCAGGGAGGAGAAAATAAAACTTTGGCTAGTGCAATAGTTTATGTTTGCTATTGTTGTGTGAAAAGTACTAGGTAGATTCACTGCAAGGAAGAATTGCCTTTGTTTGGGGTCTTAAGGATAGCTTCACTCCCTGTTGAGCATGCCCCAGTCTTCCCAGCTTCACAAGATTTTTGATGATAAGACGTGCAGCTTCTCCCAAGCTGTTGGTTATTTCTTGGGAGCACCTGGGATCTTAAAAACTCATTACTTTGACTTCTTTTTCAGAGGGGGAAAGAGAAATCATTATCCACTTGAAAAGCTGGAGGAAGCCTTGACTTTTCCACTTAATCTTCTCGTCTTTGCAATGGTGCCAGAGTGTGTTGCATCACTGGTCAGAGGTACTAAATTAAGCAAGTAATGAAAAATAAGTTAGGAACTCCCCATGTTGCATCCTGTACAGACATTCCATTCCATTCCGTTCAGCACTGTCTGACCTGTGAGGGGGGAGGTTATAACTCAGAGGGGGGCTAGGGAAGGAAGAGGGGCAATCCTTTCTGATGCCTTCTTACTTCTCGGTAGTGCAGTGGCATGTGAAAGTGCAGAAGAGCATGATTGTCTAGGGGCATTGTAGTTTTATTTGTTTGGTTGACTGGTTTGTTGCTGTCCTGTAAAATATTAGGTACTGGTCACTGATTCTGGACTTGCAGGGCTAGCATACTGCTCCTACATGGCAAAACCCATCTTCCTGTGAGAAAGGATGTATAATGGTTTTTTCCATGCACACAAAGCAGGCATGTATACTCTTGGTAACAATGACTTTTATTTTTAGATGAAGAGATGCAAAAAAGAGCAAAAGTAAAGTCTCCAGGCGAGAGAGCACACAGAGTGTGTCACCTCTGACAATTTGTACTGAGCCCTGCACACCTGCAGAGTGCTTAGAAATTTAAATGTGCACTACACAGGAAACAAAAGGGACTGACTGTTTCACACACCTCTGGATGGATAAATAGAATAATGGGGGAGCGAAATTTCTTTAAAATGTTTTGATGTTGCTTTACTGTCAGGGGCCTTGGAATTTTCCCAGTTACTGTGCAAGACGCAGAGAATCTACAAAAACGAGTAACCCAAGGTTTACCAAGCAGACAGGCTTTGCAATCCTACTAGTATCCTAGTCCTGTTCTTTTTAGCATGGCTGTCAAGTGTGACTGCCAGTGGGGGATCATGGGCCAGTTTCTGATCTCAGTTACACCCCTGTAAATCCAGGGTAAGCCCATTGATTCCAGAATCTGGACCCAAATCCAAATCTGGGGTCTGATTCCGATTTCACACTGTTTCACATGGGCAAATTCTATTGACATCAGTGGAGCATGTCTTGATTTATACTAGTGTGAGTGATAGCAGAATCAGGCCTGTGTAATCTGGGGTGAACAGCTGATAATGAATTAGAATCATCCTGAAGCAAGGCCCAAGCATCAGCCTGAACTGTTCCGAAATTTAGGATAAATGTAGTCTCTTTCTCTAGCTACCAACAGTCTCCCATCCCTGGTCCCACTCAGTTTATTTTTGACTCTGCAAAAATCCCTGGTGAGATTTTGGCAGGTCAGATGTTAGGCTGGATGCTCCCTTCAAATTTTACATAAAAGGCTTAAGGTATGCAAAACATTATGAAGTACATCTGACCTCCTCTAAGGGATCCCTCTAGGACATCATGGACTATAATCAGGGCTGATGGGTAAGATGGTATTAAACTCGCTTACACCTCTCTCCCAATGTATAAAGGAGTCTACATGGATGTAACACGTGCAGAGGAGCTGGAAGAAATCCCCAATCCTATTTTACCTTATATCATCTTCCAGCTCCTCAGTGTGTAAGTTAAACCAAGCTACTCTCCCTTACACATCAGTAGAGTGGGGACAAAGGACTCTGAAGGAGCTTAACTGAGTCTTACACACACCACCCTATGTAACACCGCTGATTTGGCCCTCTGGATCTAGGCTGGGAAGATCAGCCCAAGAGTTGATTGTATTTGGATAAGGAGAGCAGAAGAATCATGTAGCAAGTCAAAGAAAGGGGTGGAGGAGGAGGAAGAGGAGGAATCTAGAGTTCTCTTGGAGATATGAAGGAGGAAGAAGGCTGGGTCACAAGGGTAAGACATAAAGGAGGGAGAAGACCTCTCTGAGGTCAGATAGATTCTGATGAGTTTGAATAAGGCTCTACACACTTGAAGGTATTTTTCTAAACTTCCTAATCTTGTTACATTTTCCCATCACTAGTCCCGAGGTGAAGTGATTTATGAATATACATATCTACACTGTTCAGTGTGAGCATCTTGATAAGGTAAATATATCACACAGCGGGAGCCTCTACTGCACACCACCCTGGTTCCTTAGAGAGAAATTCAGTGGTGTGGGCCCCAGCAATCCCTCTCTGGCACATACAGGTTGTGCAGTTTAGTTCTTCATTAAAAAAGCCCCACTGAGATGTTTAAACACAGATTTCCCTGTAAGAGTGAATACACTGAATTTCCCTCCATCCAATACTCTTCCATTTAATTGGTATAAAGCAGCTTCCCCTTGGCTACAGACTCCCTTGAAATTGCACAAGAAGCCTCGCTAAAAAGGCATAGGTAAATATTTTACATAGTGGATTAGGAGCACAGCTGTCATTAACCAGAACCGGAATTGCGCAGTTGATTTACCCCTCTCACTGTGCTGGAAATGTACCCAATGGAATGCAAAGACCTGGCTCCCAAGTGCCACCTTATGAAGAAGGTGTAGTACAATTTCATTTAATATCGTGTATGTTTCCATTAGCATGAATCAATTGCTCTCCATCCTCAGTTTAAGACTCTCTGTTTCTCTAGATTACAATTCTGTTTCCAAGCGTCTGCCAATCCTCACTAGTCCTTCCATACAAACCTGCAATGTTTCAATGATATAAGATACAGCACCTTGGCTTTCATTGTGTTTATACCTTGTATTCATAATTACAGATGTGCTGGAGGTGAAGTGCCTTTCTCTACCATTGCCAAGAAAATGGACCTCTGTACTCTATAGGGAAAGCCCAGACCACTGTTAATTTGTGACCTAAGATATGTCATGGGAGCTGGTGGCCAGTGCTGCCTGAAAACTGTGCAGCTGAAACGAGAGAGTCAAAATGATTCATTTTGACTTTTCCCCATCAAAAATGTCACTGAAATCAACAGGTTCCTACAAACCATTTTGATTTTGACAAAACTGGATTTTTGATGGAAATCTGTGCTGCTGAAAATTTTTCGACCAGCTCTGTTCACAACACAGCAGCTATAAAAGTCTGTCTATGACCAGCCCTCAACATGTAAATCTGTGCTTCCTCCTAACTGATCCTGTCTTTTGTTTTGAGTTCTTTGCTAATAAGTAATGAAAACCTTACAGCCTTACAGCTTGTTTTGTGGTTGCAATTACGTAAGCATTATTAATAAAGAAACAATGTCAAAACTGTGTGAAACCAAACACACATTTAACCACTTGCAATAAACAGATATAAAACAACAGATGTCTCAGTTTTTGTTCTCTAATGATTTCATCCCTTGTTAAAAATAAATGTCTAGTTTAAAAAAGAAAAGGGCTTTTCTCCGCTCTTATGAATTAATTGAATCCAGAGTCTGGTACTGCAACTAAGGACTTATTTTTTTAAGTTTAATGCAAAGTAAGCCAAGAATTCAAGGTAGTAAATGGAGTAGCACTTATTTACCCAGGATGAAGCCCTGGCCCCTAATATCAGTCTGTGATGGGGCCAAGATACCACATTTGTATCCAGATCCAAACTTCCTCAAAGTTTGGGGAAAAGAGGTGATTTTCAATCTGAGGTTTTTGGTTCAGCCCATTATACCGATACAAGCCATTTACAAAATTTGGATCAGAACTTTACGAAGGCACAGTGAGGTCTTTTGGGTCTGGAATTTTGGTTTGAATCCGTCTTTTATACCAATAACAGTGTAACTAAAATAAATCTAACCAATGACATAATAACTAGTGATGGGGCAGCCTCAAAGAGGCAGCGTTTGGGTTTATGCAAACATCCAACGTGCAGATGATTATCTGAACGCTGTGCTGCAAACAGTGGTCGAACTAATAGGAGGTAGGTGGGGTGGGGGGAGGGAGGGACCACCTCCCCCCTGCAGCAGCAGCTTTTAAGTGCACATGTGGCACCTTTCCAAGCATATTATGCAATTGACAAAAGGAGGTGTCTGACTTGGATTTTCACAATCAAGTGCTGGTTAGTGAACCTGCCAGCACTCACTTGGCAGTGGTAGCTCCTGTCCCACAGACTGAGCTCAGTTCCCTGCTCCGGGCACCACAGCATGAAGAGGGGAGCTGGACCCAGCCCCACGGGACTGGAGCTGCTGCTGCCAGGTGAGTGGCGCTCCTGCTGCCAGGCTTGCTCTCTTGCCCATTGTCCTCCCAAGTCCACCAATGGCTGGAAATCTTACTATGCGATACTATTTTAATACGCTTCCCTGCAAGATTTCATACATTTCTTGGTTCTACTCTTGGCCAGAAATACCAGGGCACTTCTTGTGGAAGCTGAGTACTTCTTATTCCAGTGCTGACAGGTAGTGTAAAGGTTACAGAAAATGGAGGGGGACAATAAGTAAGACATTTAAAAAGATTTAGGTCTAAAAGCGGGCAAGGCTTGATGGCTCAGAGGTTAGGGAGAAGTTACTATTTAACCAAAGCATCCTAAGTAAGAATATCAGGCATTCACTGAAAAGAGTCTCTGACATTAGCTCCACAATATCATAGAAGTTCAATACATTTTTGACTTACCTAAAGGGTAAAGAATAGTCTTCGGTCTACAACTAGAAAACCATTTTGCAAGTCATCTTATTTATTGGACTCTATTGTCAAACAACAAAACAGCCAATAATTGAAGCAGGTGTTCAAAGTATTGCAATTTCCTGCTTTTTTTTTACTTTAAAAAAAGAACCCTCATATTGATTACATGCTAATATTGTCATCTTTGAGCAGATTTTAGCTACTGTTTCTTTGCCTGTGCTGAATATGGTGTGGCCCTGTTTAAAATGGCAGTTGAACTGTCTTCAGTACCAGTTCAGTGTTACTCACCCCTAACAGCCACAGGAAGCAACTTATCTCTTCTGTAGTGATCTGGACCATCATTTTTAACTTACCAGTGTCTCTGATCCCAAAGCTGTCTGTGCACTTCGCTACAGACCCTTCCAAATGTAAAGCACATGGAGGTACTTGCAAACTGCCTCACTCTTTAGCCAATAGCATGGTCCCAACTGCAGGATATTTAAATGAAATGTTTTCTCAAGTTGAAAGCAACTCATGAATTAACACAATCTGCCCATTATCCTCAATTTTCCAAAACGTTATAGGTTTGAGTTCCCCCACCAGGAATTTGGCTCAGACATACTGCCAATGTTATCGTCTAGTGAAGAGGTTGGGGTGTTGCCATTACTTAGAAAAGAAACTCAAAACTCTCGTGCCCAAGTCTGGTTCAGGTGGAAGCTGAAGACCACACAGCAGATATATATATATTTATAAATATAATTATATACATATAAAATAATCCCAGTGTCTTTGCCAACATTACAGCCTCTGTAACAAACTAATGTTCAAGGTTATGTGTGAGCAAGATGGCTGCCATGTTCACCTGACAGTAGTGACTTCATTGCCAATACATGACCAGCACTACTCACTATTTTAATGCATTTTATGAGTATGAAAGATGCTAATCAAAACCAAATTCTAGTGTGTTCTACTTGGCACATTTAAAACATTGCTATGGAAACACATAGAACTCTCCTAATAGGCCAGAAGTACCAAGAGCTTTTTCCCCCATGCAGCCACTATTAAATGCAGAATAAGTCTGCTGACTGTGCAAATACCCTCCCATTCATACTTACACTATTAAATCCCAGGTACTACCACTCTTTTCTCTGCTTAGTTAATTTATAACACTCGCTTCACTGCAAAGCTGAATTTTCATCATCTGGTTTGGGAATAAAGGTCAAAGTTTAAATCTATATTTAATACCATTTCTTGAAAACTGGATTTGTGGGCCCCTTTATGTGGATATTACCTATCTTAAGGGATTTCATATGAAAAAAACCCCAACCCTTGAAAGCCCAGCAACTGAGACTGACCTTTTGCTTTAACCTTCAGCAAACTTGTAAATAGGTTGTTGCTTGTGTTTCTGTTTTTCAAACATTATAATTATACTTCCAAAAAAATTCCTTGACAGCATGTATTGTGTTGAGCGAAGGCATGCAAATGACTTTGAATCTAAGAAACTTTGATCTTTGACATATAGGCTACAGGGCAAAGGTTAAAATAGCACGCTTTGTTGTCCCGTTTCCAACAATTTCTTTTGAAGCTTTATGCCTTCAGGTAAAGTGATCTACTGTAATATTCTAATATGCAAATCTCAGGATCTTTGATTGTCATGGCAAAGGGCAAAGTTCACAGTTTTACTTAATTTGGTATTTGATGAAGTTTTTGTAGACAACATTAATGAAAAATTCTGCTTGCATTTTTTGCGTGCGCGTGTGCACACAGACGACAGACAGATGTGTGCACTTGTGCAAACATGGAAGGTAGCTGGATATCTGCAGCATTATGAAAGAATATTTGAGCTTTGTCTACACAGCCATTTGTATGTGCAAAACTGGAGACTCAGCGTGAGAAGCCAGGCTGGAAAATTCGGGCTCTGTAATTCTACTGGGTGACAGTTATTTTATAATATGTTTCAAGTTTATTAAAAATAAGTCAAAAATAAAAAAGCCGTATTAATTATTATCAAGGATGTCTGGTTCAGGGAGACTATACCTTGGTATGGATGACATATTTTTATATTACCTTTTACATAAACATTTTAAGTGTGCTGAAAGAATTTACTGAGATATTATAGTATGAAAATACCAGGGACTTGTCCTGCCTTAGCAAAGGGGAAAGTTCACATTTATTTAGAGCTAAATGCTGGCAACCATGCGGACATGGTTGCAGGATAGCGTGCTTAATTTGGTATCTGATGAACATGCTTCAGGCCTGCAAGATACACAACAGTAGAATCACTGCTATAAGATGCTCATGAGTGGTGGGGTCTCGTGCAGAAGGGGCAGGGCCGCGGGGCTAGCCTCCTTGAAGTGTGTGTGTGGGGGTCCACCCGCGGCCCGTGTGCTGTGCTATCAATTTGCTGTATTCTAGTTTACATGTAGCTAAAGAACCACAGCTGTTTCATACATCAGAGAATGAACAAACAAAGCGAACAGCTCCCACTCCCCCTCACTGTAGGACCCTAACTATCCTATCTCTGGCCACATGTAACTCCCATTAACTTCAGTGAGTCTTCTGCTGTTGCAACTATTGGCCCAATCAAACCTCAGAGCAAATTCAGTTGTGACATGAGTAGCGGCCTAAAATATACTCTGAGTGTAAGCTGATCAGAAAAAATATGTAAATAGTAAAGTAATGTAGCCCACATTGATTTGCCCTACACCCTACTTTATCTATCATCCTCCTAGTTGCTTATTATACTGCTGACCTTTCTTCCCTTTCAGCATATAGGCTGCAAACAGTGAATGCCAAATCAATGCAAATATTTTAGCCCGGTACAACCATTTTCTGACCAGTTTACATCACCATTTATGTCCAATGCTGAATTTGGCCAAGAGACGCCTATGGGAAATGCACCTGCTTACTCCAGGTATGGACTTGGCCCTGTGTTTTTAATCTATTTTTTCTCTTTTTGATAGCTGGATGCCGCTAACAGGAACCCTTTGTAGTAGAGAGCCCTTCCCTACAAACTCAAATGGAAAAAATCCAAGTTACCTCCTACATACTTTAAAATAACACTTTCTAATGACTCCTGATGATGTTGACACATTTACAATGTTGATTTAAGGAGAATGGGGAGTGTAGTTCTGCCTGACACCAGGGATATAATGTTATTGGCCTGCTGTTTAGCCACACTGAAATGAGTGTCAATAGTGCCAAAATGCTAGGTATTCATAACTTAGACAACAGGCAAAATAGCCTCTGAGGGAGTGAGAACCCCTTTTGATGGCTCCCTCTTACTGCTCCTCCAAGACTGAATTGAACTGGGTAGTGGGTACGGCATACTGTGGTTATTAATATATTTGGCTTTACAGTGTCTGAACTTTTTGTGAACCATTTTAGCACAAATTTAGATTCTGTACCATAATACCTCCTAAAGATTTTTCTTTCTTTCTTCCTTCCTTATTCTGGGCTGGATCTAATATGACTGTAAATGTTTGTCAGTCTTCAGATGTTCTAAGTTCTTGATCAAGTGGTCTGACATGATCCTGATTTTTTTCAATATCTCTTTTTTCCACCCTGGGGAAATTTAGATCTGTTTCTGGCATGTGGTCTCCCATCTTCCTTTGTGAACACAGAAGGAAAAAAATCATTTTATTTCTTTCTTTTTTTTTAACAAAGCCTTCTTCTGTGAATAAATTACTCCTGCCATCTTTTAAATTGTCTCTTTCACTGACACCCATGTTTCTTATGCACTTGAAAAATTCCATTTAAATCATAATTTGAGTGGTAACGTTTTTTCCATTCTTCACCTTTGCTCTTTTAATTTTGTTTTTTGCACTTCCATTCTATTCTTTCTCCAGCTCATTTTAGGTTCAATATTTTAAACTTTTCATGCATCCTTTCCTCACCTCTGGTTACTTTGCCTTTTTCCCTTCCTTGTTCTTTATTAAGTGTTGGCAATTCAGTAGGTGGCACTCTTACCCCTGAGTCAGTGCTGAATCATGGCCCCAGAATGAAGTCAGGGGGGCACTGTGACACCTTTCAGATGAGATGGGAAACTGGGGTTCTGACCGCTTGTGCTCATTAAAAATCTCATGATACATTCTGCAAGAATATGTGTGTTAACTCCTGTATCCCAGCCAAATTCCAGATTGAGTGATTACAGTCTGCTTACCTAAATTCCCCTTGTAGTTTCAATTGGATATATTAATCTTTATTGCGGATCCTAATCTGTTATGCAGTGTTACCATCGGCCGTTAAATAGATGCCATATTCTATCCTAAAAGCAACAGGATGAGGAGATTTTTGTATATATGGTCTGTATATTGGTTTTTCTACTTCATTTTTAAAACACTTTAGGAGGAAAGGTACTAATTGTAAGTTATTGTTTTTTGCTTTGTACCAATGATTCATTGCTAGAATTCATACATAACCCTTGCACACCCATTAATTTACTTGTAGACACTTTCCATTTCTCCTTCTCCCTTTCCCATGATTGCTGTACCTCAGCACTTCTTGTATTCTTTCAAATTCTGTGCACTGTTGAAATTTACCATCCTTACTTTGCCCTTTTCATTCTCATGGTAGTCTTATTACAAACCTAACCAGAGCATGGCCACTATTGCTTAGCTCTATCATCAGACCAAAAGCTTCAGCCAAGACTTCTAATAATCCCCACTTGCATGTGCCTAGAAAGGTTAGGGCAGGTTGGTACAGAGACCATAGTGCCATCTGTAGAAGTGATACTATTGGTCCACATAGTCAGGATAAAGGCATCAGGCTGTTGCTGAGATCAACTCTGTGGATTATATGAACCAGTGAAAAAACATTTCCATGTCTCCAGGCAGGTTGAAACTGAAAGTCTAATAAGAAGGCAGTTTATTTGGGTTCAACTCCCATAACAGCCTTTGTGACCTTTGCAATCTTCATTATTACCCCAAAATAAATTGATGACAGTTCCTTTTCTAAATTCCTATCATTACACAGAGCCAAATCCCACCCTTATATGTCCCCACACAGCTCCTGTTGCACAAATAGGGCAGAATTTGGCTTATGCTGAATGAGGAAATGGTCCTTTATCATATGGACAAATTCATTGTCCAGTTTTTGCTTCCTTTCAGTGCGCAGTCATTTAAGATGCTGAATACTTCCTTCCCTACTAGTTTACAAACCTTGCTCATGTCTGTTAACATTGCCTCATTTGGTTGCTTCTTCCATTCAGGATAGTCTAACGCAGTGGTTCTCAAACTTATTTGATCATGCCCACCTTCTTTGTGTTTGTAGTAGTTTATGCCCCCATCCAGCTACACAAGTACATAATACTGATAAAAAAAATCAACATGCAACTCTCACTAAATATTAAAAACAGTAAGGCATTGATTCACACAGAGCCAAAGATCCATTTTAATAAGAGCAAAAGCAAAACTGTGACTGTGGTCCACACTTACAATGAAACGTGCCCACTGCGTTGTAACAAAAGGGTTAACGTACAGATGGCAACGACTTTATATAATGCTGTACAAGCTTAACCGAAATCCGTCAAAATGCACAGCACCGTCTGGCGTCCAATGCACAGCACCATCTGAGGACCGGATATAGCTGGAAGAATCATCTTTACTAGTTATTCATTGCTGTGGGTAAAATGTGCGGATATCCTCAGTCCTTATTGAAGGAGCAAGATGATATTGATGACAATCCAGAAGTCAACATCTTAGATTTGGAGAATAACCTTGCACCCTTACTCACACCTACTGCAGAATGCAGCATCAGGAAGGCCCCTTGCCACAGTACAGGATAAGATCTGTACCACGTGTAAGTACCTGTTTTTCAGCCCTCGATGCCTGTTTTCTGGCAAAGTTTATACTGGGTATGGTGTAATCAGATGTTTCCCTTATACAGCTTCAGTGTCTCGACTTGTTTTACATCACAAAGACTCATGTTACACTGTGTCTCATCATGTTGTTGGCAAACATGACACACAATATTGAAAAATGGCACATGATAGCTAAAAGATAAATGGGAATAATTATTTTTAGATCAAGAGTTTATTATTAGTTTGATTAGCACATTATCAGCACATTGACCTGCAGGGCTCCATTTTAAAAGATGTTGGGCCAAATTCTGCCCTTACTTGCAACCATGCAAAATTTACAGAACTGTACTATATCGGCCGAGAGCTACATTTTTGTCCATTGGCTTATGTTTGTAAGTTGCAGACAAAATCTGTTACACACCCCCTCCAAAGTAATATGGCAGAAGGTGGGACATGGTCCACATGGGGGTTAAGAGGATTGTCTATTGGAGACATAATTGTGATTGGAAGGAATGGAAAATGTGGTTGAAAATGAGGATGAAAAGGTAACCAACCCTAATCTCAATCAGTCAAGGGATTCGTGAATGAAAAAAAATTCTGAAAAGAAGTGTGTGTGAAACAAGGCAGCTTCAGGAAGGTCTTATCAGGAATCTAGAATTTACAGAGCAGCAGAAGATAACCCAAGCTGCTGTCCATGACCTTTGAAGTCCATCTTGAAAAAAAGATTTGTAATTGATTATTTTTGAATAATGTATCTGATATACAGCATTAGACATTAGAATATGTTCTTTCAGCAGTAGACACTTGAGTCATCTTTCCTTCATATGTTTTCTCCTTGAACAAATATTGTCTTTTCACCTGGTGTTCCACTGACTTGGTTGCCTTGTTGCTAGTCTAAGGGGTTTATGTGGGTTCTTAGATACCACAGTGAGGAACATGGTATAAAAACTAGATAGATGGATAGAACCTATACAAGGGTTCGAGTGTCTGTATCTCTCTATATTTGTACATTAGAAAGGTATGCTATGTGTGCTCAATGCAGGGCTTCACTAAAGTAATCCAGGGCTCGCACTAACATGAGGAACTCCTTAACCTTATATTTACACCATGGCCCTGTCCCACCTTGGGGTTTCAGGAAGTTAGTGTTAATATGAATAGGGCAGTTCTCATCTTTTGGAGCTATCCTTTTAGACTGTCTGCAGACTCAGACAGACAGCTGGGACATTTGGTTCGCATTTTCAAGCTTGGCTTAGCATTCATGCGGATTTAAAAAAAAACATCCCTATTTTTAAGGAAAACTGTGAATTCTTATCTTATCCTGTGACTCCAGAATAGGGTGCCTGGGCAAAGTCAAAGGCCCTAAATAGTTTCAAAAGTGGCTAAGTCATTAAGCACCTAAGTTCAATTTTTAAAAAAGCAATTTAGGCAATTAGGAGTATAAGTCTTATTGAAAATCAATGGGACTTAGGCTTTAAATCATTTTGGTGCTTTTGGAAATTTTAGCCGTAGTGCATATGTCTTTACCCAGCCCTGGATAGACTGTGTGTATGTGGCAGTGGCAATTTTATCTCGATCTACTACCTGCATCTGTGGGTCTTGTCTTGTACATTGCTATTTACATATTTTTTCCTACTACAACTTGACACCACATTTCATCTGAACAAACAGAAGTTTGATATCTGCTGCTACATTGCTGTCAAATCACACATTCCCGTGGGAAATAGATACAACAACCACCAGAAATTCATGAAGTATCAGGAAGAAGAAATGCTGGAAACTACGATATGTCTGTGTGTGTGTGTTTAAAGTTACTTTAAAATGTAACAATAAAGTGTAAAAACTTCAGGTGCTCCATAAAAATGTACTTCTTCTACCCCCAGTACCTTCTTTTGCTTAAAAGCACATGAAAAATACAGCTGTTCTGGCTGACCTTTTGGAAGGGCTTTGTCGAAAGAGGTGACATTTTAAACATGTGGTTACTGTAGTTATTAATAAAGAATTCTGGCTTAAATGTTTTCCTATGGAGGAACTATTAAAGGAATGGAGGGGAGGGTTCTGATTAATACAAAACCTTCTACCTACAGTACCTAAAAAAACCCTGCTATGAAAGTGTGAAAATACAGCACTGCATGAGGAAGAAAAGTTAAGCTGTAGAGCACATAAAATACTGGCACAAAGGTTTGATCTCAACCATTTTTTTAGTTCATTAAAAAAATGAAGTAATTACTTTTAAAAGAGAAACATGCACAAGCACATTACCAATTTGAGGACGCATGGCATGCATATTTATAATAGTTTTTCAAGAAGGCAGGTTTAATTTATCTGGGTGTAGTTTTTAATTCAGGACTATTTTTATGACAAGTTCAAAATTCTCAACAGCTATCTTGTTGTATGACAGGCCTTTACTGCATTAGTTTCACCAGACAAGGACTGGTGGAGTAAAATTAGTCATGTATGTAAATTATAATCACGCTGAATAGTTGTATGTGCTCATTTAGGCATTTTAACAGTGTGTGATGTTATCCTCTCTGCAGGACTAATAAGCATTAGCCATAATGAGGTCAGTCAGTCAGTCAGGCATTATCATGGGATTTAATTGGGACACTGGTCTCTGCTGAAGTGAAAATTAATAACTTTTGTCAATGTTCTGGCGAAATGTTCTGTCTTATTAAACTATGAGGGTCAATTAGAAAGCATTATGTAATAAAGTCCCCAGCAGCAGAACTCAAATTGAGTTATACCACAGTCATTATTCCAGGGCGATTGCGTTTGAAAATGGAAAACCAGAGTGCCATATGGAGGGTTCAGGTTATATTTACAAGCATTGCATGTTAAGGCTTCGACAAGAAGGAAACAATTAAATGTAATACTGAAATAAATCAAAGCACTGAAAGTGCCATGTCGTGCCAGGAGCTGAATACTGCCAGCACACCACTAGATGTGACTAGGCAAAATGGCACCTGTTTATAAACCTTGTTTGGTTTCCATCAGATAGCTTCGTCCCTGTGGCACTCATGGATGATTCAAAATCTGGGGCACACCTGGAAGGTTGAGCCCTGTGTGTTGATTCATATAAATAACAGTTTATTGTGTGGCGATTAAGACAAGAGATTGCTTTTATTAAAGTGCAGTTATTGTAGTACAACAAATTAAAGAACTTTAAAGCATGTTTAACAGCCTCTGATATTCCCTGTTCAGTCATGTTTTACAGTACTTCAAATGGGCAGGATATTGTTAGGGAGATATAAAGTCTTTGCTGGTGCTGGCATGTAAAAGCAGGGCTGGCAGCCAGCCTTGATACAAGGAGAGCAAGAAGGATACAAGTACATTTTCATAGAGATGGTGACGAGCTCAGATATGTGGATTTCCCTCCTCTTAGAAGAAGGTGTACACAGTCACAGCAGAGAAGCAGCATGGTGCTGAATTTTTCTTTATACACTCCACAGAATGTCTCTGCCATTATCAAACAAAGACTTAAGGGATGTATTTTCATCTCTGTGTGGCAGGGCTTTACCAGAATTTTTTTTCCCATTCATTAATATAAAGCACTGTGGTCTTTACCCACCATATTTTTCCTATTGGTTACTTTTTACCGTAACAGTAGAAAGTACCACAATGCCTCTTTCTCTGTCATTTGTATACTGGGCAATAGAACTTCGCTGAAAGTGGAGCACACGTGAACTGGAGTTGCTTTGGTGTTAGACACAGTTAGCCAAACTGTGCCCTCAGTTGCACCCTGAAACTTCACTAAACTCAGTGGGGTTGAGGGCATAACTTAGGCCCAGTGAATATTATTCTTCATTTCTAGACTCAGGCAACAAGTAACCACATTGGAGGGAGTGGGTGGAAGATGTCATAAGAGACAACAGTCTTAACGATCTTCTAATGAAGGAAAGCCCAAGACAAATTTGGTTAGAAAAATGTAGCACTGCAGTGAAACTGAATCTTCTCATGGATACAGAACCATCTTGATTCACACACAGCACCTGTTGCAAGCAGAGCATCTCAGGCTATGTCTACACTACCACAGTAAGTCGACCTAAGTTATGCAACTCCAGCTACATGAATAATGCAGCTGGAGTCGACGTAGCTTAGGTCGACTTACTGCGGCATCTACACTGCGATGGGTTGACGGGAGAAACTCTCCCCTCGACTTACCTTACTCTTCTCGTTCAAGGTGGAGTACTGGGATCGACCGGAGAGTGATCTGTGGTCGATTTAGCAGGTCTTCACTAGACCCGCTAAATTGACCCCCGGTAGATCCATCACCGGAGCGTTGATCCTGCGGTAGCCTCAGAAGAGAAAGCCATTTCTGATAGGACCGAATGACCAAACCTGTCTACTTTCCCATGAGATATCCCCATTTAGCCCCACAGATATACTTAGGGGCCCGATCACATGAGGTGTTGATTATTCTCATCAGCTACTGAGCTGAGGGCTTTCAGCACCTGGCAGGACTGGGCCTTAAATTGGTTGTCTCACCTGTTTGTATTTTCCTTCACGCCCCAGAAGGCTTGAAATGTCACAGCTCAGGAAGTTATGTCACAGGGGCATCACAGCTATGCTTTCCAATATACTTCTTTCTCACACATCTGAGGGATAATTTTCAAAAGCACTCAGTGTCTGGCTTAACTCTTGATCCAATGGAAGTCAGTTATAAAACATCCATTGGAGTTTTACAACTGACTTCCATGGGAACAGCATTTTGCCAGAGCTGTCTACTTCTGAAAGACCCAGCCCTAAAGGCAAATTCTGATTTCCCATACAGTGGAGTCAATGAGGAGAAACTCCATTTTTACTGATTTTGAACTATATATTCCCTAAGGGCAATAAATGCCTCCTGTTGGCAGTGTGGCTTAGGTGAATTTTAGGGGAGCTTTGAATGAGGTGAACTGGACTTTTGTTTAATTTAAATCCACTTAATTGGGGCAAAGGATGGAGTTTAAAGAAAAACCATAAACCAACACAAAGACCTGGGTCCAGTTATTCTCCATTGACATCAGATTTTCAATAATGTGACTTACACCATTGTGAGACAAGAATAAGGCCCATTAGATTTAGGCATAGGAAGATCTTAATAGAATGAGAACGTTTTGCAATTTCCTCACCATGCAGCTCAGCATCTCAATTTGCTTGACAACCACTAATGAATTAAGCCTCACAAATAGACCTGTGAGACCCTGTGGGACTCTGTGCTGCAGATGAAGGTTATTAGCCAAGTTTTTTTAAAAAAGCAACTGTAATTTTGGGTACCTCAGTTTTTGGGGTGCCCAACATAGGACCCCCTAGAGAGGTCTGACCTTTTCAGAAAGAGCCAAGCACCCATCCTCTGGAAATCAAGCCCCTTTATGATCTCTCAAGTTGATACCCAAAACTGAGATACCCCAAATTATTAGTCACTTTTGAAAAATATTATCCCCATTTTACCAATGGGTAAATTGAGATACATGAAGGTACAGAGACTTGTACAAGGTCCATAGTCAAGCTGTGACAGAGCTGGGAATAGAATGCAGCTCTCCTGACTCATAGTCCGGTGCCTTAAGCACAAGATTATTCTTCCTCCCCCTTCAGCTAGAGCTTCAGGTAACAAGAGAGAGCATGTCAGCCTCTCTCTCTCTTTCTCTATGCCATGTATGAGTCACCTTATCTCTTTGATTTTCCTTCTTGAATGGGAGTAACTTATGTAGAATCTTGCTATTTCTGGCAGACATAGACACACATTACATACACACACACACTCACACACGCATAACACCACCCATATGCCGTAGTTCCAATTTACCATTTGAAAGCAATCTGTGTTGCATTATGGTACATCTTCCCATCACAGTAGCGGTAATACCACAGCAGTGCTAATCATAGAATATCAGGGTTGGAAGAGACCTCAGGAGGTCATCTAGTCCAACCCCCTGCTCAAAGCAGGACCAACACCAACTAAATCATCCCAGCCAAGGCTTTGTCAAGCCGGGCCTTAAAAACTTCCAAGGATGGAGAGTCTATCACCTCCCTAGGTAACCCATTCCAGTGCTTCACCACCCTCCTAGTGAAATAATGTTTCCTAATATCCAACCTAGACCTCTCCTACTGCAACTTGAGATCATTGCTTCTTGTTCTGTCATCTGACACCACTGAGAACAGCCGAGCTCCATCCTCTTTGGAACCCCCCTTCAGGTAGTTGAAGGCTGCTATCAAATCCCCCCTCACTCTTCTCTTCTGCAGACTAAATAACCCCAGTTCCCTCAGCCTCTCCTCATAAGTCATGTGCCCCAGCCCCCTAATAATTTTTGTTGCCCTCCACTGGACTCTCTCCAATTTGTTCACATCCCTTCTGTAGTGGGGGGACCAAAACTGGATGCAATACTCCAGGTGTGGCCTCACCAGTGCCGAATAGAGAGGAATAATCACTTCCCTCAAACTGCTGGCAATGCTCCTACTAATACAGCCCAAGATGCCATTGGCCTTCTTAGCAACAAGGGCACACTGCTGACTCATATGCAGCTTCTCGTCCACTGTAATCCCCAGGTCCTTTTCTGCAGAACTGCTGCTTAGCCAGTCAGTCCCCAGCGTGTAGCAGTGCATGGTATTCTTCCTTCCTAAGTGCAGGACTCTGCACTTGTCCTTGTTGAACCTCATCAGATTTCTTTTGGCCCAATCCTCCAATTTGTCTAGGTCACTCTGGACCCTATCCCTACCCTCCAGTGTATCTACCTCTCCCCCCAGCTTAGTGTCATCTGCGAACTTGCTGAGGGTGCAATTCATCCCATCATCCAGATCATTAATAAAGACGTTGAACAAAACCAGCACCAGGACCAACCCCTGGGGCACTCCGCTTGATACTGGCTGCGAACTAGACATCGAGCCGTTGATCACTATCTGTTGAGCCCGACAATCTAGCCAGCTTTCTATCCATCTTATAGTCCATTTATCCAATCCATACTTCTTTAACTTGCTGGTAAGAATACTGTGGGAGACCATATCAAAAGCTTTGCTAAAGTCAAGATATATCACATCCACCGCTTTCCCCATATCCACAGAGCCAGTTATCTTATCATAGAAGGCAATCAGGTTGGTCAGGCATGACTTGCCCTTGGTGAATCCATATACTGTTCCTAATCACCTTCCTCTCCTCCAAGGGCTTCAAAATGGATTCCTTGAGGACCTGCTCCATGATTTTGCCGGGGACTGAAGTGAGGCTGACCGGTCTGTAATTCCCCAGGTTCTCTTTCTTCCCTTTTTAAAATATGGGCACTATATGTGCCTTTTTCCAGTCGTCTGGGACCTCCCCCGATCACCACGAATTTTCAGAGATAATGGCCAATGGCTCTGCAATAACATCAGCCAACTCCTTCAGCACCCTTGGATGCATTAGATCTGGACCCATTGACTTGTGCATGTCCAGCTTTTCTAAATAGTCCTTAACCTGTTCTTTCACCACTGAGGGCTGCTCACCTCCTCCCCATAGTGTGTTGCCCGGTGCAGCAGTCTGGGAGCTGACCTTGTGTGTGAAGACTGAAGCAAAAAAGGCATTGAGTACTTCAGCTTTTTCCACATCATGTGTCACTAGGTTGCCTCCCCCATTCAGTAAGGGTCCCACACTTTCCCTGACCTTCTTCTTGTTGCTAACATATCTGTAGAAACCCTTCTTCTTACCCTTCACATCCCTTGCAAATGGTGATTGTCAGCAATTTAATGGTGCCCACTGCACAACCCCATTCACATACATATCCCCTCTCACCCACGACACATTCACAAGTATGCATATACACATTCATATGCACCCACCTCCTCACTGACCTATACCCACATACCCACAGACGTTCCTCATGCAGGCTTCCATATCCTTTTCAGGTGCTCAGGCCACTAGAGCATTCAACTTCACTTTGTGGTTTCCTCCTGGTTTTGTAACAGTACTACAAGACCAATGTCAGGGATTTTTGTTGCTGGAAAGAGTAAGTGGTCGGAAAAGTGCTGATTCTTCCCTGTCTTTACATCTACATTGTTTAAGAGGCCTTAGCACAAAACAGTGCCAGGTCTCAGTGCTTGGCTGCCCACATGGTTTGGCACAATGATGGAATTTTGGCAGAAGTGCCATAGAGTAACAACAACAACAAAAAGTTTGATTCATCAGCAGGAGAGAGAGAGAGAGAGAAGATGAAGTCTATTCTAAAAAAGTCTAATCAGTTTTAAAACAATTTTAACAAGGAATAAAAATTGTTAAATCTCTTTGATGGTATTCAAAGAGCCTTTTTTAATATATGAGAAGGCACATTCTAAATTCTTAACACTCCTAGTGTCACCAGTACTTTTTTCCACTAAACCATTTTAATTCCATAATTTAGAAGGCCTTGAAAAGTAGCAGGATCAAACTACAGCATAATTGGATATACTATGCATTTCCAGTGTGGATTTTGGTCCCTGGTAAGCATGGGAGATTTCTTTTTCTTTTTTTTTTTTTTTAAGATCATATAGAGAGGACTTGTTTGGAAGAGGGAGTGGAACCTTGCCCATGCTCCTAACCCAGTGAACAGAACATTTACAGTATGGGAGAGAGCTAAGGTTTGGTGCAGGAAAATGCTTTCCGTTTATTTGGTACTGACAGTTTCTTTGTGATTGGAGGGAATGTAACGAACAGGAAAATTAATATGGGTTTACTGAAGAACACCAAACAAGGCACTGAGCGGGAAGGGGGAGCACGGTGCACTTTTTCTAGGAACAAATAGGTTCAGATATTTTAGGTGTCTCTCCTCTGCCCCAACACAAACACACACTCCTGCGTTCAAACATTAGCTCCGCTGATCTGAGCACTCCAAGGAGTGATAAGAATTCGGGAATTTTGGATCGAGGTTGGCCCCTGGAAGGAAGGGACAACTGCAGGTCTCGACAGGCGTTCTGGAGGGCTTTTTTAAAAACAGAGGGCAAGAAAGAGAGAAAAAGACACACACACACACAGAGCAGGAACATCTGAACATCTGCTGGAAAATCCTGACTGGCTTGTTCAGCTGAGTTCAGCAGCAGCAACAGCAGAGGAGTTGGCAGGTGTCACCACACTTTAGCTGGAAATTGTTGCAGATGATCTCAAGATATACATTAGAATAATCTGGACAACGACCCATGGTTCTCTCACCCCCAACCAATCCACGTCCTAAAAGGTGACAACAATATGTGTGTATGTGTGCATGCATGCACATGCGTGTGTGTGTAACACCCCATACTCTGTCGCATGCATGAGATGTATTGCTTCCTTTAAAACTGCAGAGAGAAACAAACAATAAAAACAGACTACTATTACACAAAGTGAGCAATTGCTACTGACATGGGTTTTTACAGGGGAGAAGGTGGGGAGTTAAGTGTCTGCACCTTTCTCCCTTTATTCATGCACTATATGAAATACTAGCATCCTTCCCACCTAGAAACCACATATAAACATGTATATACACACATATGCATTTTATATGTGTAATGTCTGGGTGTGCATCATACAGTAACATAACTCATGCTGCCACTGACATATATTACATACACATGTGCAAACACAGAGATTTAAGAAGGACCCCTTAAATACTCCATTCATTTCTTGACAAGTGTTCCTCAGTACACCTACAACATTCCTGGCAGAATCTTTTAAGGCTAATCAGTCAGCAGCCCTAATCAGGGATTTTCACCATTTGCTCAGCAATTCACAATTATGTTGGCTTCATTGTCTTTCCCACTGTACCATCTCCACTCCACAACATAGGCAATAGGCTCTGGACAGCAGGACAGCTAGATCCAATAAATCTGAGACCTGTCTAGGTGCTTCATTTATCAAGAGGCCTAATTTACCCAGGCCCTTTAGACTAATTGCAGATTTGCAAAAAATGCTGATAGTGTAGAACAGTGTATTGTGAATGTCCCTTGCCATATTTCTGCTAATGTGTTTCATCTGGAGTACATAAAAAGACAGGGATGCTGATTTTAGACACAGCACTTTGGGGCTAATCCAGTTAAATGATTATCCCTAAAAATCTGCAGTGATGTCATTTTCCCTATAGTACTCTGCCAGTTGCCTTGTTTGCTTTATTGTGAGAAATATGTGATCCCACACTTGTTTTCAGATAATCTCATAGAAATCTAAATAATTCATTATTTTTCTAATTCACTAGAACTTTCTCTCTACCGACTGTCCCTGCTATTGTCCAAAGCAACTATTTTAGTGGCCAATGCCAGCCTGGGCCACTGTACTGCTGTGACTATTGAGAGCCCTGTACTGCCATCACTTGACATATACAGATCCCTGATATATGTTCCTTGATATCCTATTGCTTCCTCCTAATCAATCTCCTCTACCCTTTATCTCCATCTTTGTAGACTACATCTCTGCTATCCATTTGTGCAATACTGGGGTTATCACTCACCCCCCCTGCTCCCAAACCTCCTTTCTTCAGCTCCAGGCACGTCCTCTGCAACATTTCCAAAATCCATCTCTTCCTCGCTCTCCTCACTGCTAAAATTCTGCATCGTCTCCACCTCAGCCTTCTTCCTCCCCTTCTCGCCCCACCCCAATCCACATGGTGGCTAATATCAACATCCTCGCCTGATGCCCTGACCACATCACTACCCTATTCAAATACCACCACTTACTTCCAGTCTTATTCTGCAGCCCATTCAAACTCCATGCCCTGCACAGTGTCTCTCCTCCCTTTCTGCAACATTCACCATGGGTTAAATTCACCCTAGTGCAGAGGCCCAGCACCAGGCCTTTCCACCACTTTAGTACTAAAATAGGGCTTACGTGGGTCTTGGGAGGTGTATATAAACTTACGCATGCTTTCGGCAAAGGGGTGGATTTCACCCCAATAGCATAATCGAAACAATTCCTTTGCCTTCACTGGAGTTATCCCCAGCAGTGAATTTGGCCCTATAGCTCTGCCCTAGTCTTCTGCTTCAGCCCTGCTCCTGCTCTGCCAACTCTGCCAGACTCACCGTGCTCATTTTCCCTTTCTCCGCTTGAGACTCTGCCTTTTCCCACACTGCCCCTCAAACCTGAAATTCCCTCCCTCTTCCTTCCGGAGCATGCCCAGCATCCTCACTTTCCTTCTGCAAGTCTCTCTTGTCTTCCTTTGCCTCCTTCAGCCTGCTTATTGTCGGGCTTACTGTGAAACCGCTCCTTATAGATTCATAGATTCCAAGTCTTCTTTGGGTAAGGACTGTGTCTTCCTGTTTGTAAAATGCCATCGGCGAGAAATAGTAATTAATAGTCACACATAACTCTCACCAACTCCAATGGCAGCTGCATGTGCCGAATAAGTGCAGCATGCAGCTCCCAACATGTTTCACTACTGCTCTGACATGTGAATGGCTGACTTTTGCAATGTGGATTTGGTGACAGTTCAGGATCTGGAATAGATAAAACATGAGAAAATCTTTGCTTGTCAATAAGTGGTTGCAAATAGGTTTGTGATTATGGCAACTTCAGGAATTGGCTCTATAAATACTACCAAGGTTTGAGAGATATTTTTATTTATTTGTTTTACATGGATTTATTTCAGCTGAACCCTTGACAGTGTGGGGAGGGGGAGCAATGTGGCTAATTTCTCAGGTATCCCAGTGTTCAGAATGGGAATATAAAACAAATCTCACTGACAGGGTTAATGAGAAGCCCACTTTGGATGCTTCCTCCCGCCCTGTTAGGTGTACCTAAAGTATGACCCCAGAATTCAGATCTATTTACAAGTCACCACAGAAATTCTGGGCCAAATGAGAGGGAGCTGTCTCCTGAGCATGCTTAAGGCCATCCCTTGGAGCTTTCAGCACCTCATGGGATCGAGATCTTATTCTGTACAGAGCATTTCCTGTCAAATGTGTCCTAACCACTTTCCAGAATGGAATAATCCTGTAACATTGTTAAATAGCTGGGGGAGAGAAAAAAATTAAGATGCTTATATTTAATGACATTTTTTATTAAATCTACTTTCTTCATAGCCCGACAATCAGCTTTTGCCAGGCTGCTGCCCTGGAGCCAGAGGTTTGGTACAATAATGCACATCCCTGTGTAGTATAGCTATGAGATGGGCACCAGAGAGCAGATACACAACATGAGCCCCACACTTCTCATTAGCATTAAAAGGGGGTGGGGGAATTACCTGACTGATCCAAAAAATGTACCCCAATGTTTGTGTAATCTGGATCTTATCCATTTCCAGACTCTAACATGCAAGTTCAGGACTGTAGAGAAGTGTTCTAGGGGGAGGCTGAAACTAATGAAACTCTGGCTGACATTTTGAATGTGCACACACATATATCAAGCTTATCCCACAAGCATATGTCATACGGAGAGAGTAGTTTTTCCTTATTAACGATGGCATTAACCTTCCGTACTACATCACTCCCTTTAATATTCCCAAACTCTGTAAATATTTCAGATATCCCACTATACCCTCCCCTGCACACATACAACCTGTACTCCTTTTTTTTTTTACTTTTTTTTTTTCGTTTGTTTTTTTCAAAGAAGGCAAATTGATGGAAAACCCAAACCTCAGCCAGGTCCTGCATTGTTTCTGATCTAGATGAGAATTAAGTTTCATTGCCTTTTTCCTGTCCCCTACACAGAGCTGGTGGTTTCTTAATATTAAATGTTTACTTCAAGTTGCTTTTCTGACCTCCTAAAAAGTACTTACATCCAAATTCTAATACTTTTCAGACAAGTTTTTTGGGTGCTCAACCAAACTGAACCCTTTGGGATTTGTTCATTGCTAGATTCATCATTAGGACATGCTGCTTTGCAACAAAAGGAAGTATCTTGCTGGGGAAGAAAACTTTTCTTCTGAGAAAATGACAAGTTATTACTTTGTGAAAAATTCACGGTCTTGCACATGGCATTGATGGTGAAAATTCATATTGGCCATTAGAAGAATTCACAATGCAGATTCACTAATTTGCACGAATATTCATGGAAACCACAGGTTCTGAATGTGAACATTAGTATCATGGCAACTGGGACTGTAGCTTTGCACTCTTTGACTACGGGATCAGATAACATGCTGAGCACATGAAGCTCTAACTGAGATTCCTGGGCATTGACAGTGCTAAGTTTATCAGGATTTGGCCCAGTGGAAGTTTTGACAGAGGAAGGACTTTAAGTCTGGGGCCATTAATGGTATCATATCTGAAAGGCCCGATCCTGGTGCCATTGAAGATCAATGTTGGTCCTCTGTGCAGGGGTGAGATTCACTTTGGCACTAAGGTAAGAATTGCTCATGTTAGTAAGTGCTTGCAGAATCAGGCTCTTCCAGCACGATTCTGCTCCCACTGAAATAAATGGTAAAATTCCCATTGAGTTGAATGGCAGCAGGATTAGGAGTGTATTGTACAGAATTTCCTTCGCCTGAGTAAAGATAAAGGACATAGTATAAATAAGGGCTTCAGGAGTGGGTTCTAAATGAAAAACATTAAAGAGCGTTAACTAGCAAGGCTAAAACCACATTTCCTAACCCAGGGCCAGATTCTGGAGTTATGCCAAATGACACCAGTGGAGGATCTGGCCCCAAAACAAGCTTTGCTCCTTCCTGTCTAAGGATTCACTGCCATTTACTACACCAAAGCAACAATTCTCTTCAGAGCACAAAAATACAAATGGTTTTCTTTCCGCAAAAAAGGAACCATACAAAAGACCCCAAAGATGTTCCTTACAACAGTGTAGCTTAAAACAAAAAGAGCACATGTTTATTCCCATACTAACTTCTTGAAAAGAAAACCATGCTTTGGAGCCTCAGAGGTATTCTTCCCATGGACCTTCTAGGCATGTATATAAATGGAAGAAAATCATAGCAACAAGGAGGGTTTTTTCCCCTTATTGATTTTTGTTACATTTCTGGTGACTTACTGAAAAGATAGCCAGAAGCAATTTGTAGGTACAGTATCACTAACAAACTCCACAACACTGTGCCGGCCTGCCCAGGGTTGTTACAAGTAGCAAGGATAATTCACTACAGTGTAAAAATATTATATAGATATTCAGCCCCATCCTTAAACAGGCCCATTTATTTCAATGGAGTTATGCCGATTTACATTGGCTAAGGATATGGCCTGAAGTCCTTTTAGCACTAGACTTTATTCTGTTTTCTCCTGTACTTTGTCATGAAAGTTGGAATAATAAAATACATATTATCATTTGTATACATATTGTCATTATTTAATGAAATAATAAACACTCCAGATAGTCAACTTTCCTCCTAGCTAGTCTTCCTTCAGGAAGCAGACAATCTTAGAACCTTAATATTCCACTGAAACTTTAGCCACAATGGGCCTGATTATTCTCTCAGCCATCATGGTATAAATCAGAAGTATTTCCACTGAAATCAATTAATCAAATTCTGCTTTCATTTACACTGGTGTAGGTTTAGAATAATTCCCTAGATGTTACTGCAGTTACTCCAAGTCTACAACAATGTAGATGAGAGTAGAATGCGGCTCACAGGCATTTTATACCAGCGTTCCTGCATTTACTTCAACTGAGTTACTCCTAATTGGAAGGTCCCATCTTTAGTATGAAGTTACTTATATTTACTCACACCAGCCAAAAAGTTTGCTTTAGTTATAATAGGAAGGGCTACAATATGGTTTTTTTTTTTATTTTGAAGCTTGTATACTCAGAAAATAAATTAGGTCATTAAGAATGGTCATTAAAGTTGCATCCCATAGATTATGTACATAAATAATATATTCAAAGATTAACTCTCAGACAAAAGGAAAGATGGATATGTAAATCCTGTGGCCTGAAGCTCTAGAAAGTGAAGAGCTCTTTGCTCTTATGTTTTTTGGTGAATAGGTGTTTTGGCCTTCAGGCTGCTTCATCTGTATAAGCTATTTACCTGGAACTCCAGGGGGACAGAAGCTCCACAGAGGAAGGAGGTCTCTGCCCCCGTTTACTGGTGAACAGGGAGATGTGTGCTACAGAGAGCTACCCAGAATTCTTCCAGTGACACTTTGGGGGTCACCATAATTTTACATAAACTCAAAATTGGTGAGGTAGTGGAACCGAAGAAAGAGCAGAGGGGAAAGGGTTCTTACCTTATGGCAAGGACTGTATGGTAAGGTGCTCAATGTTTCTGTAAGCTAAGCCACATGAGGAATCAGTCCACTTAGGAGGAGTCTTTGCTGAAGCTGCAGAGGATTGAAGAAAAATTGAGTAAACTCTGATGATGATGATGATGATGATGATCTTACTTCCACCCAGTAAATAAAGCTGAAATCACTCTAGCTGGGTTAGATAGAGGAGCCTCAGGACAAGACTGGGCAGTGCTTCCCAAGGGATTTGAGACAGGCCTTCCTGAGTGTACCTCAAGACTCTGGGATTACACCATCCACTGACACCAAACCATGACTGGGGTTTAGTTGATGAGGCTCAGGAAGTGGAAGGGGGTATAGACATGATAGGAGGACCTTTGCCTGTTGGATGGTCACATTAGTGACTGGGAAAGTGAGCTGATGGACTACTGCCAAAGGTACAGTTGGGTAGTGTTTTATTTATCATTCATTTAGTAGGTAGAGTGCGGCTGTGTTTTCCCAAGTTGATGCTGTGTTAACTTTCATGCACCAGACTGCAAATTGGGAAGTATTGTCTAGCAAGGGCGCCCAGAGAAGAGGTAGTTAGTGATGCCAAAAAATCTGAATGGGGGCTCAAGCCAGTGGCATTTGTTGGTGGTAAGAGAGACCCCCAGCTATTTGAACCCTGTTCTTGTTTCTGCTGACAACACTTGGCAGCAGGGTTACAGATAATTAATTATCATGTCAAAACAATTTTTTGTCCTGATTCAATAATTTTAAAGGCTTTGCTCTTCTCCTCTTTTAAAAAATCAAAACAAATATTCTAAAACAATCGGGCCTAATTCTGGTCTGCCTCATATCAGTTTTACACTGGACTTAGCCTACGCAGAGCAGAATTAGGACTTGTATCTTGAACACTGCCATATCATTGTTACTCAATTAAGTTATCAAGTGATGACACTTTACTTGCTGAGAGAAGTTTGCAAGGAAATTTCATTGATCTGGATACCAGCTGCAGTATTTGCATCCCTTCTTCCATGTTTTACCTTCATCAGGAGAACTTTACATGGGGAAAGAAATTTTCTTAACTTCAGAGACAGAATTAACACAAGGTTCTGAGTACAGAGTTTCTTTCTCACTTAATTCATACCCCTTTAGTCCCAACTGGCAGCTGAGCGGACTCTGTAAATCCCAGGATAAGGTCCATACTGAGTAACACAAAAACCTTTGGCCCAAGCCTACAAACCTTTACTCCCATGAGTAGTCCTTACCTGAAGTCACTGAGACTACTGACATGAGCAAGGACTACTAGATGTGAGTGTTTGCAGGCTTGGGCCACTTTTGCTGTTCACTTGTGTGATTTGATATTCAGAGCATGTACATTGTCACAAGGAGTTTTTATTTTTATTTTCATAAAATATTTGAATTACACTTGTCCGAAACATGCCTCCAGCTCCATGCAGATGTTTCCAAAAAAAAGCCTAATAATGAACAGATTGCAGGGCAGAAAAGTGCATATTCTTACAGGCACTTCTAAGCCCAACTGCTCTTCAGAGTTCTGATTATGAGCTAAGCCCTGCTGCTTATGCTGCTTTGACTGGGATGTTAAAATGAAAACTCATTGTTCAGTCCCAAGGGGACTCAAGAACACTAACTTTGTTGCCCATCCAAAATAGGATAATATTTCCTATTCCTATCCTGCTGGTATTGGTTCCAACTTGGAAAACAGCCTCCTTTCATAATTCAAGCCGGGGCTATGCTGAAGCAAACCTTCTCAGATATTATAAGCCAATGTGAGCTCAAAAAAAGAATTCACTGCTCAAGGCCAAATAGCTTCAAAGCTAACAATCCTCCAGAGTCAGTGTGAAAGTGTTGAAACTGTCAATGTCAACTTACACCATGCATAGTGAGTGTAAAACTTCAATAATGACATCATGGAGAAAAGGACAAAGGGCAGGCACTACACAGAGATGTGCTAGTGCTCTTCAAATCTTTGAAACCTTCAAGGATTTATCTGGACTAACACTTCTACACTATAGTCATTGGGGTCTTAGGCTATACTGATTAAGGATTTAGCTTATTCAAAGGCTCTCACTGATAGTAAGGATGACAAGGTTTCAGCAGTGCTATTGGATTCCATTAGCTTCCACTTAAAAACCAAAAAAAAAAAAAAAAAAATCCAAACAAAACAAAACAGGAGCTTAATCTTTTCTCTTCCTCTTGTTTTTTTCCTTTGTGTCAACCCTTATTTTCTTCTTCTTTATATTAGTCATCAAGCCCATATTAATGTCTGTGTTTGATTCACAAACAGGTTTCAGAGCACTTATGTTCTCAGTTCCCAGAATATAGATCCCAGTAGAACTGAATAAATTCCTCAGGAATTCCCCTGGGCACTACATAACTTGCTCAGTCAGTTCAGTTGCACTGGGGCAGCAGATATACTTTAAGGAAATTAGATAGATAGATAGATAGATAGATAGATAGATAGAAGGTGTCTGTGTCACAGTTTAAAAAGGCAAAGTTTGTCTAATCAAAACAAAAAAGAGAAACATTTTTCTAAAAGGGCCTAGGTGCAGCTGAGCCCCAACAGTGCCCGGCTAGGAACTGAGACACCCTTGTGTAGGAGGGGGCAACTAAGCAGGCACAAACTCCAAAGCCAGAGAAGAGAAGTGTGGAACTGATCTGTGGCTGAGTGCCCATAGTGGCTGCAGTACTGTGTCACTGCCCTTTAGATGTGGTGCCCTAAACAAAACAGTCTCAGCCCATGCAGAAGGTCAGCCCCATTTTATACCAAAATAATAGTTCTGAATGTGTAAACACAAATTAACACACTATGTGTTACTGAATCACATGCCCTACAGTGGCAGGTGTGGTGCAGTGAGGGCACTGTCACTCTGCCCCAAATTGTCAGACATGGTTGCCTAAAAATGGGCATTTGCATCTATATTGTATATTTATGCACCTCAATCCAAGTGACCTGCTATTCAGAGGTGCTGAGCATCTCTAGATATCACTGCTCTCTGTTTGTGCCTACCATTGCTGTTTTAATCGTTTGCAGGCATACATAATGGACCCCTTAAAATCTACACTTTTAGAATGAACAAAGATTTGTATCTGGATTTGTGAGTAAAATTATTTGTGCCTGTAAACACAGAGACCACTTTTTGTGCTAAAATTGTTTAGAACATCCACAGCCTTAGAAATATGCACCTAGGATTAGCCAACTGCTAATGGGGAAGATCTCCCCGCCCCCATGTCACTTTGCAGAACACCACCTGCAATTGCATTTAATAGCACAATCAGTGAGGTAGCACAGAAGTTTTCTATCTATCTTCGGTTCTTATGTGACCCCCTTTACTATAGGATGAACCCCTCACACTCTTTAGCTTCACAACACTCCTGGAAGTAGGATGACCATACGTCCCGTTTTGTCTGGGACAGTCCCTTTTTTAAGCCCTGTCCTAGGACAAATGCATAGTTTTGCCAAAAAAGTGGGGAGTGAGGAACGTGCGTGGGGTGGGGGCAAGTGGCAATGACAGTCCTGCATGGGAGAGGGGGCTCGGGAGAGCGGCTCGGGCTGGGCCAGCCCTGCGCGGGCAGGTGGTAGGGGCACTTGGGCCAGTCCCATGTGCAGGCGGTAGAGGGGGACCTCAGGCCAGCGGCAGGGGGGTGTCAGGCCTGTCCCGCATGCAAGGGGGACCTCAGGCCGGCTCTGTGCGGTGTCCCATTTTCCCTTTGGGAAAATATGGTCACCAGTAGGGAAGTACTACTAGAAGACTAAGAATTATCCCCATTTTGTAGATGGGGATCTGAGACACAGAGAGACTAAGTGGCTTGCTCAAGGTAATACAGGAATTGTGCTCCTTAAAAAGAAATTAGCACAAAGGAATGAAAGGGAGGAAGGTGATCGCAACCATGGGAGAGGACAAGAGTGAAGGGAAACTGGGAATTCTGCTCTGTTCCAGCAGCGCTCTGCTATGCTAATGCACTTGTTTTTGCCGAAGAGACTGCGCCACAATGCTGATTGTTTAAACATTTATGAAGAAGGTTTCACATATGTTCTGTGATGTGATTGGCTCATATATGTTTTCTTATGTTCTTGCTTTAAGAACTGTATACATGGACACATCCACGGTTGAGTCACCTATTGTGGGCCTGATTCTAATCTCATTTACACCAGTTTTACACCATGATAATGCCATTCACTTCAATGGAGTTACTCCTGATTTACATCGATATGAGATAAGAATACGGCCTTGTTGGGGAGGTCTGCATGTTTTTAAATCAGGCCTATGTGGCACAAAGAATCTACATCAAGAGAGAAAAAACTGCACTTATAATGCAACAAACTACAACAAGTTAGTTTAACTATTACTGGAGTATTTAAAAGTTTCTGTGTTTATTTTCAGGGGAAGGGGCCTTTCATATTCTTGTCATACTTCTTTTTGCATAGTGCTTATGAGCCCACCTCATCCCATCCCACACATACTATTCTTCTGCCTCAGGATGAGTAGGACTGACTGAAACCCATGGGCCAGCTCTATCCATGTTTCATTCAAAATTCACTCCTGTGCAAAGAGCCAGAACAAGGCCTAGGAACCACGTATATCCCACATATGCCATATTTTGAGGGTTTGAGCGGGACTTATGTACCGCACAGGCCTTATGCTTGCCTTCTGTCACTGGGGGAAGGCCCTTAATGGAATGAGGAACTTCTCATCCATGCAAAAGCTAGTGAATGCATTGCAATCAGCCACTGTAGCATTCCCTAGAAATGACCAGCTAGACGAGAGTAGGAGTCTAACTCAGATCTCCTGCTTGGCAATAGAACTCTACCACTAATCTACTGGGAGAGCTCAGTCTTGGTATTTCTAATAAGCACCCTGCCCTTGCTAGTTTGTTGTACTGATACCAAATTTTAAAGTGAGATGGGTCACAAGCCCAGCCCCAAAATGACATAGAGCTCTACAGCAGGTCATAGGCGAGTCTGCTGCTGGTAAAGGCTATTCCAATGTATTTGAACAAGACGTCCAAGCCCAAATTATGAAGAAATAAAATTCTGTTGTCAGAAAATGACAAGCCCAGCCCTTACTGGATACCATTGTCAGCCCTGAATAAAACAGCATGGATCATATCCTCAGCTGGCATAAAACACTGTAGTTCCATTGAAGTCAGTGCAGTAAAGTAACATCAGTTTACACCAGTTAATGAGCTGGCCCTGAATTACCAGTGTGCCTCTTCAAAGGGAGACGTCTCGTATTGTAATGGGCATGAGACTCAGATCTTTCATTTTGATTTTAGTGCAAAGGTAAGTGTGGTGAAACAGGTAGTGTCCCTGAAAAACACATACACAGACGAGGGCAGATGCAAAAAAAAAAGAGGCTGGTAGTAAACATTAGACCTGTGAGAGGAGCCGTATTTCACTCTGTGTTCACTTGAGATTTCAAATCTTTGCATTAGTTTGACAAAGCTAAACAGTTCCTCCTCTGCACACAGTGGGACGCAGAGGTATATTCACAAGACCAGTCTTATGACTCTAAGTAATCACAGTTTTTCACATTGCATAATGTCATCACTGAAGAGGCTGGTTGTACTAATAGGAAGTGATGGTTGATCCCATTTAAAGAAGCATTTTCAAGAGGCATCAAGGGGCATAGCATTGAGAGGACTTTTAGATTCTTGCATCCCTTCTCCTGCGGGTGGCTGCAGATAGAGGAGAAAAAGCTAAAGCAAGTTAATGTTTTTTTTTTTTTTTGGTAATAACCAAGTACAATGCTGCAAACAAGGTCATGTTTCTCTTACAAATCATATCATCACCCAATAAAATGAGAAGGGTGGGCAGGGAAGGGTGAAAGAGTAGAAAAATTGGCAGGCTAATTATTAGAACACTATGTTTTCTACTTGATTTGCAGCACTTATACTGCACATGCCAGACCAAATTCTGTTCTTAGTTATACTGGTAAAAACCCAGATTAACTCCACTAAAAGGGACAGCCTTTAGAATCTGTCCCCAATTCCTCTCATGTGATTCCAGAGCAAATCCACCAATTTCACTAGTGTAACTGAGATCAGAATCGAGATCTTGCCACTTACATTATATTAGTTTTGCAGGATGCTAAATGGGTACAAATTATACTACTTTGGCTCTTACATCACTATTTCTGTCAATGCCAATGTTAGCCCAGACTTCTCCATGATAGTTACTCCGAGCTGCATTCGGTCCACTAAGTCTCACAACACTGTATTGTACTGTATCTGTACTGTATTGTTCCCTTTATGTTGATAGAAAAACTGAAGCAGAGGAGTTGTGACTTGCCCAAAGAAAATCATTGTCAGACTTGGGGTTACAACTCAGGATTTTCTGACTCCCAAAATAACGTTTATACCATCCCTTTTTTGCCTCTCCATTTTGATTTCTACTACAGCGATAGAAAGACCTGAGCAGGGTCAAAATACTACCCCACAGTTCCTTCTTCTCTGTATATCCACAGCCCACTACTTTGCTGCTGAAGCAGCAGCTTTGTGATTACAGACACTTACCAATATTTTGTGACCAAATCAGCAGCAAGTTCACTGAAATATCTCATTCAGAAGTACCACAATATAGTTATGTGAAAGTTGTTGGAAGAGGGACACCTACTGTTGAGTCTTGCTCAGGGGATTGTCTTTAAATTGGATGTGGGTGGAAGAGGTGTGTCTATTGTCAGATGTAGTAGAGTCCTGCATAATAATAATGACTTTTGAGCTGAAAGGAAAACCTGTTTTTGCTGTGAAGAAATGGACAATTCTGGGACATAAATCTAATCACATTTCTAGTGTTTCCTTCCCTGAGGTATATAGGTACCAGTGGTATGTGAAACTAGGAGGTGTAAAATCATGTGAATCCAAACAAAAGGACTGGACAAGCTCCTGTGAACTTAAAACCACCTTGTTTCACCCAGCTCCAGTGCTATTGGAACTGACCCTCCACACCCTTTGAGATTTAGCCATCACTGATGGTCATGGGATTTGTTAACATTGCCTCTTCCAGCAAAGCTCCAGTAAAAGGCAAACATTCACAAAGGCTTCTGCAGGTATTCACAGTACAAACTAAACTGGAAACACTGGGCCAAGGATGAGCTGGGTCCATTAACTCTAGAAATGGGACCAGTGCTGATCCAATCCCAGCCTTCTTTCCATACCCCTGCCCTTCCCCCCCCCCCCCCCCCCCCCCGACATAAATGCACCGCACAAGGAACTGCAATAGATATACGGTATTTCATACTGAAGTGTTGAGCTCGACTTTTAAATTAGATATGTCATCTATTGACTCCAACCTGTAAGTCACCTTTTGAAACAGATGGCTGCCCTTGTGAATTAGACAGGCAGATCATCTAGTAAATTATCTCCATATTGAGTCCAATTCTGTACATTGCAAAGTGAACAGCCACACAAACCAGCTGTATTTGGAAAAGGTGCTACAATGTCAACTAAAGCAATTGCTTCCAGGACTGGACACAGACAGTACCCTTTATGTTCCTGAAGCTCAGGCAACCAGTGGTAGACCTATTGTGGCAACATTAAGACACTGATATATAAACAGAATGAGGGCACAAGGAGCAAGAATTTTTCAGCTGCAAAGAGAGCTGCATAATCTACATCAAGAGACAACTAAAAAGCTAACACCCCTTCTGAAAATGATGGATGGAGTTTAACCCATCCCCATTCTCATTCCAGCCATTGGCAGAGGAATATATTTTTCTTCTGCTCATTCTTTTTTCTCCCTGGAACCTTTGTCGCACAAATGAGACTTTTTCATTCCTCGCTCATGCCCTCAGTGAAAGACAGCAGTAGACTCTATGTGCTATAATTGGATTGACTGGCTGACTGATTCCTGTTCTCCCCTTTTACAGCCTTGGGAACCTGGGAGAAAAAAGGTGGAACAACCAGCCACTCAAAACTACAGGATATTTCAAAGGTTAAAGAGTACAGCATGCAACTTCTGTCTGTTATGGATGACTGGGCTTTGAAATTCAGATGTCTTATTTCCACTACTTTCTTACAGTGATGGTCACAGGGATGACAAAGGCTGGTGAAGTCAGGCCATTCTCATTAAGAGCTTTTCTGTTAGCTTTTTTTAAACATTTCCTTTCTTTTCTAAAATACAAGAGTGCTTCAGAAAATGAACTACTGACCGCACTAGCCTAAGCCAAACATAGTGATGAGAGGTGCTGTGCAGGTTCGACCCTATGTATCTCCACTAGTGTATTTAATTTCTCAGATGACTATGGGCAATGAAATAAGTGAGAAATAAGGGCATCCATAATGTTGCAGCAATGGTCTGAGCTAGTAGAAAAGAGCTTATTGGACAGGAGTGACCACTGCAGATTAGGTCCAATTAGACCAGCTCAGCTTCCCTCCCTTTCTCTTCGCTTTCTTTCCTTTTAATTGTATTTCCTTTTATCCTTTTCTATCCCATGTGGTTTGAAGAATCAGCTGATCTTGGCTACATGAAAAAGTTTTATATTCGAATAGGCTGCTGGAGAGCTTCATTAAGGCCCCTATGTTTTGGACTAACCCAGGCCACATAGGGGCTTCTTCCACCCCTGCTTCTATTTCCTTCTTCCAGTCTTTTCTTCCAACCCCCAGCTAATGTGGAACAGTGAGAAATCCCTCTAACTCAGATGTGCTTATTACGCACTCAGCTCCTGCTGGAGAAAAGTACCTGAGCTCAGCTTCTGATCGCTTTGTGCAAAGCCCCTGGATACCACGTGAGCAGATCTGTCAACTGTGCCCCACTGTTACAGGCATCATTGCAGTTTTAGCTTATTCATGCTTCTGAGCCAGCCAACGAGTTCCAACACTTTTCTAATAGCGTGTGATATAGCTGCAAAGATGAGGAAGGTTGGGCTCATGGCTAAAGCATAGCACGGGAAGTCAGGCGATATGAATACCACTCCTAGCTCGGCTACAGCTACTATATGACCTGGGGGAGGCAGGGGAGAAATCACTGAATCGCTCCCTGACACATTTTTCCTGTCTGTAAAAAGGGGATAGCAATGCTTGCTTCAAAGGCCAGTTGTGAGGTTTTATTTATTAATGTTTTTTAAGTGTTTTGAGATCCTCCAGCAGAAACATCTGAAGAAATGCAGAATATTATTAATAGCACTGTATGAAAACTGGCTTTTTCAGTTCACAAGCATCAGTGAAAAGCTTCCTTTCCATTTCATTGCAAGAGTGGCCACACCTTTGAGTTTGAATGGAGCCCAGAACTCAAAGGCCTGGTCTACACTAGGACTTTAATTCGGATTTAGCTGCGTTAATCCGAATTAACCCTTCACCCGTCCACACTACAGAGCCAGTTAATTCGAATTAAAGGGCACTTAAAATCGATTTCTGTACTCCACCTCGACGAGCGGAGTAACGCCTAAATCGATTTTGTTAATTCGAATTAGGGTTAGTGTGGCCGCACACCACCGAATTACTGTGTTTAAGTTAATGGGGTAGTGTGGCCGCACACCACCGAATTAATGTGGTTAAAAACCGAATTAAGGTGCTTAGTGTGGCCGCGCACAATCGAATTTATACAACCTGTTTCCCAAATTCGAATTATCTAAATTCGGATTAATCCTGTAGTGTAGACATACCCCAAAGTGTCATACTTCTGGAACTACCCCTTTTCACCTGATGTCATGCAAATAGCCTGTGAAATCATACATTTTCTGCGATTTTATGGAGAAGCCATAATTCAGTTCCAGTTTTATTTGAGGTGCTCACCTTTAGGGGGACCTTGGGTTGAGGTCTGAGTTTGAAATGAAAACTAAAATCAGGTGAATGTCACTTGGATTCAAGATTCCTAAACATTGCCTGCACTAGGGCCGTTTTGCAAAAATGCTTTCCCCATTCCTACCTCTGATTCAGCTTCACTGGTGTTAGCAAAGTTGCAAGCGCCTTAGCCTGATTGGGTTGCTGGCTGCCTACACCACTTTAAGCATCATCTCAGTCTGCTCTGAGCAGATTTACCTCCCCACAGTGGTTAAAATACCTAGAACAATCATGGCACTTTATTCACTAATATATAAACATCTCCCTAAATATCTTACCATCTCCTTTAGCATAATCTAAAATGGTAGTATGGTTGAGACAGATTTTTTTCTTCCTTATTTTAGCTGGTTCTATCTAGCCATTATAGGCCAAAAAATATTGTATTTAAAGAAACAAACTTCTTCAGTGTGATTTTTCTGTAAAGTTATCTACCAGGACTGGTGACTGATGGATTGAGTTTGGTCCTTAAGGTGATTGTTTAAGTGTTATAGCAGCTTTAATGTGTCAGCTGTTAAACTTATTGGTGATGCAGCTGTTCAACATGCAGTGTGGGTAATATTTACATGATTTACTGGGTGACGTACAGTTTTTGATTCAATAGCAATGTATTTGATTCAATAGGTGATGCATCTAATTCAATGGGGAGTCCATCTAATTCAAAGGTGATGCATTTGATTCACTAGCTGATGTACCTGATTTAGAAAGTGATGGATCTAGTTCTCTGTGAATGATTCCAATTCCCTCATGCAAGGTATTTACTTCAGTGTGTGATGTATGATTTTTAATAATAATACATGTTTCTCCGATAGCAAATATATTGGCTTCAATTTATATCCTGCCTTCCTGAATCTGGAGTGGAATGATGCCTTCCAACCAGGATTCAGGTGAAGATCACAAGCAATCTGAAACCTTAGGCAGTAAAAAAAAAAGGGACCAACTTATGTGATAAAAGCCATGCTTCCCAGATGAAATATTTTCACCAGATGTGATGTGTGGATACAAATGCCCTGTCACTGCCGTTATTGCTACTACTGTACATGGAGAAAAAAAACCCCAAATCCATTTACCTTTAGTGTCATTGCTTGGATTAGATGCTCAGTACTTATTTCCCCAGAGCTGCATGAGGTTTCAAATAGCGGCATCTTGAACTAATACCTCCCTTCACCCCACTTTTTCTGTTATTTATTTTGTTAAATGTGAGCGAATATTTAGTGCTTGTGAAATTGGGGGGTGATAAGCACTGGTTGGTGCCCAGCCTGATGCGAGCAGATGGGCATGCTTCTCCCCTTAGCACTGTCGCACCTCACGCCTCATTTGCAGCCCCTCATTTTTGCTCTAGGATCCTGCAAACCCTTTCTTATATGAATAATCTTTTCTCACACGAGTCTTTTCAGTGTGTCTCTGTTGAGTGGTGAATGCCAGTCATACCATTTACCCCTAGACTGATCTCATTGCCCAGTTCCTTCCTCAACTACAGCTCAAAGATTACTTCCCTCTTATTTGTATGGGAGCTATGTCATGTTAGTCATGCAGGCCAAATTTTCAACTGCAAACATGATGGGTACCTGTGCAAAAAATGCATGTGCTCCCATTGCACAGGCTGAACACTACATTTATACCAGCACTGTGGTGGCTGCTGACATTAATTGAGTGTTTTATGTCACTGACTGTGGTGGTGGTTGATTTTTTGTATTTACTTTAGTGTCTAGAGCCCCCAATCAGGGCTCATTATGGTAGGTTCAACATGAAGTAAAAGACCTAACTCACGCATGTGTCCAATTGTCTGATGTGCATACATATACAATTACCGCATGTGATGCATATGCAAATATGCCACAGGGACATTTTATTTTTGCAGGTGTTCATCTTGGACCCTGGGGTTGACAACTTGCCCCTGAATTTTGCAGACTGCTAGCTGAATAAATGCATAGAAAGATGTATGTATCGTAGATTTATAAGCTAAAGTCTCCAACTAAAAAGACTGCTAAATACCAAACTAGGTATCTAATCTAAAAAAAAAAAAATTCTTTCACTCTTTATTGCTCCAGGCTGTGTCTAGAGATGTACTGAACCTGTTGCAAGAGTCTTAAATAGTCAGCTTTCTTCTATCCACTGAGTTTTCTGGGTTGAGGGTCCTGCACTTGGTATCATATGTTCAGACAGAATATATTAGCACATTGAGTGTCTGATCTGGGGAAATGGGGCTCTTTCTTTCTTTCTTTCTTTCTTTCTTTCTTTCTTTCTTTCTTTCTTTCTTTCTTTTTTAGCATGGTAGTGATTGAAATTTGTCTTTTACATTATGTTGCATCAAATGACATCGGTCCCCTTCAGCTTGATGCTCAAGGTAGTAAAATACATAATCATTAGGCATGGAATATGTGTGTTAACAGCCCTCACTTACACCACATCTGCTTTAATGAAGAAAATGAGCTGAAATAATAATAATGAGGCCAAGAAGAGAATTGGCTGATAGTGATGATGTCAGTTCTTAAATGGAATTCAAACATTAGATACCATTTTGGAGGGCTTTATGTTCACAGCTATAAACACTGTTCAGCAATTAGGCAAGTGCATCTCTATGCTTAAATGTGCCTCTTATCTTAATAGTGTCCACTTAATGTGATAGGTCTTGTAAGTGTCCATTAAATGTGGTGCTTGACATGTTGAGCAGAGGGCAAGTTCTGTCGCCCTTGGAAGTGAGGAAGGAAGGAAAACCCCCAATTCCAGGTGGCTGAAGACCTGGGAGACCAAGAGAGTAGACAGTTCTTTGACTGGAGTTATATATACTTTCCTCTCTGGTGATATACCCTGGTCTCACCTGTCCAGGTGCTTCCTCATATCCAAAAGCATTTGAAAAGTACTTCACTCTCTGGTCCCATGAATGTATCCATTAAAGCACAATAATCGCAAGCAACATTTTTGTGTCAATTTTTTTTTTTTTATTTTTCAAGTCGTCTGATAAATAACTTTGAGGTCAACACAGGTAACATTCCACGGGAGAGCTTTCCACTCTGCTCCCACACTAGCTCTAAGTGCTACAGTTGGCTCCGAGTCCTACACTTCAGAGGTTAATGTCAGCTTATTTACAATTAAATGTCCTTTAAAAACATTCTTCTGCTTCCTCCGATAACATCTGCGAGCTGGGGAGGAATAGGGGAAGAGCCATGTTGCTTCAGGGTCAGGAGAGACTAGATATACACCTAATTGTTTTGGCTACTTTTTAAAAACCTCTCCCGGGGCGGGAAAGTTGATCTCACCATCAGGCAGATGAGCAGACAAATTTGTCTCAGTCTCAGTCTGCCTCCCAGACCTACGAGACTCTTTGCATGTTCTGAGGTTTGCATTCTCTCCTGCTGGCACAGAAGTGCCATCGGCACTGTCATTAGCTGAAAACTGCCATTGCTACAGTTACAAACCAGGCCATGTTTCACACAGTAACTGCAGCTGCTGCTTCTTGGGGTACTGAGTAGAGTACAGTGACTTCCCCCAGAGACCCAGGCACAGCACAGCTTATTGAAACAGATGGGGTGAGGGAAGGATGCTTCATCAAAAAAGAGCATTTGTCTAAATACCAGAAGAAAAAAACGGAAACACAGCACTTATCAATGATGCTTAATCCTAAACCTACAGAATTTTGGGAGCTGATGGAAGTTGGGTCTGCCACGCTGTAATATGCACAAGAAATATCTTACTAATTTTCCCTTTATTTTCTTGTTGAGCATCCTCTCATTCCAGTTTTAACAAACCTATTGGCAAAGAGAGTGGCCTGACGCTACCTCTCAGGAAACAAGAAGGAAAGGCAATCTCATGGTAAAGCATATAGAGCAACTAAGAAGCTTACCTTCCCCTGTGTGCTTTGCTTCCATGTTGGGGAAGGGTGGAGCAGAAGCCTCAACCCCTCCTGCCAGTTTTTTCCTTGCAGTTGCTTGTTTCTAAGAGACCTGAAAAAGAATGTTAATATCTTGCACTTTCATTCAGGATTCTCAAAGTATTTTATGGGCATTAATGAATGGTGCTTCAACACCCTCTAAGGTAGGAAGGTATTATCCCTATTATACAGATGGGGAAACCGAGGCACACAATGGTTAAACGATTTACCCGTGGTTATACTGAGATTCAGGGGCAGAACCAAAAAGCGGATCCAGGTCTCCTTCCTTATCCTTAGTCTCAAATTTTGTAATTCTGAGGGGGAACTGGGTAAAGGGGATGGGCTGCAGCTGTAGACTCAGCAGTAGATACCCTATTCCAAGCGCCCTTTTTCTCCTTTAGGCATGAAGCCATGTCACCCCACAGGCACCACCTCACTCTCCCATGCTCTTTCCTCTGAGGGAGCTGGAGAATTTTCAGCACCTGTGACTGAATCAACTCCACTGTTTTGTTACATTTTGCTCCATGGCCACTCATTTGCTGGTCACCTTGGTTCCTGGGCTGGTACCTTTAACAGCCATGTGCAGTCCCTCTTTCTCTGAGGGATCAGGGCCCAATTGTGCTAGGCTCTCTACAATTCCATATGAAGAGACAACCCCTATCTCAAAGAGCTTATAACCTAAAAGACATATGAAGACACAAGGTGTTGGAAATGACCCTGGCTAAAGGGATGTGGAAAGTGTTCTTTTTCCCCTACTTGCTTTATTCTCTCAGGTCCTATGTCCAGCAGTGTAGACCTCCTGAGTTGCTTCAAGATCCATCATTCATGCAGCTCCCAGGAAATTTTGTGGTTTTACTCTTGAAACGATCCAGTTTTAACTCCTTGGGAAACAGACTCAGTCTGGCCACAGTAGCCAAGTCCTTGTGCTGGTGAGAGTCAGAGAGCTGTATGATATAGGGTCTGAAAGGGCACCAGGAGTGCTTTGCAGATGGTGCCAACAACTGAGTAGATCTGTTCCTTGCAATGCCAGATCAGTGCTCCCCAGAGGAAAGCAAGTACAGCAGCAATGTATTGGTTCTTAGGGCAACACCATAAAGGTTTTGCAGCTTGACAACCTCTTCTATGGGGCACATCCTTGTCAGGTGCAACAATAATGCAGCAGTGCTTAAAGCTAACAGTGTATCTGTGATATAGACAAACACACACACACACCAGCTACATATAGAATGGTCAGGTCCATGTGAAAAATTGCATTTACACACACACCTTACTGCTTCACCTGCATTCTGCCCACTAATTATGTGCAACAGGGTTACCCTCTTATTTAAAGTAGCTCAGTACTTTGAATGGAAGTAGGATATTCTCTGTAGCAACCTTATGGGTATTTCCTTGGGCCCAGTACGGCCTCTTTGCACTGCTTTGGTGGTGGAATGGGGCCATAACCGGCTTAACCAGCCAGTTGAGAATTTCCCTCATTTGGGAGAATATCCAGGTAATATAGAGCTAGCATGCTTGTGGGGGCACACATCACCCACGTTCACATCTCCTAGTACAGTGGAAATGTCAGGGGCATGGCCAGGAGATAAGGGATGTGGCCAGAGCACAGTACACTCTGGTGATCCCTTCCTGGCATAATCCTTGGGGGCTGTTGTCGCTGTTGCAAATTAAACCAAACCCTGAGGCTGCCCTAAGTTAATCTCTTGTCCGGCCCCCAAACTCAGGGAACTGTAAAGGAGTCTTAGAGGCACCTTTCTCTCCCCCATCTTTCCTTCCCCACTTCTCAGCTGCACTGAGCAGATCACTGATGAGGACTGGGCCTTCTGGCTTATTCTTACAACTGATCCACAATGTGCTGAGCAATGTTATTATTTGATCGTAGATCTCTCCTGTGACAGCTATCATCCATACCATGTATACATTTTCACCATTATACTTCCACTAAGTGAGAAAAAAAATCCCTTTTTATTTTCTTGGAGAAAACAGATATGAACAGCAAGAGAAAGCATAAATAAAAATATCCGGTGGGTTGGGGGACTGTTAGGGGAAGAGATGTATAAAGTATCCAAAAGAAACATGCTATTAAAGGCATTTCTTCTTGAAACACAGAAGAGTTATATCATGCTGAGCTGCAAATGCACAATAAGCAGAGGTTTTCATTGAGCTGTCCACAATGATGTTCAGTGCCTTTTTTTCTGTGTATTTGCAGGTAACGTAGAATCCAGCAATGTGTTAATCCTCCAGTGTGTGTTATTTTGCATTTGTCAACACTGGATTTCTTCTGCCACTGCGCTCACCCTTCAGTCTCTGAAATTTCTCTGTCCTCTCTAGTCTTGTATCCTAAAATGCATCAACTACTCATTTTGTCACTCATCCTTTTAAATATTATTGATTAATATATTAGATATCACTGTGCTAGTACAGAACCATGTAGCATCCCTCTGTTTTGCCATACTGAAAAATTCATTCATTCCTACTCTGTTTTCCTTCTCTTAGCCAGTTTCTGCTCCATGGCAGCACTTTGCCTCTGACCATCTGACCACTGATTTGTTTCCTTAACTGTCTCTTGTGGGAGTTTTTGAAACTCCAAATAAATTATGTCAATGGGTTCTCTTTTATTCACTATTTAATTGACATGCTCAAAGAGTTCTAGCAAACTGGAGAAAAACAATCTTCCTTTGCAGAAACTGTGCTGGTTTCTCTCTAATATCCCATCTTCATCTAGGTGTTCTATAGTTCTACTTGTAACTATTGCTCTAACCTATTTACCTGATACTGAAATAATCCTCATCGGCTACTAATTTCCAAAGGATCCCAGTGCCATTTTAAAATATAGGTACAACATTTGCTACCCTTCAGTTCTCCTGTATATTAGCTAAATGGTGTGAATGATTATACACTTTGGTAGCTGTTCAATCACTTCATTAAATTCCTTCAGAGCACTTGGATGAATGCCATCTGGTCCTGGGTATCAGTTGCTCGTTGGGTTATCAGTGTGTTCCACCAACTTCTCTTGTGACAACACAATCTCTTGACAGTATCTCTGACAAAGTCATCTATCTCACGTGATGTTAAGTCTCTATTACAGTCCCTTTACAGGCTCCCTACTGCCTGCTGAATCAGTCTAGCTACTTGTTCTCACCTTCAGTGCTCTTCCTGCCTCTCTACTCTCATCTCTTCTCACCTCTTCCCCAAACATCCCCTTTCACTTAACCCAACCTGCCCATCTGACTGCCTCCTTTATGCCTTCACCCATCCGTCCTATGTTTGAACCCCCCCCCCATAGCCCTATGTGCAACAATTCCACTCCCACCTCCTCCTTCCAGTCCCTCTCAAAGCCTACTTCTTCTTATAAACTGTAGTCTCATATGGATTAAACAATAACAACTTTGTCACCCTCAAGACCCCAGTCATTTGTCTCTCATGCTAATGTTTGTTCTTGTCCTGCAGACTCCGGCCACTCCCTCGCTTGTCATCTTCTGTTAGTCTCATGTGACTTGAGATTGGGAGCGCTTCTATTTTGTAGAGTGCCATGCATGGCTATGATGCTCACCCTGTCCACAGGGCAAGCTTTAGGCACCAGCAAGGCAAGCCCCTTCTTAAGACCTCTCCTGACTCCACAACTGATAAGCCGGCCTCATGTCCCCTCGGCGAGTTACCTTAGTGTGCTCCAATACTACAGTGTTGAGTGCTATAGAAATCAACTAAGCTAGACACCTAAGACTGCACTTGCCCCCTCGTGGCTCCACCCAAAAAAAAAAGTCTTCTCTGAAATGGATATTTTATTGTTCTTTCTTTTTTCAAATTTCTAAAATGTAACTGCAGACACACATCCTGTGCTCTGGGCACCTATCCCATACATTACAAATCACAAAACTAACAAAGGGGCTGCCCATAAATCCACCTCAGCCCACTTGCTATGCCACAGTGGTAGAAAAGAGAGGACAGACGGACTTTGCAGCATGCCTGGAAAAGTTAACAAACCTGGCCTTTTCTGCAGCAAGTTCCAAAACTGAGGCCTCCTTGTCACAATCGCCCTGTTTACATTGGTTTGAACATCACTGCTGAGCTGTACAAGTGGCAGCATGTTACAGTGAGACAGGTGAACACTCAGGTCCCAAACCATTGAGACCTTGGCAGGTTAAACCCACCATCTTGAATTCCACCCAGAAACCTATTAAAACAGGTCTAACATGCTCCCAACAGGCAATCCCACTGAAGCAAGTTTTATTCAGCATTCTGTTCTAGCTTCTGTTTCTGAATGTCCCTGAAGTTTAACCCTATGCAGGGAGCATTGCGGCAGTCTAATCTCGAGATGACAGTGGCACGGGTAATTGTAACAAGATCCGCAGAAAAATCTCCTCCCTCTCAGGACAGAGGCTAATGCAGAGCCATAACTTTATCCACCTTTGATTTTTGGTTTGATTTTCCATAGGATTTGCTATGAAAAGCTTTGCTTATGGGATCACACTCTAAATCACTCAAGCGAGGAGACAGAAAAATGTATGACTGGGTTTTTAACCAGTTAGATTGTTCTGGAAGGTTCAGGAAACTATCCTGACCCCCACAGTCATCCTCCCCCGCCCCCCCCCCTCCGTTCACATGGTGCCCCTTGCCCTGCAAGGCCCCTTTGTTTATCCTACACCCAAATGCACAGTTGAAGAACAATAATGAAACAGGGAAGGCCTCCAGGAACAAAATTGGATTTTTCTTTCCATCGTACAGAGGTAAATAAAAAGTCAAGCCAGTCTGACAATGGGAAACGGGATTTGAAGCAAAAAAGAACCCCGCATTTTGTCAGCTATCCAAGATTTTTCTGGTGTGAGTTTTTCACAAGAGCCGTAACCCTTCTGGTGGGGTTACATCACCATTTGATATAAACCCCCACAGTAAGACTACATCTGCTACTAAGCTGTGTTGTAAATGTCTTTAATTTTTATATTTCATCTGAAGGGAGCTGTTAAAGTGGGTTTACAGGGTGATGGCTCTTTGAATAAAAGACATCAGGACCGAAGCAGAGCTCTGCATGACACTTAATTTTCACTCTAATAATCCCTCCTAAAATGTTACAAGATTTTGTTTTTTCCCTGAACTTGCTTTCCCTTCCTGCATGATTATTCTTTTTTTCTTTTTTTAAAAGGACATACTTAAAGAGAATGTGGGTGGTTTTTTTTACCCAGATGACTTCTCTTTTTCACCCCAAGCCAGATATGCTCTTGACTCCTGAGCACAAGAAATCTCTCTGAATTTTTTCAAAGCCGTGGCTTTTATTTAGATTTTTACTGTTCCTCTGGACTCTGAGGGGGTTGCAGCTTGACTTCTGTCTTGGAGGATGGGAAAGGATCCTCCAACATGGTGTTCAAATCTTAAGAATCTTCTCACACTTGCCCCACTGCATTAAAATCACCCGCATGGCTGAGGACTGCATATGGGGCTCTTCTTACTTGTCTGGGGCTAGGTCTACACTACAGCGGGGGGTCGACCTAAGATACGCAACTTCAGCTACGTCAATAGCGTAGCTGAAGTGGCGTATTTTAGGTCAACTTACCTGGCTGTGAGGACGGCGGCAAGTCGACGGCTGCCGCGCCGCCGTCGACTCCGCTACCGCCTCTTGCCGCGGTGGATTTCCGGAGTCGACGGCAGAGCCATCAGGGATCGATTTTATCGCGTCTTCACTAGACGCGATAAGTCGATCCCCGATAGACCGATTGCTACCTGCCGATCCGGCGGGTAGTGAAGACGTGCCCTGGATGGGTTGCTGTAGCACAAGAGGTGCTATTACCTTTCCTAATCAGTAGAGGCTGAGTGCTTTTGCTAATTCATCTTGCCCAGTGTAACAGCTCAGAAGCAAGAGGTGGAGCCCAGGATTTTGGCAAGGTAACTTAGAACTGGGAATTTTTCCACTAAGCTACCGTGATTGGCATTTGGGTTTTTGGGTTGTGTTTTTGTTTTGGAGAAGAACAAGACAGGTGAAGGGTGACAGTGGAATTTGGTCATGAGCAGGAGCAACAGCAGAAAAGAAAAATCTGCTCTATCCATAAAAGCCCAGAAAGGAATCATATCAATGTTTACAAACAACCAGACTGCAGAAAACCAGATCTGCAATGTGATACTCATCTGGAGAACCATGTTATTGTAATGCAGGGAAATTCTATAGTAGTCAGGTGGGAGAACATAAGAATGGCCATATTGGATCAGACCAAAGGTCCATCTAACCCAGTATCCTGTATTCCGACAGTGGCCAATGCCAGGTCCTTCAGAGGGAATGAACAAAAGAGGGCAATTATTGAGCGATCCATCCTCTGTCAACTACTTCCAGCTTTTGGCAGTCAGAGGCTAGGGACACCCAGAGCATGGGGTTGTATCCCCGAACATCTTGGCTAATAGCCATTGTTAGACCTATCCTCCATGAACTTATCTAATTCTTTTTTGACCTTCACAACATCCCATGGCAACGAGTTCCACAGGTTGACTGTGCCTTGTGTGAAGTACTTCCCTTTGTTTGTTTTAAACCTGCTGCCTAGTTATTTCACTGGGTCACTCCTGGTTCTTGTGTTGTGAGAAGGAGTAAATAAAACTTCCTTATTCACTTTCTCCACATCATTCATGATTTTATAAACCTCTAGCATATCACCCCTTAGGTGTCTCTTTTCTAAAATAAATAGTCCCAAGCTTTTTAATTTGGCCTCGTACAGGAGCTGTTCCATACCCTTAGACATTTTTGTCACCCTTCTCTGTATCTTTTTTCAAATTCCAATACATCTTTTTTGAGAAGGTGGCCAGAACTGCATGCAGTATGCAAGGGGTGGGCATACCATTGGTTTATCTATCCGTTCCCTAATGGTACAAATAACAAATTGTAATTACTCAGAATTAAGTTCCTGAACAACCCAAAAGCTTAAAATTGTTCATTCAAACATTTGCCAAAAGCCTTCAAATAATGCATACATGAATGCACAACCTGCAGAGGGGGTGAAAACATGATTTCAGGGGCTCCCAACCACCCTTCTTTTCTTTATGGGTAGAAATTTATATGAGAGGGTCTTGAAACGTCTCTGTTATAACATGGAGTCATGGTATGGAAAAGGCTGAGAACAACTGAATTAGCAGCCATTGGGACTGGTTTTCAAATTAATTACCCAATAAATATTATTTCATCTGCTCTAATATACATGTATAAATGGTGGACCACTGAAAAATGGCTTCTTGGGGTATTAATTTAAAAATATAAAAGGCCATTGTTTTTTCCAGAGGAGGAAGCCACTTTTTCAAAGGAGGCTTATTTGGTGCTCTGTGATCCAGCAAGAGACATGCATAATTGTAATAAAATATGCAGAAGTTCTCTTCTTTTATAAATGATATAACCTTGTTAATCAGTAACAAGGCTTAGTGCCAGGGGAATGTTTGTGTAATGGGTGTGGCTAGAAGACAGTGGTACGATTGCCCTGGAGACCAAATACAGGGACACTAGGTCATAATTTAAAAAAAATATTTCCTAGTAACAAATATGAGTTTAACATTCCTTGTTTTATGTGAAACTGTTAAAATGTGGAGTCAGTGAAAACCCTCCTTCCCCCAGAGTAAAGGGGATAATTATTTAGTCATAATCCCCACATTTGCAAATTGAGTGCCAAACTGCACCTTTCTGGATTATGATCTGATGCTGAATATTTCCATAGTACCTCATATTCTGTGCTGTGAATTGTTACTTACTAAAGCCCAGTTTGATTTTCCTGTTCCAGCACAACCTAAAAACCATACACGGTATCATTTTCTAGCCCTTCCCCCACTTCAACTTAAGGAACAAAAAAGGAAAGAAAATTAAAGAAAACAAAATTAATCATTTTAGCTAAGATCAATAGAAGTCTCCAAGACTGTGTACTGCTAGCATGGAGTGAGCCCAGAGTAATCCTCTGCATAGTGCATGTTGAGTTAACTTGCAAGAGAAATATGTTCCTGTTCCTCCTTATTGCCTTGTGCCTCATTGTAAAAATGGAAGCAGGGACCGCAAATTAAAATACTGTTGATTTAGTTTTTAAAGGGAGTGCCCAGGAGCATTTTCTCTATAGTCACATGCTGGAAATTGAAGTGTGCTGTGAACCGTCTGCACTATTACAATACAAAGAGAATATTTTATTATTATGTTATCATCAGCCTGACATATCTCTGACTTCTCTTGCTTGACCAAAAAAAAAAAAAAAAAAAAAAAAATTAAAAAAATTTTTTTAAAAAACAAAAAAAAAAAAAAAAATAAGTTAAAAAAAAAAAAAAAAAAAAAAAAAAAATCAACTTAAAAATGCTGTTCTGAATAGCATCAGCAAAAGATGCTACCTGTGTCAGCAAAAGATTCTGTTGCCTCGCTTTGACTCTTACAGGACTTGATGCGAGAGATACTGTAGTAGAGTCCTACATGTTATCAGATAGCATGCTAGCAGAGGAGTGCTAAAGGTTTCCTGAATTGAAATGTACCATACTCAAGCTCATTGGCTAGGTGCATATGGTGCCAAGAAGAGCTCAGCAAGAAGTAGACAATTAATGATGGGGAACTGTGTTTACGGCAGTCTATTTGTATCCTATGAGCTTTGCATACATAGACAGGTATCAGGTTCTGAGTCACCAGTCCAAGGAATGTACTGCTGTTAAGGACAGTTTCTTTCTTTGTGGCATCAGACAGTTTGCGTGGGGTAAAAAGGATGAACAGCAATTTTCTCAGATCACAGAACAAGGGAGGAGTGATGGCTATCTTTTCAGTCTCAAGGGAATGTATAAGAAAAGTCAAAGCAAGGATGTGTGAAAGATTTATTAATAATATACACAGTCAAATTCATCTGTAGTTTGACTACCCAGAAGTCAATGGAGTTATGCTTGGAATGAATTTGGCCCAGTGAAGGGAGAAACTAAAGAAGTTCTAGGTATGAAAGAAAAACCTCATATCTAAGCAACATAATATCTCACATTTATATGCAGTAGTTCCTCTCAACCCAGAAGACCCCAAAAAGCTCTACAAACACAGGAACCATGTCACCCTTTATTTAAATCCAGCCACCTCTGGGGTGGAATACTGCAGCTCTTTAACAGTGCAAACAATACATAACATGCTAGGTCAGAAAATGAAGACTATCATATCGGATGGGTGGGATTTATAATAAATGGAACGTAATTATTCAAGTGCATAAAAACCTTCAGATCCTAACTTCTAGATGTCTCTGAGTTCTAAAGAGTTCTATATTATGGGATTATGCATGTGATGATTGACTAATACTTAGGTGAAGAATTTTCTGTAATAAATTGTTTTTGTAGTGAGGCGGGCCTGGTGAAGGAACTTGGAAAAGAAAAAAGGAAAATACAGTAAAACCTGACAAGAGTGACTACTCATGGAAGTTAGCAAAAGTGGTCGCTTGTAAGAGGTGGTCTCTCTTCAAATGTTTGCACACCAGACAGCCGTGGTGTTCTGGGGCCTCTGCAAGTAGTCACTCGTGATAGGTGGTCTCTCTTCAGAGGTAGTCATTAAAGCAGGTTATACTGTATATACAAAAAGAAAGCTCATTCAAATTCTGTGTTTAACATCATCATCTGACCCCATTAACTATGATTGTCTAAAAAAATGATTATTGCTTTATGTCTGTCTTCAAGAATCTTCAATGGTGATGAGGAGAAGGATAATAGAAGGCTGAAACAAATAGAAAATCAAGTGGAGTTATCAATGTTTTGATAACAGACTGAATTTTATAGGCCCAATGTTAATAATTTAAATATCAAAAGAAAAACCTCTGGTGTTTCACCAAAAAACAATATAATCACAATAATTCAGAGGTTCACAAGAAAATAGGCTTACGTGATGCACATGCCCTGGGCTGGCCTTCTGCACAAGGGTAAATTTCACATAAATTAATGTGATATTTTAATCATTTTTCTAGTCAGAACATTTGTGCTGTTGTAGGGTGAAATTCTGGCTCCACTGAAGATAATGGCAAAACTTCCATTGACTTCAATAGAGCCAGGATTTCACCCACTGTAATGATAGACCAAGGATAGCACTATTGTTGCATGCATTGGCACAGTACACTGCCTTACCCAAGCAGAGGAAATTGACCGGTCATGAAATTATGTTTTTGCATGCTGTAAAATTGTCTCTTTTCTGAGGTCATCCCCATTTGCTAATGTATTGACAGCAAAAAGCCCTTCTCTCTGGCCCTAAACTGGTTAAATGGAAATCAGAAAAAAAAAATCCATAATAAATATCATAGCATTTAGGAGCTTGTTTTTTGGATGTAAAAAAGGTTTTAAAAACAATTGTACAGGCTCTTGTGGAATAGTAATGTTCAAAAATGCAGGCCTGATAAAACAACAATAACAAAAGCTCAGGTAAGAGCAAGAAATAGGGCTAAATTTTGCATTAGGGTAAATTCAGAATAACACCATTGTCTTGAATTGTTACTCTAGATTTACACCAGCGTAAATGAGAGCAGACTTTGGCCCATACTGTGTTATCTTCCTCTCATTCCCAAACCACAACTCTCGTTCTGAATCATTTCACCTTGATGTCCCATTTGACTGCTGCTTCCCATTTTCTGTTCCTTACTTTATCTTCCAGTCACTCTGCAAAGCCTCTTTTTCCTTGGATAATGCTTGCGTGAAAAATTCATCATGCACAAATTGTCAATGGTGATTAAATTCTCTATAGAAATGATATGTGGAGGGTGAGCAGGGGTTACCATTGCAAATAGTGTGGAGCTTAGTGTGATTTAGCTTAACTTGACACTTATTTGGCTAGCTCTCATTCTTTTTGAGTGGGGTGCCTCAACGTTGCTATCTATGAATGTTAGCTTATTTTGTAAGAATAGAGAGAGAGTGCAGGAGCAGAGCTGTGCAAAATTCATCCTTTTTTTTTGCTTCACAGAAATTTCTGCAAGTCTTTTGTATTGATTTTAAATCATGTGAATTCACCCATCTCCACCCCAAAATTCAATATCAACGACCGTTTCACATCAAAATCGTAAATAGGCTCAGGTTTGCTTGAAAGGATTATAAACCTTCCAATGCAAATGGGCTGAATATCGCGTTTGTAATGTAAGCTGACACCAGGTGCAGGTTTGGGCTCTCTCAGCACTAGCTATAAGCAGTCTTTTTCATAAGTAAGGACGTCATTTTAGCTCCTTTGCTTTTTAAAGTTGCCCATCCTCTGATTAAGCTTCCTGTTACCTTTGTTACCTTTCTTGTGACATGACAGCATGTCTAACAGCTCAGCACCGCCCCAGCACTGCATCACACTGTCAATGCTCAACACCCAAGACTCTATTGAACCCACCATTTTTCTGTACTGGAGGTAACAGTTCTACTTATTAATAGGGAAGAGAAGGAAGATTTGTTTATTTGACAGTTTATTTTCCTTCTCAGGTTATAAAACAGAATTGAACAGAGGGGATTTGCTTCCTCCTCCATAACAGACACGCTAGGAACAATATCACTGATGACCAGCAGTTCCGGCCCTTTAAAATGCTTCCTCTTCTGAAGGAAGGAGTATCTTTTTTTGTTTTCCTGCACCACAGAAAATACCCTTGGATGAAGAATTTTAAAGGACCAGGATTAGACTTAATTTAAATGAAGTTTTCAAAAAAAAAAAAGTCATGATCTGACCCAACAGCTTTATCCTACAGGTGATAAAGAGCAAAGCTTTATTTCCAAGCCCTTCATTTATATTTCTCACAATAACTGCAAGATGGTATATATTGCATGTATTGCCCTAGAAACAGAACAGTGTGTGATAATAAATCAACTTCCTTAGTAGCTTCATTATCTTTTAATTATAGAAAGAGGCAGACTAACTTTCAAAGAATCACCCTAAACTTTCAAAAAGAAACACTTAAAAAAAAAAAAAAGAGAACACAATTGAGATTTACATAGTTTACACCTCCTGTTCAGTGGTCCTCAAGACAAAACTCATTCACGTAAACTCACTGGCTGGCAGCAATGTTTGTGTATTGTTCAAATCCATTCCTACATTCAGTGAACCAGGAGACTGTATTCTATGGCTCTGCTGAAGAAGATGGCCAGCTGCTTTATGATTGAAGTGTATCTCCCAGATGACGCCTCGCATTATTTGACAAACCCTAGTCTGCATCTGCCCTTAACCCTTAATGAAATGTGATGGGGAGAAGGGGTGAGTAATCTGGGTTGGGTCTCCTCTGCTGTCCCTCTCCCTTTATGCCAGCATTTTGTTTATAGCACAATATGAACAAAGAAAGGGTGTTGGACACACACACAATAATGAAAATCCATGACTCAACTGTGCATTCATAATTATTTTATAAATAAATGGCTTTTGGAGAGCCACATTTGTCTCTTCCCACAATGTATGTCTTTCATTAATGTATCACAGGCCGAACGAAGCCAGCCTGAGTGCTTCGCTTGCATCTTCCTCCTTCTCTCCATCATTGTCCATGGATAGGTTTTTGTGGTTCAGAAAGAGCTGCAAGCCCCACACTTCTCTGCAAGACTGATGGCTCGTCAATAACATTAGCCAGCATTATGGGCCGCATTGGTGTAGAACAGAATCAATACAGCCAAGTAAAAAGTCTAATAAGTTGACATGGCCATCCTCAGCAGGGCTCACGTTAGAAGAAATGAGTTTTTTTAAGGAATCAGCGTCAGTGCTGCTTATTCACCCCACACCGAGATGCCTTGACTAAGATTTATTGCTTCTTGTTTTGTCGGCAGTGCAGGGTAAGCTGGGTAGAAGTAAAATAATCATCCAGGTTAAAAGAATAATAAAGAAAGGACTTTACAAATGCTGTCCACTCTATACTGAGGAGGTGAAAAGACATGCTAGAGGAGTAGCCTACCATGTGAAAGTAAAGTGTCCAGGATTTAGGAATTAAAAGGGGTTTATGGGATTTGTCCCCCTTGTTTGATCTGGGTGCATAATATTCTCCTACCCTCAACATATTCCCTTTTTCTTAAGGGATGGATTCTGATTTAACTGGTTTAAATTAGAAGTAACTTCATTTAAAACAGTGGAGTCACTCCAGATTCATACCAGTGTAACTGAAAACAGAATTCAGCCCTACGTGCCTATGGCAATGTATGTACCTCTTAAAATAAGTTTCTCACTGATGCATAGCTTTATACACACAGTCATTATGGAGCTGTTTTACAGCTCTCCCCCTTTCTCCTCCTCCACACCCCCCTGCATGCAGATTACCCACAGCACAAGAGCAATGGGGGAGCAGCATCAGATATTTCACTTTTATGAACTCTGCTGATCATCTGTTCTCATTTGTCCAGTCATCTGAGGGAAACCCTGTTCAATCATGTGAGGTTAAAGCATTAGTGAAATCGTTAGTGCAGCATGGGCAGGCTAATAGGCCCATGCCTCAGCCATTTTTGCAGGCTACATACCACCAGTGTTGGAGTTACTTCATCAATGTTTTTTTCTAAACAGGTAAAGAAAAATAATTGAATCTAGGAGGCTAGCAGCTTGTTTGTGAATGGGAGAGTGAGGATATTAACTGCTCCCATCCCACTCCGTTAGAATGAAATATTCGGTGGAGTCCTCATTTAAAAAATCTTGTGGTAGTTAAAGTACCCATTCAAACTAACAACAGGAGTGGTTAGATCACTGCTTAGGAGGAAATGAAAGGGCCTGATCCAGCAATGTGTACTCAGGCAAGACTCCTATTAACATGACTGGAAGAACTGCAGGAGTGTGTGATATTTTCCTACATCATTGCCAAAAAAAAGACTTTGAACGTCAGTCAAAGAGCAGTCTGTGCTACTTACATGACAAGTATAATGAATCTTGTGGTCTCATCTTAGTCACTAGTCTGGTGGACATATATTCAAAGAACAAAACCACCAGAGCAGTTGACACAAAGCAGGACAATTGGTAGTTGCTGTTAAATTTTAAAGGCCAAATTCTGTCCTGATTTCTCTCTCTCTCTCTCACACACACACTCGCTCTCTTTCTCACACACACAGGGCCCCGCACCACCCCACCCCACCTCTACAGATTTCACCATGTGGTGCTGCACTTAGTATTAGTTAATACTACAGTAGCACCCAAGGGCTACAGTTAAAATTGGGCCCATTGCGCTTGCATGGCACTGAATGCATACAAAGCCAAAGCCATTGCCCAGAAATCAGGAAAGAATTTGTTCCTCTGTGGTATACATCAGCTCCAAGTTCCCACTCGCATAGGCTGGTGTAGGTTAGGGGCAAGGCACAGAGGAAGTGTTGTGTGGGAAAGGCTCCCCAGTATTTGTCTATACTATGGCTGTCTGGGAGGAAGAGAGTTTTCAAAACAACCACCTAGATTTTGAACACGTGGTTTTCTAGGTAATCCCTTGTAGGGTATTAATACTGTAACATTAATTTAAACAGCTTATTATTGTAACAAGCCAAATTAAATGGATATTTCACCATTTGTACCAATTCAAGGGAACATTCTCCTCTCAAAGTCCTAGGCCCTTGGTATGTAACTCCCCATTTATGCTAATAGGGACTTTACTCCTTCAAGTTTAACAGGGCTAAAAGGTTTCACCAGGCACATAGGCTTTGTAAATAAATCAGCAGCACGCAGCAAATATATTCTTTTAACAGGATTATCCCTTTGATAGCCATTCAGTGGAGGTGGCTTTCTTTGGACCCTGGAATTCCTGGCTTGCCCTCTTAACTACACAGAAGGTAAATCTGTGTAATACTTCACAGCTGCCTTTATTGGGACCTGCCATTGTGTCTACTGGATGTACTTCCCTGCCACAAAGCACCACTTCAAGCTTCCTGCTAAAGACACAGTGAATACAGTTGATGATCTGTCTTATTAAAAGTTATGAGGAAAGGATGTTCACTCCATTACTTCCAATAATACTGAATATGCACAGAGAAGCTGTGTAATTTTACACAGAACTTGGCTGCGTTGGTCAGTGATTCAAAGCTCTCTCTTCCTCTCTCTCTCTCACACATACACGCTACACCATAACATTTAATATTGCACTGCTCCCATGGTGGTCACTATTAAAATCTTTACAGTTTTTGCCTCTTGCTTAATTAGTGTTGCCATGGTGTTTTCTGGTTACTGCAGGCCAAAACCCAGGCCTCACTATTCCAAGAGCACACAGCGAGCCAGCACAGCTGCCCAAGGTTTGTGCCGCTCCATGAGTGACGTTTCTTGACAGTGAGGAAAAGCCACTGGTCAATCTGTCATCCTCTGGTGTCTGGAGGGAGTTGCGGATCACGGAGGAGAATGCAGGAGTGTTCAGAAGAGGGAGTGTTGGTGTGAGTATGTGAGAGGGCTCTGAGGCTTATTGGGTGCAGACCCTCAGGAGTGAGTTTTTGGGGGCAGTGGGAGTCTGGGTGTTGTTAGGGGGTGGCAGAACCCAGGGCAGCCGCCTTCATTCCACCATTCTCCCCATGAACCTCTCTTATTCTGACCCCCATTTTTATCCCCTTTCAGGCACTGTCCCTCATTCTGTCCTCCCTCTGCTTCTTCCTCCTCCTCACCGGTTGTTGCCATTGCCACCATCTCCTCCCTGGGGGCCCTGCAGTGCCTGGCGGCAGCAGGTGAATGAAGAAAGAGAAAGTAAAGAGGTTGCCAGAAGCCAGGCTTCACAGTGGCTGCTGATACCTGGGAAAACCAACTGGTAAGTAACTGGTACCTCCCCAGCACTGCACAGGGAGTGCAGGTTCCTTGCCCAAACTGTGAGCACCCATTCAGCAAGTGTGAATGGAGCTGTCAGCATGGGAGATAATAGGAAGCACCCAACCACCAAATCTTTGTGATCCCACTGTGGCCCACTCTTCACCCGCTGCAGCAGATCCAAAGGAGCAGTCTCCATGGCCCCAGCTGAGGAAAAAGCAGTGGAAGCCAATTAGGGTATCAAATGAGAACAACTAATAGGCACGTGGGTCAGAGGCATGGATGTGTGCATATAGCACGTTACACTAAAGCTGAGCAGTGAAATTAGCTCCTATTTTTTGGAAGCAGGGAAAGGAACCGGCTGCTGGTGATCAAGGCTCAACAGGGGTGATCTGATGATTACTGTATGTAGAGTGCAAAATGTCTCAAGGCATTACCTTCCCCTGGGGGCAGAGTATAAGGACATCTCCATTAAAGAGTGGCTTGACCAAGGGCTAATACATTATTTCCCCTTCTCACCACCCTGCATAAGCAAAAGGTATTTTACGAACAGCCTTCTTTAGAAAACTGCTGGCACTTGGACTGGAAGAATACAATTAAAAGGACACAGTAAAAATTGACAGAGCTCAGTGAAGAAAGCTGAAAATCCATTACAATCCTGATCAAACTATAAATAAAAATCCTAAATTGAATAAATCTTGTACAATTATGGATTAAAATATGTTTAGCTTTAATGACTTAGCACACGGCCCTGACTCCTGTAATGGCTGCTGAGGCCACATGGCCTGCATAGTACTGTAATAATAAACAAGCTGCGTAGCGCTGAGAGCCCACATAGGGACTTTGTAGGGCCAGGCATTACTTTCTTGTTACCCTTGAAGCACGCAGCTTTCTGGCTCACACGTGGGTGGCATGGCCGGTGCTTTAATGCTGGGATTTGGTTGAAAGAGCTTTTGCAATTCATCCCTCAGAAATGTTAATGGGCTGGTGTTGGGCAACTGTCATTTTTAAAGGAGTTTCACTCCTCATTCTGCCACAAGAAGGGGAGGTTACTTACCTGTAACTGGAGGTTCTTTGGGATGTGTGGTCCCTATCTGTATTCTACTGAGGGTTATGCACATGTGCCAAGAGCCTGGAGCCGGAGGTTTTCCAAGTAGTAGTGTCCATCGGACTGCGTATCTGCCCTTGCATTGCCTTGTCATAAAGGGTGGGGCGAACCGACCACATTTTCAGTTTTTCTGGAAAGGTTGGAAAGTACATCACCAAGGATGAGAGAAAAGCAGAAGCTCCGACTCCAACCACGCAGCAGTGAGAAGGAACTCAAGACATGGTTGGTCCATCCTGCCTTTATCGACTAGGGCGACACCACGAGGCGATGCAACGGTGCATGCACGGACCAACAGATGCTACTATATTGAAAAGCTCTGGCTCCAGGCACATGGACTATCACTTGAAGAAGAATCAATAGTTTGTTCTAAGTGCCTGTCAGGCAAGCAGCAGTGAGCATGCAAGGCACCCTTCTCACTTCATTTCACAACAGGGCCAAAGATTAGCACACCAAAGCGCTGCCTTTTCAGGCAGCAGAGTTAAACCAGGGAACTGGGACTCAGGTTCTCTTTGCCTCTCTGCCCTTGTCTTGCTGTGTGTTCTTGGGCAAGTCACTTAAAGCAGCTTTGGCCCTTAAGAAACTCCTTGGGGACAAAGGTGTAATTCTGCCCCCTTGGCTGACAAGCAGAGATTGAGTCCCTCCCAGCCACTATTACAGCCAATGGGCTGGAGTAGCCTCAGTAGCTTTTACAATTCCCCCCTCTCCAAAGGGAAAGGCAGGTGAGGGGGGTAAGTCCAGAATATCTGCAGAGCAGTGCCTTCTCTGGTTCTCACTCCAAAGATTCGCTGCACTGGGAGCCCCCACAGTTTTCCTTTGTGGCAGATACGTGCTCCCTAGCCTGGTCCTAGAGTCGTGACCATCTCAAGCACAGCACAATAACGACAGTTGCTTTTTGTCATCGGCCCGGCATGCGCTCGGAAGGAGCATGGAGAATTTGAGCCTTAACAAAAAATATGCCACGGAAGTTGTTGGACAAAACAAGGTAACTCACTCTCACTGTCGCAACATCCCATGGTCAGTATTACAAAAGAAAACAATATTCTACTGTTTTCATGTCTTCCTGCCTCGTGTTTCATTTAGGGGTATGCACATGATTTGTGACTCTGTTGTGGTGGTTTAAAATCCTCTCCATGGCTGGTTTAAGGATTTTAGTTGCCACACATTTGATATGAGGGCCTTTTTGACCATAATTTTTTTTTTAAAAATCTCTTTTTCTAAAATTTAGTGTCCTACTCCTAGTTTTTGCCACAATTCCTATTTGGAGGATGTTGATTGAACTTAAGTAGTGGTCACTATCATTTAATGGCTCAACTACAGTTATTTTTTTAACTAATTCTTGTGCTTTACGTAGGTCTAAGCTGAGAAGTTTCTCTCTTTCTGTGTGTTCCAGCAGTAGCTGTTCCAAGAATCAATCATTTAACATGTCAAGAAATTGCTCCTCTAAACCATGTCTTAACATGACATATGACCATTTTTTGCAAGCAGCAAAGTCACCCATTACTGTTGTTTTATTGGACTTAGTTGACCTTTTGATCTCCTTCAACATTGTACATTCTATATACTTTTTCTGATCTGAAGGCTGGGAGTATATGTGTATTATTATGGTTTGGAATTGGTAATCATGCAGATGCTGCTGTAAAGTTTTCTTCACTCAGAAATATTCTTGCATTAGTCTCTGGAATCTTTCAGGGTGCCACTCCTCCACCTCAATGACCTGCTCTGTCTTTCCTGTGTAGCTGTAGCTTATAGGTCATAGCGCGTAATGGGGTAACAGTAACCCATTTATTTTTGGCATCCCACAGTGTTTAAGAAATGCCGATTTTAGGGCCCTAAATGTTATATCATAACTCAGAGCAAAACATTTTCTTGGCTGTGACCAACTTAAGGAAAGCATAGATATTTGGGGATTGAATTTCATGGTTTGTAATGAAAAGTGCAACAGTTGGTCATATGGTAAGTTTTTTTTTACCTGAAATCCTATAAACCAAATATGCAATGCACAGCCCTCAGTGAAATTCACCAGTTCCAGTTTGAGTTTCATTACTATAACATTCACCCCTTGAGTCAGTGAACACTGACTGCTCTCATATGACGGGTGGGGGGGTTTGCCCTTTGTCACTTGGTGAGCCACTTACATAGTCTGGGCTCACTCTCGCCACTGTACAGTTTCCCCTGTTGGGCCTACAAAGGCTTTCACATGTCCAATAACAACACTCCTTGTTGGGGTCTGGTTTATTAACTGAAGTTCAAAAGGAAAACAAAACTCCCTGCTGAGGCTTTTCCTTCAGCCAATTTGTTCCCTATACTCCAGCCTTTCTGGTTGGAACTTGGCTGTCTGCCTCCCCAGGCCCTGTCACGGGGAGCTAAGACGAATCCTTGTGTAGGGCTGCCCACACCACCCTTCTGCTTCCTATCAAGCAGTAGACTTCCTATCTGTAGTCTCCCATGTCTCTCATGAAAGGACCTGTAGTCTCCCATGTCTGGCCCTTCTGTCTCTCCACAGGCTTCTCCTATCCACCCCAGAGCCCAGACTTAGCCAGATGACCCAACCATCATAAGACATTACTCATTCTCTCCACCTGGTGAGGCAAGTCAAGTTTGTTACAGGTGGGATTGGGCCCATCTCCCCTTAAAGGGGCCACCTAATCATAAGATTAGGGCCAAGAAATAAAAGTTCCATTTCTTATCATCACTCCTGTATGTCAGACCCTTCCTTTGCCAGAGAGGGCTGGACAAACCCAAACCAAAGTGGAACCTACTGGGTGTAAAATGACATGACCAGAGAAACAAGCTGGAAAAATTTATACAGCAACTGTAATGTTTTAAATCTTGCGATATAATCTGGGAATCATGAAAGAATCTTTGTATTTTCAAATTTAAAATGTTTGTGGTTTTTCAAGGAACAGAAGATTGAAAAATGACCTATATACTTTACCCTCAAACTGCTGTAATGTGTATCTATCGTTTAGGTAATTATAAGGCACCTATCAGCATAGTAGGAAGGTGCCTATCTGAAATTCAATCCAGTGCAAAAAATGCTCTCAAGGCCCTACAAACTACTTAAGTCCTGTATTAAGCGCTTAAGTGGTATACAGGCGCTTGTGCAAGCCCCCTGCACCCTAAAACAGTACAGAGTTGTTACGTTGTGAATTATCAGAGGGGTAGCCGTGTTAGTCTGAATCTGTAAAAAGCAACAGAGGGTCCTGTGGCACCTTTGAGACTAACAGAAGTATTGGGAGCATAAGCTTTTGTGGGTAAGAACCTCACTTCTTCAGATGCAAGTAATGGAAATTTCCAGAGGCAGGTATAAATCAGTATGGAGATAACGAGGTTAGTTCAATCAGGGAGGGTGAGGTGCTCTGCTAGCAGTTGAGGTGTGAACACCAAGGGAGGAGAAACTGCTTTTGTAGTTGGATAGCCATTCACAGTCTTTGTTTAATCCTGATCTGATGGTGTCAAATTTGCAAATGAACTGGAGCTCAGCAGTTTCTCTTTGGAGTCTGGTCCTAAGTTTTTTTGCTGTAAGATGGCTACCTTTACATCTGCTATTGTGTGGCCAGGGAGGTTGAAGTGTTCTCCTACAGGTTGTTCTCGCCCACAGACAACCCGCCAACCTTAAGCATATTCTCACCAGCAACCACGCACTGCACCATAACAACTCTAACTCAGGAACCAATCCATGCAACAAACCTCAATGCCAACTCTGCCCACATATCTACACCAGCAACACCATCACAGGACCTAACCAGATCAGCTACAACATCACCGGCTCAATCACCTCCACATCCACCAATGTTATATATGCCATCATGTGCCAGCAATGCCCCTCTGCTATGTACATTGGCCAAACTGGACAGTCACTACGCAAGAGGATAAATGGACACAAGTCAGATATCAGGAATGGCAATATACAAAAACTTGTAGGAGAACACTTCAACCTCCCTGGCCACACGATAGCAGATGTAAAGGTAGCCATCTTACAGCAAAAAAACTTCAGCACCAGACTCCAAAGAGAAACTGCTGAGCTCCAGTTCATTTGCAAATTTGACACCATCAGATCAGGATTAAACAAAGACTGTGAATGGCTATCCAACTACAGAAGCAGTTTCTCCTCCCTTGGTGTTCACACCTCAACTGCTAGCAGAGCACCTCACCCTCCCTGATTGAACTAACCTCATTATCTCCATACTGATTTATACCTGCCTCTGGAAATTTCCATTACTTGCATCTGAAGAAGTGAGATTCTTACCCACAAAAGCTTATGCTCCCAATACTTCTGTTAGTCTCAAAGGTGCCACAGGACCCTCTGTTGCTTTTTACGTTGTGAATGACTGTGAAAAAAGGAGGCACACAATTTTGTATTTTCAGAGGGAAGAAAAAAAGTGAAAATTGCAATTGTGGTTTTGGTGAAGGACACAGCAGAAAGATGTGAAATTATGAGAGTGCTTTGAATTTTGAATAGCACTTAAATTTGTAAGAATGAAGTGCTCTAAAAACTTGCTAGTGGCCTAATAATTTTAAATCGCTTCACACTAACACATGCCCAGAGCCCTAATAGCCTCCAAATTCATCTGCTTATATATTTTTTCAAACCTTCCAATAACATGAAGCCACTCTATGCAGTGTAGAGTATGTAATTCATAATTATTGTAGCACTTCAGATTTTTCTATGAGACCTGACACATTGGAAAGGAATCAAACTCCATTCCAAACCCAGAGGATCAAAATATATTGGACTGATTAAATTAAATGTTCTAGCCAAGAAATCTTAAATTGGTCTTAAAAACTATGTTTAAAAAAAAAAAAGATAAGGTTGAGGGTGATTCTATAAAAATATAATCTTGAAAAACAAAGGACATCTTATAGGGTGGATATTTTTACTGCATTGAGTAAAGGCAATTAAGAAACAGAAACGACACTCAGAGTACATCTCTCATAAAAGTTGTCAGAATATGTTGGTGAGATGAACTCATATATACGCTGGGACATTTGGGAATACCAAGGTGCTGTAAATTTACACTGCTAAGAGTCATTATTTTCACAGTGTTTCACTACTATACAAGTTGAGTGCTGTTAATATATCTAATAAGGAGCACTGAGGACCTTTCTTGGTTGTTTGTGTTGGACAGGGTTGTTTATAAGAGCTCTCTCTCCTCCCATTCTCTATTTCCTCCTTCCTGGTTTACAGTTATGAATTGGATTTTTAAGCAGCATGTAACTTGTCAAAAAGCTGAAGTTTTATAATGATTGTGGCATGTGGATATCAATGAACTCCTGAGAAGCATCAAAGCCCAAATTAGTAATCAGCAGCGCACTACCCTAAAGAACTTAAAGTGGCAAAGCCAATCCTAGGCCAGGTAGGAAACCTGATAAAGAACATTCAAGGAACTGCAGCTTGAGAATTCCTGCCAGGAGAGAAAAATGTTTGGAAAGTTTCAAGCTTACTGGGATCCCAGACTTTGGGGTCTATGCACTAGTGGGCTGCATTGAGTTTTTAACATGCCAGCTCAGTGGAATTAGCATAACATTCAAATTTTACTAAACCATATGTTGAACTTTATGGGATAATAGTAACGTTCATCTTTGATGGAGTATAATATGATTGGCACTTCAAATTATGGATGAGTTGGCTTAAATCAAGATGGGCTATACTGGGACTCTGGCAAAAGATAAGTACTTGCAACCCAAGGGCCCAGTCATACAGGGTACTGAGTGCTCTCAACTCCCACTGAAGTGAGGGCAAATCAAGTGCTCTCAGCTCATAGCACAATTGGGCCTTAACATTACAGTTGAAAATGTAACTGGTAATGTTTATTTGCTCTGTCATTTCACGTTCTTTCCAGAGAGGTTTCAGCTAAAGGTCAAGGGAGAGCCACTGTGTATTTTTTTTCTTAAAACAAAATCAATTGAAGGACCTGGAACACAATAAGTTATGTTACAGGGCTGCACTTGCATGTAGTCCCATTGGAGACCTATCAATGTGAGCTAGCACTGCTGGGAAATATCTCTAGCTACCTTGGCTAATCAATACATCTGTTCATTATACTGTCTCTGATGAATATAGGTAATGATTGGGTGAGCATGAGTCAGGTGACTAAAAATAACCACCTCATGCAAGATCAATAGTGTTTTTTTTCAGTATTACTTCAGGCATTTCAATGCTCTTTTTATTCCCATCCTCCTCCCCTCCCCCCCATTGTTGATAGATCAACATCATCGTAGGAGTAGCTTTATTAAATTAGTAGCACTTAATCTACTGTCATGTTGTCAACTTGCAGGGAGTCAACAAGCAGACGGCAAGTTTTCAAGTGGCCCAGTGTGTGCTGACTGGCTCTCACCCAGGCAGTTAGCTTAGTGCTGTGCCAAAAGCTGTCTTTATGGGTGCCTGCTAATATCCCTTCTCTGACTATGAAAATCTTACATTACAAAAAATCTGTTTGAGGGGAATTCATGCCAATTATAGATGTGTTATGACAGATGAAAAGATTATAATTATGCTTGGCTTCTATGCAGAACTACATTAACACATCTATGACATTTAATAACATGGGAGGATAACCACATGCCTCAACAGAGGTTAACTTTAAAGGTTAAACAACTTTGGGGAATGTTTTTCTCACCCCCTTACTCTCCCCCCTATAAAAATTAAAAAGGGCTGCATTTGCTTGCAGCATTCTTTGTGGGGGGTGGGGGAGGAGAGAAAAAAAATGAAAATGGATCATAGAAGGGATCTAAAAGCTAACAACTGGAAGTCAGTAATAGATTAAAACCATTCAGTTCCTTATTAGGCTGTTTATGTGGCAGTGATGAAAAACAGGGAAATGAGTAAAGAACCTCTCAAGGCTTTTGTTAGTGGCCAAAAAGGGACATCTTATTCTGTCTATGTAGGTAATGCCCCTCAGGGCACAGACTACATGAAAACTAGTGGAAGTGGGGGGAAACATACGTTTTAGGGCTAAGTGCTTTGTAAAAGAATAGATCTGGTGATAGGTTAAAGAAAGTCTTGTTATCTCCATTTTAATCATGAGGAAACTGAGGCAACGGGAGAGTTTATTGGCTCTCCCAAGGTCTGACAGGAAGTTTGTGGCAGAGCCATGGATAGAACCGAGGTGTCCTGACTCCCAGTCCTGTGCCCAGGCCATCATTGTGGAAGGCTCGATCATGCAAGGTGATGACCAGTCTGGCCCACTCCAGCAAAGCACTTACGGATGTGCTTAATTGTAAGTTCCATTGAAAGAATTTGAGATCACATGCATGCTTAAAGTTAAGCACATGCTTAAATGCTTTGTTGGATCAAGGCCAGAGTGCTCAGCAGTTTGTAAGATTGAGTGCTTAAAGAAAAGATTTGTGTTATTTCCTCAACTAGGAATGTCTGGGTAAGGAAAATTATTATGAATCATGATCAAATACATTGACTCTGATATGCCAGTAATTTGGTCTCTTTGTTACACTTCCTCCAAACATGGTAAGACACACAGAAATACCATCTTATGAGACATCTCTCCATCTGCTTGTTTTCTTTCCAGATAACAAGCACAATATGCAGAAATCATTAGTGCCATGAGAATACAAACTGAAACAAAAGCATTTACCCTGAAAGAATATTGTCGTCATTCTGTCAGCTGCTGTGACTGCCCACAGCAGTGCAGAAAAGGAACAGATTCTTAAAAAAAATAAAATGAAACTAATTTATTTTACTCTGACACTGGACTCCGGGACACCCCCGCAATGTCTGCAATTTGGAGCTAAAGGTCAGCAGCAAGGAGCCTGAGAAAAATCCTCGAGTAGTAATACTGAAGGCCCCACATTAGATCACTGTGCTAAGGTCAGGGAGGAGATGGACATGGCCGACATCCCCATGCCACCTCCACTTGGCCCTTGCCAAGGGCTGTGAATCTTTAAACAAAGTTCCCAGCTTAATTAACAGGATACTAGTACTGAACACACATTTTTCTCTACAAGTGGCAGTGGCAGGACCGTGTAGTGGTTAAGATGCTAGCCTAGGGTGCTTGTGACCTAAGTTCAATTTCCTGCTGTACCACAGACTTCCCATATGACCCCAGGCAAGTCACAGTCTCTCTGTACCTCAGTTCACCTTCTATAAGTTGGGATAATAGCACTATCATACCTTATAGGGGTACTGTGAAAATAAACACATTAAGATCGTGATGTACTCAAATACCATGGTAATGAGGGCCATATAAGTACCTTAGATAGGTACAGTGGGTTGAGAATAGCCAATGATAGCAAAGAGTGGTGAACTATTGTCTGTTAGCACTAGAGTTAGTCTAAATTTGTCCAAAAATTCAAAATAATTTTTTAAAAATCAGTCAGCTGCAGTTGGCACATATTGAAAGTAAAGGATGAAAGGATCAGTTTTTAACTGGTGATATGTCTGTAGAAGCCCAGAAAACAAGATATTCGTGGCAAAAAAAAAAAATCATTCCTTTTTTTCTGTTCAAGGTTAATACAAGTTTATTTTCCCAAATAAAATGGGCAAACCCCATAAGTGTTGTGTACAGCTCTCAAAATAACATGAGACATGTTTTGTGTGTAGGTGAGAATACTTCAGTGGACATGTACTACATATACATTTGTAAACGGCTATGAGTCATGCTAAAATTAAGAACAGATAGAGGGAGAGCGAAGTCAGTGACTGATAAATCTTTAATATAAAAATTGTACAAGAATTTTGATACAAATTACAAGAGGTATTTGGACAAAATATGAATAAAATTCCATTTACATCCCCAAACCCTTATGCATTTTATGCAAAAGACATACTGTAGGACAGTTATAGTACAGAAAATACAAGAAGAAATATCAAATTAAAAACAGGACTTCTCATTCCCTCAGACTACTAATGGAAAAAACTTGTTTAGGGTACATACAGTATTTATGAAGCTACCAATGTCATGATTATTAGATCAATGTGATGCAAGCTTTCCAATCCCCCTGGTACAGCAATATTCTGTAGTGCATGCTTTGGTTCTGCAGGCAGGATAGCAGAGCATTCCTGTTTCACTCACACTGAGAACCAAAAGGAAAAACAAAAAGGCTAATATATTAAAGACTGCAAAACTGTTCACCCCCCAAAAATCTTATTGTTGCTGGAACGTGTGCCTGGCAACAGTAAAGTCCATTAAACAAGTTTAACTTGGAAAGACAGCAGTGGTTTTGCCACATTGAAGCAGCACGTTTCCCCAGCCCAAAACGTACTTGACATGTTACTGAACAACAATGAGCGTATGTACCAGAGCCATGAGAAACCTTCTATGCTCAGTTAGAAAAGGGTTCGTGGGCTTTTTTGTGTGACTGAACTGGTATGCATGGAGTTAGAGGCCCCAAGATTCATAAAGGTTCAAACCCAGTTTACCAATGCTTGAAATCTCTGTGTGTACCAATAGGCAAGATTCAGATGTTTCTAGTTTGCTAGAACTGGAAGCATAATTAGTGGCTATATTGGAAAATACCATGTAGTTTGGTCCATGTGACCTTTCTTAGTGAACACTAATAAAACAACAAATGTGCTTGCAGACAGGAACCTCAGATACAGCAAAAACCCCTTTCATGGTGGGTTTGAACCACCTCTGTTGAGAAGTTCATGGATAAAACCAGAATTTGAGTTACCAACTTTTGGTCAAACAAACCCAGGTTGAACTTGAACTAAAAGTCAATTCTCAATGCATTCAAGGTTCGAATCAAATGTACCGTACATACATTGCTCTAGAGCACAGAACCTGGCGAGTTTTTGAGAGAAGCAGAGACAGTAAGCACAAACTGAGAACACACCACGCAGGGAACACAGAGAATGCTGCCCTTAAAAAACAACTGCATGATGGGAAAGCTCCTTGTGTGGCACATGAACCAAAGTTTGCACAAGAAAAACCAGCACATTGGATTTTATATTTATAGACAGCCATGTCAGATAAACATGTAATACTAGGACATTTCATTCACATAATCACTTTACAAACTGCAAACGTTCATATGGGCAAAACACACAAACCCAAGGGGAGCAATATCAGGCAGCTGTGTTATTTTTTGTGGGGGAAGGTGAAGTGTTTGGGCAAAGGAGAAAATGAGGGGTTTGAATAACTGTACAGAGACATATTAAAAAAAGCCTCCTAATTAAACAATGGTCAAAAAATAAACAAACCAACCAACCTTAATTTATACATTTCAAGTCAACCTATTTACCCAGTACATTGTCTGGGAGACTAAGAGGAATACCTCTAGAGTCACAAGTCACACAACTACTGTACCGTTTCACAGGTGGGACAGGAAGGACGCATTCTCTTCTACCAATGTAAAAGTGGTGGGGGTAAAGGGAGACAGGCACCTAATAAAACAATTTAGGGCTATGACTAGTGATTGCATAACTTTCAGCTTTACCCTCTTCCATCCATTCACCCACCCAGACAGACACACACAACACACAATCACCAGTGCCACTGTTTCCCCAGAGTCACCTTTCACAGTCTTTTGCATTCCATAACAGAAATGGACAGATTCTGATTAACTATTGATGAGTTTGCCATCCTAACCGTGCATTATCATCTGATCATTCTTAACCTTCTGTTTGACAATGGACGCCTTATAAAATCTTTATGCGTCACTTAGCTAGTGTCTCTCTCTCTCTCTGCTCAAGACATATATTTACAATGGATGCTCTTCTTCATTTTCGCAAAATACTTTGTTTTCCAAAGATGTGAAATAGGAAGTTCACCAACTGAAAACACCGCTCGGAAACACATTAGAACTATACTCATTCAAGCATCCTGTATTATTTAGGGTTTGGGGGGAAACATACAGGCAGATATGCCACATTCCATACAATTTAGGCCTTCTATAGCCTCAGTTCTAAACTGTTCTAAAACTGTTAAGATATAGGTCTGTCAGTCACATTGGGATCATTAAATGCACCAACATACAGGAAAAAGCTCCCTGAACCCAAAATGTTTCTCTGATCAGAAAGTGCTCAGTTTCCTCAAATAGCATTCAACAATGCTACCAAAAGAAGGGGTCTACTCTAGCCTAAATTGGTCATTACGCGTTTGCTTATCTGATTTGGGCTAAATTCTGCCTCCTTTTACACTCAGTGTAACCCCAGTGTGGGTCTGATGCGTGGGCACAATTTGGACTCAACCTTTGATTTAGGAAATGGACAGCCTATTCCCCTCTTGCCAACACCCCTTCAGAAAATGTCTGTTAATTTGTCCCTTATTATAATTTCTGGTGCACTTGGATAGAGGGGGAAGGAAAAGATCAATGACTTTATGCCTGGTCATTAAAAGGCCTTAGCATATTTATAGTGAGGAACATCACCTCCACTGCAACCAGAACCAAACTGCAATATAGGACTGAAGAGTATTTTAGCATCAAGGACCTGCAAACAGAAGCTGCTTCCAATTAGTCATCACCTCGCTGCACCTCTAGCCAAATGCAGGGCCAGCTCCACGCACCAGCTTGCCAAGCAGGTGCTTGGGGCGGCCACTCCGGAGAGGGGCGGCACGTCCAGCTATTCGGCGGCAATTCGGCGGACGGTCCCTCACTCCCTCTCGGAGCGAAGGACCTCCCGCTGAATTGCTGCCGCAGATCGCGATCGTGACTTTTTATTTATTTATTTATTTTGCGCCACTTGGGGTGGCAAAAACCCTGGAGCCAGCCCTGGCCAAATGACACATAAATCTATGCTGATAAACCTCAAAATAGGTGTTAAAATTGACCACTCCATGCTTTGTTTGAATCCAACCTTCAGTTTTTAGGTATTGCACTGGCCTTCCATGAACTCCTGTACCATTCAAAATTACAGTGATCACTGCCCCTAGAAACCTTGGTCATAAGTGCTACAGGAAAGTATGGCTTAACATTTTTTAATATATATTCTAATTACACTACAAGAAAATTATGTTTCAAATACTCCTCCAGCATCTTGAGCTTTCACAGGGTGTCCAGTCAAACTCGGGCTTTGATACAAAACACAAGCAGAGCTAAAGGAAGGAGAGCAGTCTTGGACAATGCATCTATCTAGTTCCCAAGAACGTTTGCTTCCTCAACTTAGAATTCTAAGTTTAAAAAAAAACAGTATAGCTTTCCAAATTATTTTCTCCCACTAACTTTCTTTCCTGCCTACGTCACTTGAGAAGTTGAATCTATAGTTTTATCAATGCAATTTTTAATTAAAAAAAAATCAGGGCAAATTTCTCCTCATATCAGACAGCAGAGCCTGTCTCTCTAATATTGTGTTTTCACTATGTCCATGGAGATTCCCAATGACCTCAACATGAGATGTGCATATTGAGGCTGAATGGTAAATTGGATGCATGCTATTTTTCTGAATTAGCTCATTCTGTGGCAAAATTTATTAAGGGCAAAATTTTCTCAGATCCATACAGTGGCACTCACTGTATGGATCTGAGAGAATTTTGCCCTTAATAAATTTTGCCACAGAATGAGCTAATCCAGAAAAATAGCATGCATCCAATTTACCATCTAACTTAAACAGTGAGACCTGTAGCTAGCCTATGTGCCTATTTCTAACAGGCACAGCATGGCTTTATGCTGATACAAAACAATTAGTTTCTACATAAGCAGACAAAAGTGCCATCTCAGACAGCATTTCTCAGCTGACCTTTTGTTAAGAAGTCATCTTGTTACTGTCTGCCTGATAGCTGGATAGAGCAGCCAGTGGCAGCCTTGGGCTTCCCAAAGACAAATCGAAGAACTCCAGATGGGACCTCCCTTCCTCTCACTGCAGATTTGTGCCTGTGTGTGTGTGAGAGAGCGCGCGCGTGCATGTCAGGGAACTCAGAGGGAAAGCCTAGTTCTTGTACTCAATTTCCCCTTCACAAGGGATAAACAGGCAATTACGCATCCTTTTATATTTGATGGCCAAGTGCTGAACTTGAAAGCACACTATTAGTTTGTGTCCCTTCAGGGCCAGCGCAATAAGTAGCCAGGAGAGCTGGGGCCGAGGAAGAGAGGGTGTTGTCTGCTGTTAGTGTGACAGTCTTGTCAGCAGCATTCACATTACTGGAAGGTAATAAAGTGACAAGTAAGTTATTAGAAAGATATGAGGTGAAATTGAACTGAAGCTTCTTGCTGCTCAGCTCAGTTTTTTTCCTGTTTTGTAATGGGCCACTATTTGTTACAAACCAGGCCTTGTCTTGAGATATTATATATAAAAAAAGTATTTATTCTTTTCGGTAAAGGTCACATGAATTTACAACACCACACTTTAGAGGAGAGAAATGGAAAAATAGCTTTATGACAACTACAGTATGTTGCTGTTTAAAAAAATACAGTGGCATCCTAATGAACAATAATGCTGACAAATCAGTGGACTTGCCAAAAATGCATCTGTTTTTTATTTTTTTTAACTCCTTGGCAGCCAAAGAATTTTTTTCCCCTAGTGCTAAGGCCAAACATAATGTTATTTAGTGTTGGGAAATTTTTGACCGGTGGCTTGACCAAAAGGACAAAGGTGTCTTTTTTTTTTACTCTAACTAGTAATGATGGTAGGACCAGGAAACAAGCTATAATGAGGATAATTATGTAAAGACCTAAAAAAATAATAATAAACAATGATACTGATGCATGGGAGTCACTTTGTCATTCTGCCACAGACCTTTGATAGGGAGCGATAATGCTGGATGCCGAGACACAAGCTATGGGACTGGAGCAGACTTGTACTTATGCTAACACATGGGTGAAGGGTTCAGGCCACCATATGATGTAGCTCTGTGTGGAAATCAAAAAAATTGGGCATAGAAAAAAGTTCCTTTCATATTCATTGGGCGGGGAGAAGCTCATCATAGGGTGACAGGGGATAAGCTGATCCTTGTCTAACAAAGTAGCACTAAAGTCACTGTTTTGTTGTGTTACTATAGCAGCAAAGTGGTGACACAAGAAAAACAAAAAACAAAAACCCTGACATGCACCAGCTGCCATCATGCATCTGCCACTCACCTTCTCCCCACAGAGAACTCCAGCTGCTTTCTTGCACCTACTTCAGAGAACTTTTCACCTTTTCTTCAAATAAAAAAATCATTCTGTTAATATACCTAAACAAAGAGAAGTAAAGAAAACAGTCTTTGGGGGTCAGAGGAAAGAATGCTTCTATTTTTTATTTCAACAAATAGTTGGCATTTAAAATGTAAAGGAGCATGTGTACATTTCTAGAACAAACGTTTTCCTCTCCAAAAACAGTGAAAAATCTTCTGGGAATTTGTTGAGTGGAGGCAAATGTATTTCTCAAAAGATGTCCTGTATGTTTAAGATAGTTGATGTCCCATATACTACTGCTAAAATCTGGTCCAACTCAAGTCCTTAGATTTTAACCCCCTCAGACTTACTGAAGGAAAGTGGCTTTGGAATTCAAAACGTGATCTCTCATTTTGTGGATGGTCCTTATCTTTGGAATGGCTCAAACAAAATCTTGATCACTATACAAACAACTGTGTTGGATACTTAATTATATTTCATAAGTTAGATAAAACCCAGACAGACAGGGTAAACTCAGACAGACAGGGTCATGCAGGCCCCCATCCAGCATTAAATATATTGGACCTGATCCTGAGCTGAGCTCTTGCGATGCCCAGGCACATACTTTGCATGTTGGGGCATGACCTGACTTCTTTCCCTGATCAGTTCCTTTTTTGGTGATGTGGGAGGGGGGGGAACGGGAGCAGGGACATTTGCATTCTTCTGGAATGGGTGGAGGAGATGGAGTTTTACTTCCACAAGAGAAAGAAAGAAAATATGTGAATTGTACACAGAACAAGTGCAGTCCGCAATTTCCAAATTGAAAGTGTCTAAATTTCCCTGGGAAATAGTCAATTTTTATGAGCAGGGTTCCTGAAAAACATTTTAGAGGGTTTTTTTTTTTTTTTTTTTAGAGCAATGTGTAAGTGCTAAATAGGCATCTTAGCCTAAAGCTTCCACAACTGATCACATTCAGTTGTGACCAAGTGCTTGCAGTACATGTTCATTATTACAAGGTAACCATGCTGCCTGCTGTAGTTTTAGTGTTGGGTGGGTTTTGCATTATCAACCTCTTTTTCATGGGGCTGGAGGGAGAGTTAAAATCTCAGCCATTTCAACATCTATCAGGCTGAGACATAGTTCACAGATATGATCTAAATATGGTAATCTGTGTAATAATACTTCATACTTATGTTCACTCTTTACAAACAACTAATTAATCCTCACAACACCCCTGCGAGGTAAGTATTATTATTTATTATCCCCATATTCACAGATGAGTGAAGTGAATTACCCAAGACCAAAGCAGGCAGACAGAGTGCCAAAACTCAGGAGTTCCTGGCTCCTGCTTTTCAACCACACTGCCTCTCTCTAGAATGGTTTAGTACCAGGGATTCAGAAGGAACATAGTATTTATCTGGTATCACATGCTTTCTTTAAAAAACAAAACAAAGAAGCCGCTGCAGCAGCACACAAGCTCCAGACAAGAAGTGGCTCTCTTTAAAGAAGGAGATTTAGCATGCAGTTAGTCCTCACCGTGGAATAAACCCTTTTGATATTTACAAAAAATACATCTATTTTGAAACAAACAAAATATCAAAGTAACTTAGCACACATGCTCACTAACTACCGGAACATAACTTTTTCAGATGGAGCAACTTCTCCTTGAAATGAGTAAACTGAAGTGTTTCCTTTCCCTCCTCCCCCACCATGTCAATTTAGCTCGTGTGAAAGGTGCAGGATTGACAGTTCTGGAAACTGAAGAGCTAGTCACAGAACTACAGCATGGGCAGGAGTGCAAGCTTCCCCACCTCAGTCCTGACCTGGAGAGACAGTAGGTTTAGTCTCTATACTCATTCAGTCCATGGTCTCTGCTAAGAATGCCCGCTAATGCCAGCTACGGTGTTTTTTCCCCCCATGATGTCCACTAGAAACTGAATTAAGACCAAACTCATTTTTATGCAAGCCACTGATATGCTTTGGGATTTTTACAAAATTTCAAACAATGCCAGTTTTATCACAGGAATATTGCTGACGACTTTGGACTCTTAGTGAGCTGCATGGGGGCAGGGGGAGGAATCTTCCGTTCAATTCAATGGGAGTTTAAGTGTCCTCACAAAACCCACCACTGTCATAAGCCATTACAAGTGTTGGGGGAATACATTAATTACGTCTAGATATGGCAGCATGTAAGATCCTCTCCAAGCAATGGGAGGGTGATACTGAAGAATGCTGAGCTGTTCTATAAACAGTCATCTTCTCCTACAATGCCTAAGCACAATGGGGGACTAGTTTAGGATGTTGTGACAACAGGACTGCAGGGCTTTAAAAAAACTTTCGGAGGTTTGTCTCTGATCCGTTATACTCTTCTAACATGCTGTTTCATTTTGTGTAATAAACAGACATTTTCTGTGTAATTCATTTGCTGAATTGATCTGCTGATGATGTTTAAGTTTCCAAACTAGTTTACCAAAACCATTTGACCTTTAGCAGGAACAGAGTAAAATGAGAATGCAGAACAGTGATTCATCCAGTAAAGAATTATTTATATACCTCAAATGTGTTTTTCATTAAAAAAAGATATTTATTTATACCATACATACTTCAAAAACAGTGTTTTTCTGTAGATATTCAGTTATTTTTGTTTTGTCTTTCAAACTTTCCATCTTGCTTGATTCCTAATAGCTTAGGATTGTGACAGGAGTGCAGTACAGATAACACTACAAAGGTTCATATGTTGAGAAGAATTCACCTTTACTGTTCTAACTTCCCTCTTTCAAAAGCATACTGGACATGTACAAACATAAAACAGAGCAGATCTCTTCTCTTAATTTGACGAGGAAAAATATTTAAGAATTTGGGGAAAAGTGAAAAAATGTAAAATAATAAGTCAGCAAAAACTGCTTAGGGTTTTGCTGTACATATTTCTTGTCTGACACACTGGACTTTTCATATAGTTTCTATGGAATCCACAGATGTTTTCAGTCTTTTCTCACTGTACATTACTAAAGAGTGACCAGAAGCTCGTCTTAAATAACACATCCTATAGAAGCATGTTTTCAGTCTCTTTTGAAGGATTTTTTTTTAAATTAATTTTATTTTCTACAAATGGAAACACTGCATTATCTGTTGAGTCTCACTTTTGGAATACTGAAATGTACAATGAATCCTAAAGGGAAAGGATCCACATAAACCGTTTCCTCTGGCAAATTTAACAGGAGTGAGTGCTCATGTGGACAAAATGATCAAAATGCACAACAAATCAACACAACCTGAAGCTGAAACAAAGGAGCATTTCTGACTCTCAGCGTAACAAGAGAAATGTTTGAGGCCATTAAATACAGAAAAGGAATACATTGTCTTTAAGTGAGCATTGTATGCTGAAATATTCCTTGGCTTAAAAAAAAGTCTATAACACACACCCTAATGGTTTTGGCTGTAGGCTGAACTTAAGTAAATATCATCATTCAGTCAGTATGTTGTGGTAGCTTAGGCTGCCAGTGCGGTTTACCAGCTCAAGCACCATGTGTAAACACCGGAAACAAAAAAAGATTCGGAGGGCAGCCTCTCCCTCAGTCTCTTTCAACTGCTTGTTCCCTTTCTCTCTCTCTTTCTCTCTCTATCTTTCCTGGACTACTTTCATTCTTCTCTGATGATTCTTTTCATTCTTCTCTGATTCTTCTTTTACCATATGGGTAAAACACAAAACATTAACACAACTATAGTTTTGGTTTTGCCTCTAATTTATCCAAAGGGAAGGTAACCCAATAAAAAGTCCAGCACGTGTTTTCAGTGCTTCTAAGTGCTTCTGCCATTAATGTCTTTCATTTGCTTTTATAAAACATGCCTTAATCATACTACAGCACTTTCCACTGCAAATCAGACAACTTTACAGAACAACAGAGTTAAGACTTTTTTTTCCTTTCTTTCTTTCTTTTTTTTTTTTAAGAACACAAAAACCCAGGAATAAGGAGCACCAGAATGGATTCACTGTATCTAGCTTTGTTCTGCAGTAAGTAATTTCAGCATCTATATCCTGCAATATTATTCTTGCTCAACAGAGGAAATGCCTCCACTGATTCACACCACATAATTCTGTTTTCCTTTTATGTAATGTAACATATAAGAAATAAAGATGCACTGTTGATTCTAATAATATTTGACACTTGAAAAAAGCACCAAGTGTTCTTTATGTTTTTCTTCCCCTAGCATTTTTCTGTTAGCCAAAAACTCAGCCTCTGGTTACAGTGAGTAACTAGTTATATTTTCTTTTCTGAAAACTTGTGCAAAGTTGGCACTTTTGTATTAACACTAAACACTAATACTTTTTGTTTGGCATTCATGCCCCATACTGACCAGACCACTTTTATCTAAGTGTTGTTTTTTTTTAAAGACACTTACTGAAAATATGGCAATAGTTTAAGGGAAAAAAAAGCATGGATATTATTACACATCCCCTTGTAGTGTATGAAAAAAGTGCATGACTGGATTTATGTAATAGTACAAGACAAAAAAGCTGTATCAGATCAGGTACTGTAAAGCATGCCAGCCCTTCTGTATTACTTATATATAGCAGGTAGTTAAAACAAGACCGTGTTTCTTTTAAAAATGTGCATTAAAGCTAACATAAATTGAATAGAGCTAGCCAGCAAACTATTTTTTTCTGCATATCTAACAGCTGGATGTAACTGTAAAAATTAAAAAAAAAAAAAAAGAGAGAGAGTTAAACCACCATCAATACAATTGTTTTACATCATAGGCCTCTCAAGGCTCAATATATATACAAGTGTAACAGCCATGCTTAGTAGAAGTTTCTCCCAACGGCTTAAAGTACACAAAGACAACCAAGAAGTTCTTCCCCCCACCCTCTTTTTGCTTCTTTGTTTTTTTGCAGGCAATAATCATAGGTAGAACAATTTGTCTCTTTGGAGATGACCAAGAATTTCATAACAAAACTGGGGCTAATTGCAAGTTTTTGTGGTTTTTATTGAGGGTATTTCACCCCCAGTTAAAGATTCCATCCCTTCTTAACCTTCCCCTGTCCCCCCACCCCAAACCCAACAAAGGAAAATGAAAACAAACAAACAAAAGCACCTGGTGTTTTTCTTTTGTTAAAAAAGAAAAATAGATATATATGTGTGTGTGTATATATATATACACACATATATATATCTGTGTGTGTGTGTATGTATATATATACACATATATATATATATATACACACACACACACACAGATATATATATAGACTGTATATGGCAGTTCAAACATGGTAGGCCCTCCGTGAGAGCTGGCATTTGCGTGTCCGTCCTTAAACTAATCTACTGAAGTGAAGGGAATGTTTTTATGCAGGTTAGGGTTCTGACTGTGCCGATTTCGGCTGCGGACAGAGGAAAACATCATGTTGCACCCAGGGACTTTGCACTTGTGCATTTCTCGCAAGTGCACCGTTTTATAGTGCACCCTGAGGGTCCCCTTGTTGCTGTACATTTTGTGGCAAATGTTACACATTATCCCACCGTTGCTCATTGGAACATTGTTGAACATGAGGGATCCTGGAAGGTCGGAACCCATACCTACACCTATGGCAGGGGTGTCCATTTTGTGTGCAGATTCCCCACTGTCACTTGCCCCATCAACGTCATCCAGGAGAATCCCCTCATCACTGCCTGCATCAGATTCTCTTGAGGAATGGATACTGCTGCTAGACTGGATGCTGGAGGTGGTGCTCAGGTCTAGGACCATGTAGTCTTCAGATATGCCCCTTCCATACCCATTCATGTGGGAATCCTCAGTACCAGCTGGTGAGGAGGTGTCTTCCCTTACGTCAAGCCCCATTTGATGCTGGGTGCCATAGATCTTCACCAAAAATTCATCACGGAGGTCCTTACTAAGAGAGGGCTGAGAGGTATCCAGTCCCATGTCATCCAGTTCTTTGGTCAACAGTTTACGGTGCAGGTTTATGTTAGCACTGTGCCTGGGAAAAGAAGAAGGAAGGGAAGAAAGAGAAAAAAATGTACAGTATTTTTCATTAAATGTATAGTTGCCAAGCATGAAACATACATTTCTGATTTAGCAATCATTTAAAATGCAAAGCTATTGTTGCCCCTGGTTTCTTGAAAATCCAATCATTCTTATAAGGGAGAGGAGGAATTTGTAACAAAATGACAAATACAAAACAAAGTAAACAAAAACCCTTTCCAACAAACAAACAAAAACATAACCCACCCTACTTTATTTTTTCCACTACCACCCATCATCATTAGCCTCAGCAGTGGCTGCAGCCTTTATGTTTCCGGTTGAAAGCATACTTCAGCCTAATAAACAATGTGACATACTGTTTTTGATTCTTGAAATGGGGTTTTCAGAAACAGTAATTCAAGGAAGAAAAAAAAAAACTCTGCAAAATCAAAAACCACAGTACAGGAGAAGCACAAGAGTAAGACAATTGGGTAGTATGTAGTCACAGGTCCTGATTGTGATCTCACTAAAACTGGTGTAAATCACAAATCAAAGGAGTATAAGGGTGATCAGAATCAGGCCCAGATGAAAACACTTATGGGGATTAGGAGCACAAGTCCCAATGAAAGTCAATTTGGGCTTGTCTACAAAGTGTGGCAATGTACCTCAGAGGGATGTAAATTTAAGAGCTCTCTAAAGTGTTGTGCTCTACGTGCACTGTGTAGACCCTGCTGACAAACAAAGCACATTTATGTAGTACTGCTTCAAACGGGTCTATACCAGCGCACACTAGGTACCCTTTAGAGTGCCTCAGCAGCGTCTACACATAGGGAAGTTAGAACACAACATTTTAGAGCCTCTACAATTTACAGCCCTCTAGTGTTCACTGCTGCACGGTGAAGAAAAGCCACTAGAGGTTTTTAAAAATCTCACCCAAAGTCATCTGGTCCATCCTCCTGTCAGAGCAGGGTTGTTGTTCTCCAAAGTATATTTCCTAGTGCTTGGTCCAGTGCAATTTGAAATGACTCAAGCAATAGAATTTCCAGTAAAAATTACGGATGAATGCACAGGGCTTTGGCGTCAATCCATGAAAACACTTAAGCACATGCTTAGCTTTAAGCATGAAATCAGTGGGACTATTCCAGAGTCTCTGGGAAAGCTCCAACTGACTTCAGTGGGCTTTGGATCAGGCCTCAAGAGCTTAAAGTTAAGCATGTTCTCAGGTGCTTTGCTGGATCAGGGTCTTATCTTCAAGAATTAAGGATCTATATATGCAGTGAAACATAAGGCTTCATCTCAGTAATTGTGAAATATAGTCTCCTATTTGAAACATTGAATTTTACTCTCCATTTTTGATATAAGCCTTTTAGATAGTCTATAGATTTTAAGCACAGTAGAACTTCACTGATTTGCACAAATGACTGGAAAACTTTTAAAATTAGTGAGTAAACCAACAAACATGATAAAAATATCAAAATACTTCAACACAGAAAGTATGTTTGGTAAATGTTTCATTTTAATTACGATAATACAAAATAAAGTTTTAGTAATTATAAGACCTCACATTAGAGTACTCTGATTTTGAACCATTGCTGAGAAGTAGGATGAGACTGATATTTTGAGGGGAGAATGATTGGAATTTCAAATTTGTGACGTAAGAATTAGTGAAGTTCCACTGCTTAACATTTTCAGTTTGCAAACTAAGGACACGAATCCTACAATTTACAACATGCAGGCTCACCAGGTCTGCCTGCTCATTATAAATTGAAGATCAGAGTCTGAATGTGGGGAGGGAGGGAGGGAGGGAGGGAGGGAGAGAGGATTTATCAATAGAATAGCATAACACACAAAAAGATCAAAAGTACTGGATACAAAATTGGACAAGAGGGCACATAATGACCCAATGTTCTCTGTACTTTCGGGTCCTAGAGTAGCATCAAAAGAAAAAATTAAAAGTCAGGTATGGGCAGTGTTTCCTAACTGGAAACTTCATTTTTAGAAAACCCACAAGAGCATATCTCTCAACCAGCTGAAGTCCCAAATATGATACAGTGACTCAGTATGGGTCATAAGACAAATACTAATGCAGAAACGTTAAAATGATGTGGGGTTAATTTATTTAATTTTCTATTAACTATTTCATGATTCATCATGTCTGTTGTACATAATTTACAGTGATAAACGTGAGAAGTTAGAGATGGAAAGGATCAAACCCATTCTCCTGCAAGTGAAGGTTACTGTTCTCAGACTGAGGATGGATTGGATGTCAAACTGATACTGCACTTCATTTTATTCCAACCAGATCTGCACAGGATGTAGGTAAATTTGGATCCAAAATGGAGCTCTCATAATGAGAGAGAGTTGAGAGGTATGTCCAAGGGTAAAGAAAAGTGGAAAGCATTTATTGTTCTATTCCCATGTGGGAAACACACTTTTCACACAAGCAAATACAGTACTGTTGCTTTTCGTAGGCACAGAAGTGTATTATACACATCCCCACACTGCACTTATGAAGGCTGAGCTTACCTTGTGATAAGATCAGCTTTCTAATCTTTTGCTAAATCGAGATCACAAAAGAGAAAGAGAGAGAAAAAGAGAGAGAGAAAGAGAGAGAGAACAAATTCACATTCCAATCCAGACATATCTGGTTTAAAAAATAAACAAAATCTTAAAATGATAAAATACAGGTTAAAAAATGTGTGGACTGTGAGATCATTTTCTGTCAGCCATCAGCTCACTTACACTGCTGTCGTGGTGGATATTGGATCAGCCACACAATCCAAAATCATAAATCAAATTAGACAAAGCAAATTCACATCATCATCCACAAATGAGCTCTAAACAGATGCAAGCAGTGTGTACAGACATGAATGATAAACAGAAGTTGTCCCTATAGTCCCTGCTTCAACACAGTTGTTCCTTGCCTTTCCAGTGTCAGACGGTAGATGACTCCAAGTGGAAGTTGCTAAGCATGGCATAGGAAATGCTTACTGTGGAAGCCTATATATGCTGACAAGCGGCTATGGTATCACCAGAGTTATTGCATGAGTGTAAAAGCACAGTTGTGCTTATCAAAATAACAGCTAACTGCAAACTCCTGAAATGCTCTTCTGGATTTATTTCTTACCATTTCTCCTACTCCTTTCCCCAACCCTTGATTTCACACTAAAAAGAATATGGGAATGTGCTTCCATGTAAAACTGGCTGGGTTAACTTTAGCTGTCTGTCGTTTCTCACACTTCTGCACTTACTATTTCCTCAATTTGCTGCTAGGAAAACAGCAGCCAGATGTGTAGTGAAAATAATTTCAAAATTCATTGAATGAAGAGATAACAATACATTAACATGGTTAAAAAGGATGCTCTGAGACCACCAAATGGACATATGCCTTCCTGAGGATGATCTGTGAAAAGATGCAACCCCACTGATGCTATGATAGGGCAAGATGCCTCCCTGATTCAATTCTCACTTACAGCAGTGGCAATCAGTAATCTAATTAATCTATGTACCAGCCCTTAATATCTGTCAGCTAAACGATGTGCAGAAATGTGTGGACAAGTTCTGGCACTCTGTTCAGCAGTGTCCCTTTTCCGCTGTCAGCAGTACTGTTGGCTTTTCCTAATATAATTACATTGACTTTTATTCAATTAAGTGCCATCCCTAGCTTAAAAAACCCTCTACTTTATCAATAGATTCAGGTGTAATGCAATAATAAAGATGAACTCATGGCAGTGCATTAGCTCTGCTGTTCATAACTTCGGAACATAAGTTCATTCATAGCAGTCGATTTCCATTATGCAACCACAGTTCAAAAGAATTGATTATTTTACATTCATTTCTTAATCTATTTCACTTGTGTTTAATAATCCTCCTAAATATCATATGCAAAAACATTCCACTAAGGATGGGAGGAGCGCACTGAGGGGAAAATCCTGCATTCATTTGGACATTGTGGGTTTGAAATTTTGTGTTGAAACCAAAGCCATAGAGGTTAAAGCTCCATTAGAATTTGGAATATTCTGTATTGAAGTTGCCAGCCACTCAGATTGTCGCGGGTGAATGATTGGTAGCATAGGAAAGGGGAGAAAATGAGTTGACATTACACTGGGGGATGATTCTACATTCCTTCCTTTTCCTGTCCAGTGCATTAAGAACATGGCAGTGTGCTGCAAGATCCCAACTCAGGACAGCACTTAAGAAGGTGCTTGAGTGGTGTCCTGAATAGAGATGCTTTCCTGAATGAGGGCCTTAGTGTTTCCAGAGCTTCAATGGCAAAGAAAGTCTGGTGACACGGATGTCTCTGTGTGTGTTGCAGTGTGCATGTATGGGTGAGGATGGCTGAGGATACAGGACCTGAGACAGAAAGCAGAAGGAAGGTATGAAAGCAGAGAGGAGAGCCGATAGGAAAAGAGGCCTTGAAGAAACTAGCAGCATAAAAAGGGAGAAGGACTGGAAGCAGGAAGGCAGTAGTATTAATAGCTAAAAGAGAGTGGGGCTTGGAAGCAAAACTGAGTGTGTTGAAAGCCATGGTGAAAGGCATTTTACAAATTCGGAATGCAGTGTATGAGCAGAGGCAGTGCTCTGAAAGCACAGAGCATAAACAGAAAGAGAGAGGAAGGAATAAGCAGAGCCCTAAAATTGTCATCATCACCTCCTGTCTTCAATAGTGCAACTTCTTCCTCTTTGGCTTCCTCGTCACCTATATCACCCCTCACAAAGAAGCTGCTGCTATTTTTATCTTCCTTACCTGCAACTCGGATCACATCACTACCCCTTGTAAATCCCTCCAGTGGGTCCACCCCTTGCACCACATCCAGTTCAGGCTTCTTATCCTGACCTTTAAGATCCTTCACAACTCTGCCCCCTCTGTTTATCTGCTCTCGACTCTTAGCATGTTAACCTCTGCTTCTGCAACATGCAAGCCTTTGAGTGCCACCTGTTTGACCGATCCTCCCCAAAGTACCTGTGCTTTCTTCCACATCATCCTTTATGCATGAAATGCTTTCACTGAACTGATCGGTATGGTTGCTACCCACTCCTTCATATATCTTCTCACGACACACTTTTACTACAATGTCTGCAAAAAAGTGAACCATGTCCATTGGCTAGGCTGAAAGGCAGTTTGGGATAGTTAGTATTTATTTATGAAATTACATAACTAAAATAAATACAAATGGCAAATGTATTTGTGTATAGAAAAATCATATATAAATTGGACATAGCAGATTTGTCTCTCTCTCCTTTCATCATTTGTATGCTCCTTGACTTCTTAGATAGCTTTTCAGGGCAGGGACAATGTTTGCTCCTACATTTGTACATCACCTACATCAGGACCTTTGGGTGTTGCTATAACATAAATATTAAATAAAAGGAATTAGAAAGCTAAAGATCTGAAGAGAGAAATACAAGGTCAAAGAGCATCACTAAAGGACAGATACCAACCAATCGTAGAGATTGGGTCTACCCAATCTCAGGCAAGGAGGAAGAATGAGGGGTTGTGGACCTGAGATTTTAAAAAACATTTCTATACTAAAAAGTGTACATGTATCTGCTTAGCTAATAGACATTTCCATTTTGAATATTTTTTCCTTGTAAAAAGGGATTCCCCCCCCCCAAATGTTGTACAATGCTGTTTACATTAGCAAAAGTGTTTTACCAAAGTTCTAATCATTTTATGAAGCCCATAATGGCTCTAGTTTTTTTGGGTAATTAATATTCTTCTTCCATACAGCTATTCATGAATTAGTCATATGGTGGGCAGAAGAGTGTGGACAAATTCTCACCAGAGGGAAATTCTGCAGTCTAAACTCAACAATCTTAAGAATGAATCAGTACCGCTAAAAAGATGATGATGATGATTATGGTAAAGATGAAATCTGTGGCTGCAGACAGGCAGGGGGGTTATCAGACTTCCCAATTCACCTTTTCCCTGTCAGATTGGAAGTTCTGTGACAACCCTCAGCTGTATTGACTATGGACAGTTATCTTATATGACTGTGATGCCACTGGGGGTAATTTTTTCCTTTCATTCTGAAATTCAGTAAAATATTCTTCCATAAATAAAATGCACTGTATGTTCCACCCCACCTACTACTACCCAGCTTTACTTGCGAGAGATGGACTATGCATCAACAAAAGAAAGGGGATTATAAGTCTAAAAAATATGATCAATTAAATGCACATGCCATTTATACAGCTCATAAATCCAGTCTGGTACTCTTCAGCAGTTCCTTTCAACACTTGCCAATGAGTCTGATTCTGTTAATTTACTATCTATTTGTTGGAAAGAAAAATGTAATGACTGCTTTATTTTAGTTTATTTATATTTAGTATGAATGTTTTTGGTTTTTTTTAAGCAAGAGGGAATTAATAATATAGGGGGAAATTCACCTTTGTGTAGAGGCTTGATACAAAGCCTATGCACCACTTAGGTCCAATCTAGGGGTGCCCAGCTGCACTGGGACAAAGTTCACCCTTAATGGACATTTGAAGGTTGGGGAAATTGGATTGTGCAGCTTGGAAAGTGAATGCTCTTTTTATCCAAAAACTAGGTATTGTGCAAAGCCACCACCTAACTTCTTCAATGGAAGCAGACGTTGCTCAGTAGCTTGCAGCACTGGGCCTTGACTCTTTGGACAGCTTTGCTTTAAATTACTGTAAGTGATCCCGACATTAAGTAACGTGATAAAAAAATATTTGTAGAGTTATTACATTAAAACACAACATAAAAAAATCCCTCTTGCTTCCAGGCAATAGTACTAATCAATCACTTATAACTAGAAAGCGGCTAATATTTTATTATGAAACCTGAAACCATACAACATTCAGCCGACATGGGGTTTCATTACTCCACCAAAACTCAGCACAGATTTGTCAGAATGTTTGCTACAATTTGCAAACACTTCCTAGAAGCTAGAGATAGAAATGAACTACCTGGTCATCCAGACCTTTTTTTTTTTTGCCAGTGCTATTCAACCCATCTCCCCTGAGGACATGTTCCTATACCTTGTCAGCCAAGCACTGAGATTTCCACTATTCCTTTAGGGCAGAGGTTTTCAAACTCTGGGGCGCACCTCTTTTGGAATGTTGCGGGGGAGGGGGGGGCGAGCGGCGACGCCAGGCGGCTTGGGCTTCAGACCCATGCAGTGGGGCTTGGGGAGGGAGCACCATGTCCAACCCCGACTAAGCTCTTTTTGTCTGGGTTGGGCAGGGAGGGACAACCAAAGTTTTTATCTCAAATGGGGGACTCAGCTCAAAAAGTTTGAAAACCACTGCTCTAGGGAAACTTTTTCCCATAGCTGCCTACAGCTCACTAGAATTTTTTTCTGTTATTCAGCTTAAATTTTACCTTTGTACCACCCCATTTGTCCTAGTTATAGTCCCTTAGCCCACCATAAATAATTCCTCTCTCTCTTTGTTGGTGTGAACAAATATGGGCCAAATTCCATGTGGATCCTCTCTTTGCCCCAGAGGTTATAAATGAAGATTTATGGTTTTGTTTAAAAATTGGCAATTTCACGTGATTTTGATCCCAAACAAGGCAATAAGTTGTAGCTTTGCCTGAATTTCACTTTCAGTTTCCATGTTTATTTGAGCCTGAAATGCAAAACAAAGCCCAGAATATGCGAACATATGCTAAGCCAATTTTTTCTTTCTCAAAATCTCTGAACACTGAAAATGCTGAGTTTCATACAGCTAAAATCAAAGCACGAGAAGTAAAAACTTGGCTAAACATAACAGTGTACATAGTTATGAGAGAAGGTCTTTGCCTTAACTCTGATGTTTCTTTAAGAAGGAAGTAGTAACCATTTCCCCCTATTTACTTTAAAAACGAATGAGAAAATAGTTCCTAGAACTTAGTTAGTATTGGAATCTGGTTAAGAAATGATTTTTCCATTTGCAGTTCTAATTTTCCTACTGTCTGAGTTGCTCTTCATCTGGCTGTCCTACGTATAAAAAAAAATCCCTCCATCCATCCAAGCCAACATAACATAGGTCTGAAAGACACTAACATCGTGGCTCCATTGAAGTCAAAGGTAAAACTCCCAATTAACGTCAATGGGGCCAGGATTTCACACAAATGTTTTCAGTTTTAAGCAGATTCTGTTTTCTTCTTATCTGATCGTGCTTAATGTGCCTTGGGTTTGGGTTTGTTTTCTTTTGAAATAATGGCAATTTTAATATGAGCAGCCCGGGCAATAACATTGATTCTTGAGGCTTTAAATTGCATAGAATCTGAAAATATTAACCTTTCATAGGATGAAAATCCAAAAGGTAAAATACAGTTCAGCACCTATTAAAAAAAAAAAGTAAAGAAGTGCTTATTAAATGCAAGAAATGAAGGACAAGCAAGTTCTCGCAAATTAAAGATGTGGAACCCAGTCATTTCAATCCCTTTCAATATGAAACAAATCATTCACACTGGTCACGAAGACAGCTCCCGCTACACTCAAATTATTCACTTGAAGATAAGCTCCCACCAAACTCTTTAGGGGTTTAACTAATTTACTGCACAGATACGGCACGTCTGTTGTAATAACAGGTAGGATGTATTGGGGTCGGCCATTTATCAGAATTAGACTTCTTTTCTCAATTCGCAGTGAATTATGCTGCCTACACTGCTCCTCTTTCTCAGAGCTTGCCATCCCCTTACGGCCCCTAATGTGGCAGGCAAACAAAATTGACAGTCTCATCTTGTCAACAAGGGGTGATTCTCCTGAGAAGCCATTTAACTTTGCAGAGGAAGCAATGTATTAATGTGCCTGTCCCAGGAATGTTAATCATCTTCAAGCTCCCCATAACTTTGACATGAACGAAATCACCAAATTTGTTTACTAAATGAATCGTAATATGCTAATAAGAGAGCATGACATATATGGTAAAGCCAAACAGATGGTTTGTTTACTCCACTTTGCAACTTTATAAATGTTGTAACTCTGAAGATGTTAGTGAGAATTATTGGTTTGTTGGCAGAGGCAAACATGCCTTTTGCATACTTAATCCAGAGCTAGAGTCAAAAAACAATTTGTCATCACTGTGGAATGCATAAAAAATGTTAACGTTCAGATGGTATTTTGGAAGGCAGGATGGCTGACTATGTGAGTGGATGCTCAGGTTAAATATGGAATTGATATCTGACTACAATGTTTTCTCCCCATACCATGTTTTAGTAAAATCTGACAGGTTTGGGATTCTTGAAAGGCCCAATAACTCAGTACATACCTGTTGAGGTGTTAGTGAGATGATCCTTACGGAACGAACAGAATTACACTTTCACAACAGCTGTGTGTGCTCAGAAGCATCAAGGTCATGTCGCACTCTTAATATATTACTATTGTTGCCCATTAAAGATCAAAAGATATTACAAATGAAAAGCATAACCACTGGAGTATTTGCCAGAGTTACTCAGAAATGATATAAGTTCATTGTAACACTTCAACCTCACACTTTATTTGCCAGCTGCCTGGAAGCAGAGTCTCATTACAAAATAGGCAGCACTCTTGTCTAATATCTGGAAGTGAAGAAAGTTTACAATAAAAAGATTTATCTCACGAAACATTTCCAAAATGAGCTAACTAATTATAAAAATGTTACACTGCCAGAATTTAACCTCATTTGGAGCATAAGCTTTCAACATGAGTTGTGGGTGCTCAGCACTAGTTAGAATCAGGCCATTTGTCCTAGACTGCTACTAAAATCTACCTGAGCCTTAAGGTGAAATTCATCCCAATGCAGAACATGCCCCACAAGGTCCTATACACCACATATCCACTTACCACATGTTTTACGTGGTGCTTAGGGTTTTGTGCTGGCCCTCTGTGCAGAATTTCACCCTTAAAGAATACAGATTTCCTGTAGGAATTTGTTGTTCAAATGATACATGAATTGACATTTATTTTTAAAATTATATCTTTGTAAATATTATATGATCCAAGGTTCATAATCAGTCATTTTTTCTTTACCACAGCAGGCAAAATTCAATGGGTTTGAAGGAATTTGTGCAAACAGTCTCTTCTGCTTGACATCTCACCCATGAATTCCACTTTGAATTTCAGGTTTGAGTGAATGCAAAATCTCATAGTGAAACTCAGTCTTTCCTGAAACCAAAATATATATATTTGTCAAGATGTTGGTGCAAAGCAACACATTAGATCAGATTTACTTGGAAGGTTCACAAGCCTTTCAGTGATTTTATTCTGTTGTTCTTTTATTCTATTATCTTCAGTGCAGAGCCAATCCTCATGCGCTATTCACCCTGCTTTGGTTATCTAAAAATGCGGGATTTATTTATATAGAACCAGAAGAGATATATAACAAAATACTATGTGGGATTTCAACAGGGCTTTCTTATTAGTAATTTTACGTTACTGAATAAAGTACAACTTTCAGGTCAACTGATAGCTGATTATCCTAAACAATCATACCAACTCTCTCCACTCAAACCCCAACTCCTCAGCAATGCCAATCCTCTGAGATTGTTCCATACATACCATTGTCCGTGGTTATTAAATTCTCAACTTTTTACCAAGCCACGGGAGACCATGCAAAGAGATCTAAGGGAAGTATGAGTTCAGTTTGCTGTCCAAGGATTATTTTGGAGCAAGACACATTAGCAGCCATCCCAGCCTGGCGCTTATATCTCATTTGAAACATCTACTCATTCCTGACCAACAAAGAAAATTTCAATAAAGTACTTTTACTGGTTTAACAGCAGTGAGCTCTTGGGATTGTCAAAGTGCTCAGTCTTCTCCGAGGAGAGAAGGAATCAGCAGCTCAAATATAATTAACCTTCCATTCCCAATGCAAACTGCCACACATAGGAGCTCTGCAGTCTATTAGTGAAGTTATAACGGCCAACAGGCAGAGGCAAAATTGGTCAAAAAGTTGGCTGCTGCTGTCATATTTTTAGAATTATGATTAATGACACTAATAATGTGGATGATTACTGATATGTGTATCTCCTGCAGTTTATCATATTGCACTGGCTGCCTACGTCCACAATAAACATGATGCTATCATTTACCTCTTTATTGAAGGCAATCCTTCTCTTGAAGGAGCACATTCTAATTACTTTGTAATGTTTTATGTCTTAAACATTTTGCAGCTCTGGACCTTGCCAACTGCTTCATGTCTGCCATTGATTAATTACAGAATGTTTAATCAAAATTTAGAACCTAATGCAGTCGTTTATGAGCATGCTGCAGTGCCAAGGTAGTTAGGCTCCTGTCCCAAGTTTGGAGAGTGGTGGGTTCAAAATGAAATCCCAGAAATGTTCCAGGTGCCAAAGTGTTTTTTTTTTTTACCTTAGATGTTTTGAGTGTGCCAGTCCTACCACTGTTGACAAATGGAAGGTTATCTACCTAGCTGGTAGGATTTTATTTTGTTTGTTCTGATTGCCTTTTTTTTAAATGCCTTGATTTTTCCCTTTATGCCTTTGTTGGTGGAGTGGCCTCCCAGCTCCACTGCAAGCTTTCCTTGCGGCAAGAGCCCTTGCAAATGCCAGTCAAGAGAGCGTAGTTTTGAAGTGGTTAAACAAGTGAAAAATAATTTGCAGGGACAAATACATAAGTTTTTTTTTAATGTGGATTTTTATGGTACTGTCATACAACCATTCACCGTTGAAGTTAAGTGTTTTTTTAATACCATTACTGAACTGCTGAAATGGATGCTAATATAGCTTGGAGTGCTAATGTCAAGTCCTGGTAATAAAAAAGACAGACTGCTGAATGAAATAATTTCAAGTAAAAAATAGAACAAAAGTGCTCTCGCTCTCGCTTTCCACTTTTATTGAATTGGGACTGACTGAGCCAATTGCTTTAGAAGTCTGTAAAACACAATTACTAGTGAGCTGACTGACCCAGCAGTGCCCCCTCTGTGACAGAAGGACTAAAAAGGCTGCAGAATTAGTGCTGCTCCCATATCTGGCTATCAGACCTGAGAGACTTACTATTGAGGATCTACTGTCCTCTATGGCAGCACCTGCATCAGCTACATGCATCTGCTTCTTAGATCGAGGGCCCATCTTACCTTGTCACGGTAGACCTGATTTCTCTCCCTCTTCATTGTATTTTTAATACAATGTATATACATTGTATATCTATCAGTACAACTATAGATATATAGTTTTTTGTTTTTACATGTTATGTGCCAGATACAAAGGCAATAGCTAATTTATGGGCAGCAAAATTAACTGTCTTCCATTTGTATTTTCAACCGTAAACAGATAACGTTTAATTGTTTTTTATTTTGGCATAGCAAAGAAAAGGTGAGAGAGAGAGAGAGAGAGAGAGAGAAAGAAATGTACGGAATTGAAAGTGGGCAAAAAATTTTCTTTATTACTAAAGTAAGTAATAAAGTTTGTAAAATACTTAGTCAAGATCATTAATGCTTTAAAAGTACCAGCTTTTTACCAGGAATTTACAATTTGTGTTTTAGGTCATACAGTTTGGCATGGGGATGGAATTTAGGATTTTGTTTGTTTTTTTCTTAAAAAAAAAAAACCAGGATGAAAACAAAAAGACATTAAAAAAATAATCATTTCCTCAACCCAGTTCCACCTCTTATCTCTCTCCCCCTCCATCCCAAATGCTTTATATTTATATACATATACACCAAAGTCCTTTTTTATTCATAGCGTACATTTTTGGCAAACACAAAACTCTTTCATTTCTCTTCCATGTCCATTTATATGAAGCTTGTAGGTGCCTTATGGCAAAAATGTTAAATTATTTCTTAGGCAGTATCTTTAAGGAATGCTTTTTAGGGCAAGCTTAAATACGAAATGAGCTCTTAATTAAAAAAAAAAAAAAAAAACTTTCTTAGCACAAGGCAAAGTGCTCATGTAAAAGATGATGCCGGGAACTAGGAGGCACAAGTTAAAGCTCTAGGATTTCATTAGAGGACATACTGGATTCGGAACTTACGGCAACTAATACACAGTGATCATGATTAAAATGTCAACATACACACCGTCACCGTCGCCACACAATGGTATCTGTGATACCACATTACCTGGCATCCCATAGATCCTGGTGTGGTCACTACTGTGTAAAGGTTGACTTTTTAATTGTTGCTACTGTATGTGAACATACATTTGGTGGTCTCCAGACTAGTTCTCAATGGACATTGGGGACCCATGTCACAAACACTCCACATAATTTGGCACAGTAGGCAATCTTTATTGAAGAGAAGCTCAGGATTGAAAAAGATGTAGGTCAGGATTAAGGATTAAGATTTTTTTTTTTTGGCAACTTGCATTTACGCTGCATATTCTTTCCTTGACACAGTCATACATGTAATTTTCATAGACAATTATGAGAGTTAAACATATAGAGCAGAGCAGGACAGGGCTGGCCCTAGACCAAATGGTGCCCCAGGTGAGGAATGTCTTCGACGCCCCCTCCATTTGTTAAACATTTGAATACCTTATCTTTTATTGCATTTGTAGCCCATTTCATGACTTCGATGCACGAATGCATACATGATTTCTCCCTGTCATAGAAGACAATACATTTCCCTTTTATGGCTAACAACAAAAACAGCACCCCAAGTCCAGCGCCCCCACAAGCCTGGCACCTCAGGCAGTCACCTGGATCGCCTGCCCCTAAATCCGGCCCTGCATCAGGGGAAAATATCCCTCCATACTTGCCATGTTCCAGTCAGTGCTTTTACTGACTTCATTATGTTTACCACCTTTCTTAATGCTTGTGGGTCAGTGAATATTTAGATAGACTTTGCAGGTCACTGAAAAGTCCTGGATTTACTTTTGCCGGTTGACACAGCAATATAAAATCCTGTGTTCTGTGGGGCAAGTTTAGAAGATGTAAGCTTTACCTTCATTTTCAAACTACTACAACAACAATAAAATGATGGTAATAGATGTCAATACAATTCATGACAGGGTGAAAAAGAGAAAGAACTTCCTCCACAACACACCTGATCCTGCAACCCTTACTCAAGTAAGCAGCCTGCTGTTACATTAGGGCTTCTCATGTGAGTAAGATTGGGCTTGTATGCTTTTATCCCCCACTCTTCTTTCACTTCATCCTCTACAATAAAAATGAGCTGCTACACAGTAGCTGGTAGATCACTCATATAAAAGTTAATTCACTCTATCCTTCATTCTGTCTTCCTTACTCGGACTGATTATATCATACTCTGCATATAGTCCCACTGACATCAGTGGAACTACCCACAGAAAAAGTTACTACTCAACGTAAGAATCACAGAAATAATTTCTTTACAACCCAGGCTCTCTTGTAAAAGAAAGACTTGTTGACAAGCACATTTTAGTGACTTTCTAAGGAAACCTACTGGTTCATAGAATTGTACAGTATAGCCACATATTCTTTTTAAAACTACGAATTCCTGGACCAACAGCAAAAGTGTAAACATGTTCAGATTTGAAAGATAATATAGCAAAAACCTGTTTTGATTGTCTGGTGACATACACTTAATCAAATAGATGCCTTAAAATGTTCTCTTCTTGTTATTAGTGAAGGGAAACAAGCTATATCCGACAGCTAATGATATTAGGGGAAATATATTAAATAGTCACCATAAACTAGTGTTGAGTACCTTCTTGGAGCTATCTGCTCCTAAAATCGCGTGCATTTCTTGAAAAGCAGTTTCTAAAAAGTTTTTTGTCTAAGTTTCCAAACATAGCGGGATGATGAAAAAATGGATGCTTTTGTGTTGAGGAGGTGATAACAGGAGGCAGGTAGCATGTTTTTCACATCTTCACCTCTGTTGATAATGTATGCAGTGGCTCATCAGAGGTATCTGATGTTAATTTATTCAAGCACACCTGTACAGGGCTGGAAGTCAGGTAAGCAGATGAGCAAAAAGTAGATGTCTCTGCTTTTTCAATACAGCTACCCAGAGGCCTATATGCACACAAATTTAGTTCTGGAGATGTCAGCAGGTTTTAATAAACCAAATACAGATGTCTTACTCCATACAAATCAAGGAGTTTACATGTTTAAATCTGGACTGATTTAACTAGCAATCAAATGGCAGGATCACACTTGGCACCAATAGTTGCCTCATATTTATTTATAAGTAACCCTAAGCAAATATTATTTTGTTTTAAAATTTATTCATGGGCTGAATCACCTTTCCCACCTTGCAGAACACACACACATGCTCACTTTCTGAGAAAATTTAAAGACAAACCTGAACAATTAATATTCTTACTTTAGTCAAAGAAAGGCAAAAAGGGAAAGTTTCGTCTTCGTAACTCTAAACAGGTATGCAGGAAATACATTTATTTTCCATATAATTAGGGCATGGAAAATGGGGCAACATGTCCTTATTAACACAGCATTCCAACCTAGTCCTAAGTAACGGAGATTTTTAAATTGATGGTACCAATATAAAATAATTTTAACTTATTAAAATGCAATAGAGCTGATAAGTAGTAGAACAGGTGTTTCTTTTCACTGAAATACTGACATTAGTTTACCATTAAGACCTGGTCAGAAATGGCACCTCCGATTTCACAGGTATTGAATCTGAACCCAAGCCTTCTTTAACTCTACGCTCCTAGGTGAGGGATGGGAGCTGAGTTAACTCAACTACAATATCTTTTCTCTTCACTCTCTCCTACCCCATCTGCCTACCTCCTCACTTCCTCTCCAGCTGATTACTAACAAATGACTCCCCCTGCCCCACCCAAGAAACTTTGGAACGTCCCTGTCTTCACTGAGCTGGAAAATACCCTCTTTCTATCTGCCTGCCTGCCCTCACCTTGGCCTGGTCTATGGCACAAAAGAGCTTACTGAGTTGCTGGCTCCAGAGTACTGGCTCTGAGGAGCAGCCCACCCATTCCAGCTTACTTTGTGAGGCAGGGGCAGTACCCAGTTTAAGCAAGACCAAGAGGGAGGCTGGGGGTGGAAAAGCAGGGCCAGGAGGGACTTACTCTGTGAAGACCCCCATCACTAGGGTGACCAGATAGCAAGTGTGAAAAATTGGGACGGGGTGGGGGGTAATAGGTGCCTATATAAGAAAAAGCCCCAAATATCGGGACTATCCTTATAAAATCAGGACATCTGGTCACCTTACCCATCACAAACCTTTCCTTCGTCACAGACCAGCCCTCCTCCTCCTCAGCTGGCTATTCACTCCAGGATGATTCCCTTTACAGAAACAACAGTCTCAACTAAAACTTCTCCCTTTCTTCCACCCAGATGCACAAACTGTACCCGGGCCCACATTCAAGCCTATTTTTCAGGCAGCTGATCAGCATATCCTCCTCCCATTTTTCCATCTCCTTGACCACTTTCCTGGAAAGAGATGTTTTCCTGTCCCCAGGCAGACCTCTACTCTTGGTCCTGTCTGACACCACCACTTTTGGCATGATTTCTCTTATCTTTCACTCTTTGTTGCTTTCCTGCAAGAAGGCATACCTTATAAGGCTCCACTAGTAGAAGAACTGAAATGTCAAAAATGCCTGAGCTGGTGAGAGCAGAAACAGTAAATGATTCTGAGAACAATGGGACTGAAAAGAAAGAATGAACAAAAGAAAGATAGAAAGAATGAATGCACTGTTCCCTTTGGGAAAGAGATCAAAGTTAAAGATATAGATAGGGAAGCTTGTAGATTTCATAAACACTTCTAGTAAGGGGTGGGAAAGGTGATGAATAGAAAATTAGTTAAAAAAAGAATCCAGACACTGTGGGGATTAAATCATAAAAAGCAACTTCTTATGAATTTTAGAAGGGATAACAGAACCCTGTGGAGACTTCTGACAATAACTGTAGGGTTTTTGTCCCTTCTTTTGTCTGTAATATCTTGAAAAATTAGGGGATGCATGTGTGGAGTAGAGTCCATGTCAGTCTATCCCTCTCAGTCTTCTGTTCGCCTTCGTCTGATTTTAGAAAATATGGATAGCCATACTGTGTCAGACCCAGTAATTTTAATATAGGACATCCCTGCATATAAATACATCTCAGGAGATATCCAAAACTTTCAGATAAAAGGGTATTTGAATGGTAGGGAAGCTGACCAACTGCCTTAGGTAACTAAGGTTGCACTCTGGACCTCCATCCCTTGAAGGTCAGTTTTAAAAGGGCCATACTCTGGGTCACTAACCGGAGCATCAGGGGAGTTTTCTGGGCACACACTAAGCCTGGGGAACATAACCAAGTTTAGATTAGCTAGAGTTGGGTTGTACAAGGTTATACATTGTACCAGATGCCATTGTAAGAAGAAAAAAAAGATCAAAACTATTTATCACCTTATTAAACTCAACCATTTTCACGGCTTGTTTTATTTTTAAAAAAATTTATAGAAAAAATTTAAATAAGGAAACCTCACTAAATCCTGCAAGCCACATCGTGATGGGAAGGGTCCCAAAGTTTTTAGAAGGTGGCATTAGAAATGCCTTTTTAATTTGTAAGGACAGCAAAGAACTTTTGGATTCATCTGGATAGTCAAAAATATTCCATAATTCAATAATCAAAATGTGAAGACTTATTGCTACATACACCTGCCCAAATAACTGTCACATCAGAACATGACAAGTATGTCCAGGCTCACTTGCTATGCACATTAGTTGGATATTTCTTGTTTCTGGTACAGCAATTAAAAGTGAAATGGTTATAATTAGGTTTTAAAATTAATAGTCCATTAAGGTGACTGGAAGAAGTTCTCACTTCTCAATGTTATTGCTTTCGTTATTTGGCAGCAAAGCCAATAAGACACCATAGATTAGTTTACACCTTTGAGGCTCTGTCTGAAACCCAAAAGGCTAGAAACTTAATGATCTAGGCTTTTTTCCCTTTAAATAAAAAAGATTCTTTAAAAATCAGCAAAAAATCCTTCATTGGGTAGGCTACGTGGCTTGGAGAAAATAAGACTCTCCCTTCAACTCAATCCTGAATAAGACAATTTTTTTTGAAGATTAAATAAAAAGAATGTCTGATTCATTTTCATACCCCCTCCTTTTGCACACACTTTCATTTCTGTGCACTTCTAGACTTCCTAGTCCTGGACAAGACCAGACATGGACTTGCTGAAATACAGTGAACAATAAAGATGGTTTCTTATGATACTTCCTGACCAAATGTCTGCAAGAATTATCAGAAATCTTGTGGGAGTTCCTGGTTTCTGTAAGATTTTTCCAGACAAATTCTGCAGACCCGAAAGTTTTGGTGAGTCTCAAAAAGCACCAGACTTGAAGGCCATCCAAATTGTACGTAGCCTTTAAACCTTTTCAAGTACACTATCACTACCTGAAATCCTCAGAACCTGTGGATTTCTGTTGTCCCAAGTTGTAAGGAAGACACTCACATAACTGAAACATATTTTGAACACTATTTGTGAGGTGAAACTGGAAAGATGTTCCCATGCCTAGTACAACCCAAACTCATATGTAAATAATAATTTTATCTTTAAGAAAGCAGTCTGCATTTTAAGTTTATGAATCATATATTTCACTTTTATGGCTTGCTTTCAATAAGCTAAATCAAAGTATCCTATATAGTTCATGAAATACTTTCAAACTGTGCCCTGTCTTTAAATGTTCAGTTCTCATAAATACTTTACACATGTCATCATGATGGTCTTTTTCTCCTAATATATGTTCACTGAACTAACTTCTTTATTATTAGCATAATCTATCAAGTTAACTGTTTCCTGATGAAATTTAACATTCCAAATAACATTCCAAATCCTAAACTAGCCACTTCTCTTTTTGCACACTGAATACAAAACGGGTTTACTTAGCACATGACTGACATTTTATAACTCACTTGAGAAAACACATAGACTGAGCCAAATTCTGCACTAACAAATCCTCTGCAATCCCATCAACTTTAAGGACACAATGTGTGGTATAAGTCAGCACAGGATTTCACTTACTGAGGCCCTGATCCTGCTGGACCCTTATGTCCAGCTCCACTGAGGCAAACAGGTCTCCACAAGGGTGGATCGACTGGCAAGACAGTGACCTTAATTTAGTTTTAGGTGTTTGATTTTAATTGATCTCATCTCACTGGTGAAACAAATTTTCTAGTTTAGTCTACTCTATTTACTGTTTTTTCTAATTTGTGTTCACATTTTCTATTTAGTGGATCTCAGAACTGACATGCTGGAGCTAGACTCTCCAGAAAAAGTGAGATTTGGCTTCCTAACCTTCTTCACACTAAATTGCTTTTATTTTATATTATACCCTGTATCCAGTTGCAAACCCCAGCAGTTTCCACGGAACAAGATACAGGAACTGTGTGTGAAATGTTTAGCTGAGTTCAATTTCCTTCCTCTCTCTCTCTGCTGAATTTTTACTCCCTAATGAAAAATATTAAACAAACAAACAAACAAACAAGCTCAAGTAATGAATCACTCTCACCATCACAACACGAACCCAATGCTGTGAACCTATAAGGGATATTTCATTGTGTAACAATATATTCATCATCATGAATAAGAGCTTGTTTTCCCAAGTATGGAATAACTGTGTTATCCTACCACAGACCACCTTGACCAATTCCATTTATATTACAATTTTCTTTAGGAATTAAAAAAAATATTTTAAAAAAGGCCAAAGAGGTTTAGGACCAGCTGCTTCTGTTTAAGCCCAACTGTTTCAGTACTGATGCAGCATAACTACAGTGTGACGTCATCTGAAGGCCCAGCAGAACATACCCTTAAAAATATGTAGGGGTCTAGTCTCCCCTTTCTGCATGTACATTACTGCATCAGAGTGAATGGGAGTTACTCACAGTCAGAGAAGAAAATAAAGCTGGACTGAATGGTTATATTAGGGAAAAAAAATACAGGTTCCCCCATGGAAAGAGAGAACCATTTCGCTAATGTTAACATTTAATTTTGTTTCTTATAATTGTTTATAAGGCAGAATGAATATCCATTAATGATTCCTATTCATTTGTACTTAAGCCTACAGAGATGGGGATTATTCTTGTATCCTATTCCTATGGTTCTTTCCCTCCATCCATTTCTGTTTCTATGTATCGATGTGTATGTGTGAAGATATTTCTGTTGTATATAATTATTATATATTTAATAGAAGCTTTCCTTGATTGGAAAGCTGTAGGGAGAAAAAGCTGAATGTATAAAAGCTGCAGATTATATACAAAAGTGTATATACAACACACACACACACACACACAGAGAAAGAATGACATTATCTAGCCAATCACATAAGACAATGACATAGTATATACTATTCTGAATGTCAAACAATGAAAACCTAAAGTGGTAACACCCCCACAATGCCAAGGGGGCATGACTGTCACTAGTCATTACTGTGTGTCTCTATTTCTTCATCTACCTAAAACTGGATTTTCTTATGTAATTTGACACACTTAATAATGTAGAAAATCAATTAATATTTACTGACCTGTCTCTGCTTCTCCGTGATGGGAAGGCAGCATTACAGCCAGCCACTGTGCAGACATGCATCTCTTTTAAATGAACATTCCTGTAGTGAAGCTTCACACTATAGGAGCTTTTGAAACTCTTCTTGCAGACATAGCAGATCTTGGGATCTGGGCTGGAACACAGGTCCCCTTCTGGGGAGAACTTTTGAGGACTGTTGTAGTTGAATGTTGAAGTGAAACTTTCATGAAGGGCAGCCATACTGGCACTGCCCCCATTATACAGTCCATATTGGCTCATGTAAAACATATCATAGGTAGGGTCTGTAAACTCTTCCTTCACCTTAATTACATCCCGGTGAGAAGATTCGTTGTGATTTTCATCTGGCATCCCACTGTTCATCATAGAGTGTTCATTAGATTCATGGATGCGTTCATCACCTTCCATGGATTCCTCGCACAATTTTGGCTCTGAGGTTTCTGACTCGTTTTCATAGTCTCTCTCGTGCTCTTGGTCTTCTGAGGTCATGCTGTCCGCCCTTCTTATCTCTGTCCTGGAAATGCATCTGATTCTACCATTTTTAGAAAAGTCTTTCACAGACAATCCTGGGCTCATTTCCTCCTGCGAATGGCAGTGATTGTCATGACCAATATCATTAGCCATCATGCTGTTGTCATTAGCCTCATCATCTTCATCGTCAAACTCATCAGCAGTATCAATAACTTCCTTTTCTATTTTAACTGGCATGCTTGACTTCCTTGGTTTCTTCTTAGGGGCAAGGTCAGCATTAGGCTCATGGGTAGGCATCACCATCGCAGGTAACGATGACTCTGAAGGAAGAGGAGGATGCTGCTCCACTGAACCACCTGTTGGTATGATGGGACTGGTGGGTAATGAGGTTGGAGGGCTCACCATCTCTCCAGGAGTAAGTAAACTTCTGTAAAAAGGAGGAACAGGTTGGACAGTCTTTAAAGCTGGAAACACCAGCTGGCTAGAAAGAGGGTTCTGTAGTACAGGGTCTAGCGGGGGAGTAGTAAAACCCATTGGAGGCCGACCAGGGCTTGTTAAGGTAAGACTGGATTTTGTACTTGCTATGACAGGGGTGGCAGCTCCTGATGTAGCACGGATTAGATCTTTGTCTCGGTTGTTCCTTAGCATAGGCATGTGAAGGCGGGGATTAGGGTTAGCACTGTGACGATTGCGACTTCTAAGAGAGCTGAAGACCATGTTGCAGCCTTCAATCGTGCACCGGTGTTTGATTTTAAGATGAACTGCATTGTAGTGGATTTTGAGAGTACCTTTGTCATAGAAAGTTTTACCACATGCATTGCAGAACACTCTCCCTTTTCTTGACGCTGATCCCATTCTTCTGATTCTGTGAATCCTGAATGAGCTTTTTGTGTGCTCAGTTTTGGACAAATCATTGATGGGTGTAGATGTTTGAACGGGAGACGCACAGGCTGGCTCAGTTTTGGGTTCTACATTTGTGATGCTGGTCAAAGCATTCCTGCTGGATGTCTGCTCATTCTTGAAAGGAGTGGGGGAAACTTCAGATTCACTGCTTTCATTATATTCATTTTGGGTAGAAAGGCTTGGTTCACGCAGCCTCAGAGCTGGCTGTTCCAGCAGGAGGCCATTTGGAGGCAGCCCCAGCAATGGAGCAGAGACGGGATTTATGTACTGGAATGGAAGCAGAAACGCAAGGCTGTTAGGGATGTTTTCAAAGTGATGAATGCTGGAAGGGTTGCTGTTCTCCAGGTGAGCAAGGAGACTTGGGCTCCTAGTGCGATTATTGCTTTCAATAAAAGTCCTTATATCTGAATCTGTCTTTGAAGATGGCACAGCCACTGCCTGCCCCTCCTTTTCTTGAATTGCCATCAGCTCCACGATGGATTTGGTTTCTCCAAATCTCAGAAACTGCTGAAGGGTAATAATCTCTTCTTCCCTGGACATGATGGCCCAGCGGTCCAGCACCTTGCCTGCAGCATCCTAGAGGCCATATCAAAGAAACAACAAAGACAAACACAAAGAAAAAAAAACTTATTGATTCTGCATAATTATTGAATTCGATAGAAGGTGCTCTGCTGCCTGTACATGAAACACTAAGCTCAGAAAACAACATGCAAACAGTGTTAATAGAAGCTGATCCACAAAGCAAACTTTTCTGCCATGCAAATGCAGTAATTAGAGTCACAGTTAGAGAAATAGATTGAGTTTAATAATGTCAAAGCAAACAAAATGTAGACTACTGGGGCTCTGTGATCTAAAATGCCTTCAATACTGCTATTATAACAATATGATCTATGTACTATGCAACTGTTTCGCATACATTAGTTTAAGACGTGAATTCTTGCTGTGCAGCCCACTGTAAATACAGAAAACTGTACCTTAATCCTTACAAAATGGTGACACTATAGGAAAGAATGAAATAAATGCATTTGATAGAATTACCTCTTAAATGTAAGTAGACATAAGACTGAATTCAATTAGGAGCAATCTTGTAAAATGCATCTCAAAGAGTTTGAACCAAGACAATTAAAAAGTAGCATAAAAATATTAACAACCTAAATTTTTCCACAAGAGCAATATATAAAATTACATTTATTGCCAACGCACATCAAAAGGCTGAAACTGGGGGGAGGAAAGGAAACACTGCTTTTGAGTGTTACTGAACTTTACTGGCAATTGATTGCAAACTTCTAACCTGGATTTGATTTACACTTAAAATATAACTTTTTTACAGTCTTCTTATAAATGACAGTTACAAATATTTAAAAAGTAAACATTTGATGGATGTGGATAACATAAATGTATAAAAATGTTGTCTCTTAACATTGCCTTCTGATAGCAAGGGAAAAGTCCAGAGAGAATACACATCAGTAATCAGTAGACTATCTGTTGTTAAATATACATTAAAAAGCATTTCACACTTTCATTTTTGCTAGTAAGTATGAGATTTGCCTGAAGGTAGAACTTAAAAATTCTGCACTGTAATGTCAGGCAATCCATTCCAGCATGTATTGATAAAAATGTATTAAAATACTTATATAATGAATACATTTTATCAACATCTCCCCCATTGGGCTAATGCTGGACATGTCACCACCTCTGTAGCTACCAACAAACCCTGTCCCGTGACCATCAAGCAGAGATGCTCCAGTGTCTACTGCATAGAACTGCCAGATACCTCTGCATGGAACTCCTGAGTGCTGTCTTTTTGTTTTGTTTTTTTTTAAATCTTGGATCCCAGATTTAGAGCCCTGTCTAAACATTTAGGAGTACCCTATGCAGCAAAAATCATCAGAAGTGGTTTGAGTAGAAAAACAGTGTATTTATATGAAAATATGAAAATTATTTTCCACATTACAGTAATGATTCTAGGTTTTTTCATGTTAATTTTATAGCACTGTAAATCAATTTTCTCAAATGATGAAACATACACGTAAAACTCCAGCTAGGACTCGTTTTGCTTATTTTAGCTCCGATTTATCTCAAATCATAGGATGCAAAGCTAATGAAATTAGTTAATGTCACTTATGTTGCAATAACTTAGATGTGGCTATAGAGCCACTAACATGGTTCATAGTACCAGGTATGAATGATATCACACAATCCAATCTAACAGGAATGTAATTAATCCATGACAGAACTATAACGATGGGGAAAACCTTAAATTGGCCTTAATCCTGCAAGTTGATCCATGTAGGCAGATCACTGCCATGTGGAGCCTTCATCAATGGGGATCTGTGCAGATTAAGGGCCCTCCTTGTGAAGAGCTGCTTGCAAGATAGGGCTATAATTTGTTGGTTTGGTTCAGTAAGCAACCAAAGCTTTGAATACTTTTCCTAACATAGTAAGGGCTTCTTTAACTCCTATAGCCTTATAATTCCATCTGTCCTGCTGGAAGGGAATGCCTGTTTTACAGGAACTCAGTGTGATTCAATGCAATTTATCCAAAAGGGCAGGAAGTCCTTGGGACTGGGATTACACTTTCCTTCCTTCCAAATTCCAAACTGGTTATCTTTTGATTATTTTCCCTGCATACGTTTCAAAAGGTTCCTTATTTCTCCATTCAATTCCACCACAACCTCCACCAGGCCTGCCCTTCCATGCCATAATGATTCTACATTTGTAAATACCAGTATCTCACCTGGACCCTAAAATGGCCTCACAGTTCAAATTTTGAGCCCTCCCCTCCCCACTTCCCCAACAGCTTTTACCTGAGTCAGAGTTTAAATAGAGGGGAAAGGTCTCAACTCATATTGTTTGGAGGCAGGATCTGAGAGTTCCTGAGCCCAGATTTCCAGAGAGAGTCTGGGACTGTCTGAATGCTGCCAACTGTGGGTGTTTGTAATGCACTATTGATAGCAATTTATGTTTTTTACATCCAGAGGCTTGTGTAGTAGGAAATGTCTATTTTATAAATGTGGACAGATACATAAATAAAGAAATGAGATTTGGATTTGCCGTTTGCATCCAAACAAGCCATGAGACTGGAAAACGACGGGCTTCTCTGTTGTGGAGCCCATAGAAACCAGGAGACTTGGTGGAATTGAGTTTTATGGCACACGTTCTAGTATTTTGTCCCGCCTGGGCTGAAATGTCCCACGTGATGGGGCTTCCACCACTTCCCTTTGGAAGTTATTCTGCAATTTAATACATATTCTCTCTAAAAGAAGTTTTCCTAACACTTTGCCTAAATTGTCCCTCTCTCAATGCTAAAATGTTACACTTATGTATACTCTTATAGTATCTATTATAGGATTTTCTAGAGTTGTGGGGAGGACAATGAAACATTGGAGGCCAGATCCTCAGGCTCGGCTACAGTGCCAATGAGCTCTTAAACAAGCAGTTGAGGATTTGATTGGCATTGGGTTATCCTCAGCTGGCACAAAGACAACAGCCCAATGGAATCAGACAGTTGGCTTAAAGCGACCGTAGCCTACTCCTACCAGCCATATTGAGTGATAGTTCAGCACAGCTAAAGATTCAATTACTAATTCCCTAAACCACCCCGTGCTCCAATCATTAACATCTTTAGGGCCAATCCTACAAGCTGTACAAGGACTAGGTTGCCAATCACAGCTCCCACTGGCTGCGGTTCACCGTTCCAGGCCAATGGGGGCTACGGGAAGCGGCGTGGGCCGAGGGATGTGCTGGCTGCTGCTTCCCGCAGCCCCCATTGGCCTGGAATAGCGAACCGTGGCCAGTGGGAGCTGCAATTGGCTGAACCTGCGGACGCTGCAGGTAAATAAACCGTCCCAGCCCGCCAGCAGATTTCCCTGATGGGCCACGTGCCAAAAGTTGCCAATCCCCATTGTAGTTAATCATGCAAACTTCTGACAGTTTTACTTTTAGAGCGAAAAGGTTGATGAGATAACATCTTTTACTGGACCAACTTCTGTTGGTGAAAGAGACAAGGTCTGTGTAGCTCGAAAGCTTGTCTCTCTCAGTTGGTCCAATAAAAGATATTACCTCACCCACCTTGTCTCTCTAAAAACCTGGGACCAACATGGCTACAACAACACTGCAAACTGTTTTGCTTTTGTCAGATTTTGAGCAAATCTTTATTTTGTTTTCCATGTTGTGAATGCTACGTTGCTTATTGAAGGTCTCATTCATGTGAAGTAAAGAATATTAAAAATGCATGCTATTGACTTCAAGACACTGTAGGTTGGATTCATGAATAACAGGAAGATTTTTTTTTTTTTTTTAAGGAACAGCAGTTTATATTCACAAGTTGTCTATTGTTAATTTTTAGCTAGAAATACAATTTTTCTAACAATATAGAAAAGTGGTTTGGGGTCACTATATTTCATAGAAACTATAGCACCTATGTACACTGCATAACGCATAGTTCAATATTTACATAGTGATGGTTTCTATAAATCACTGTAAGTATGTATTAAAATTCAGAACTAGATAAAGAGCAAATAGGAATGTCATTTTTTGATAAAACTTGAAAATTAAAAAAAAATCTAACCATTATCCCTTTGAATTAAGCTATAACTAGCTAGGGATCTCTTTGTATACCTTAATACTTGATTAGAGGTTCAAGTCCTTTCTTACGTGTAATCGATTTCTTGTTTCTTACAATCTCTCATACTAAATTTTCTCCCCAAAGCCATTAAATCATATCCACATTTAAATTTTTCATGACAAAAGGCTCCAATTTATATTACTTTTTTTCAGCTCAGTACCGATTAAGCCAAGCCTCCTGTGACAATATGTACAAGTCAGTCAGTCAGTGTAAAGATACCAATGTATGCTTTTACCTCTAAGCAAGCCAGTAGACAAGCATGCTTAACCTGTACAGCAATACAATGGATGCTCTTGCTTCCCTGCCATACAGCCTGATTTTATATATTGGTGGCTCTCTTCAGATTTCAGAAAGAGAGAATTCTTCAAGCCTCTAAACCATATAAATTAACCTCTAAGGGTAGAAGACCTATAACCTTAAATCTTCCTCTCTCCAGGTCTAAACACACACTCAATTTTCTCTCTATCTATATTATTAGTATAGACATAGATACACATATACACACACTATATTAGGTCTGTGAAGCAGTGTCACGGTTAATCATCCTGAACTTGTCTCCTGATTTTTACTGACCTGTAGGTTAGGACGATATGTGTCAGGATGCATCTTGTCCTAACTTCTGGGTCACATCAGAACAAGTGATGGGTTTAGGATGATTATCTCAGATGATACAAATAGGTTAGAGTAGAAGACAAACACAAAGTTCACTCTAATTTTTATGAGTTTAATTGGGGAGGGCTGGAAAGGGGGAGATTTGGTTTCATGGTGCTCTTTGAACTTCACAGCTTGTAAGTTTTTGAGTCAGCCTGAAAGCCTCTCAACTTAAAAGTTGCCTATTTAAAAAGTGAGGGTGGCCTCTATGCAACATATATGCCTTTTCAACCTAGAACTTCTGTTTTAAAATCAAGTTGCTTTAAACTCTTGTGAAAAGACTCCTATGATCTCCATTACCCTGTGCTAATTTTATATAGAAAGACACACACATACACACACACTTTTGCAAGCCTATTTTTAGCTCTCTAATTTACTTCTTGGCATAGCTAAGAGAGGGTGTGTTCGTGCACATGCACATGCCTGTATGCACACTGAGAAATGATTACACAGGAGTTGAGATTAATAAAAAGGTTAACATAAAAAAATGAAAACTCCTTTTTAGAAAAAAGTGCAGGTTCTGGGAAGCACTCAGGGAATATTTTCGAGCACTGTTGTGATAATTTCTGAGAAGCACTTGAAATTATGAGGAAAAACAACTTGGCAAGATTATTTATTTTAGCAAGGTTGCAGCTGCACCTTAAATACACATTTCTTGGTACAGACTGACCAAGCATCCGGAATGCAATGATTAAAAAATATATTGCATGGAGATATACACATTTGATTCCTTAGCTCAGGAAGCAAATCAAGGTTTACTGTGCAATTATCTTTCCTCCATGAGCTTTTCTTAGAGACCTGTAGGTTTTCTAGCTGATCTTGGGGAAATATGTTGAAAGTATGGCTGTAACAACTGAAAAGCAGACTGAAATGCACTCAATCATACTATAATTGCACAGGATGGTTTTAATTAGGGTGCAGACAGAATATCAACATTTGTTTCTGATAAAGAAAGCCTTACATAATTTCCATGATTTGAGTTTGTTGTTTTTGTTTGGCTGAGTTTCTCAGGAGCATCTCCTTACTTCCAAATGAAATTTCAAGCTGTTACACTGGGAGAAGTTCATATCCCATCTCTTTCTGGGAAAAAAGTGACCACAACACAGAGGTGCATCAGCGCATATCTATATACATAGGAAATGCCAAAATGCACCAGATCATGCTCCTTTTCAGATCAGCGGCAAAGCTCCCACTGATTTCAGTGGGCACAGCCTCTGGCATTATGTCTAGTTTTTCATGGAAATATTTATCCACATACTTATTTTCCTGCTGGGCATTCTTTACATGCCATATCGACCCAAGCTCTGCTTTGTTTTTGCAAACATCAGAGAGAGGTATATACACCAGCTTGTTGTGATCATACATAAGCAGATGATGCCAAATTCAACATTCCCAACTTACAAAAAGCCATGACTTAAAAGACTTTCCCATCCCTAACCCCACATACCTTCCCCATCCCTCTCTATTCCCCAATCAAAAAGTATGATAAATGCTATGGTTGTGAGAATGAGGGGTCCTTTCCTTATGTCTACTGCTGCAGCAGAAACCAACACGACACAGCACTACAGAGTTTTCAGTCAATAATGGAAATCTTTAGCTTTTGGCTTAACTGCTACATCTACTGTACTAAAAAAACCAAAAGAGATAGATCTTTCCCCCTACTTCTTAGAACTGGATTTATTTGCTTTCACCTAAAGATATAGGATGCATATCAGGTTTTTTGCTTATGACAGCTAACAGAAAAAGAAAGGCTTTTCCCGTACATCAAAGTATAAACGTGAAGGACACTTTCAAGTATGTACCTAACTGCAGAAAATAAGAGGTATGCATAGCTTCTGTTTTGTATTTATTCTTGTTACCAGTGCAAAGTCAGTTCCTTCTCATATAGTTCACTCCAACCCTCATATTAAGGTTCCATGTTAATAACTGTCTTGCAACTTTCATCCAAGTGGACCCCAAAGAGCTTTACAGACTTTTACTAATGGATATTACAGATTACAGTCCAAATTTTGCTCCAGTGTGAATCCTGACTTCATTTGACAGCAAATGGGATATAATTTAGCACTGCAGCATTACAAAGAGCAGAACGTGTCTCCATATATGTAGGAGGAACATCACAGAAATGCCACCAGGACTGGGATGGAACAGAGCAGCTGTCTAACTGTGCACAACAGCACTTCACAACACAGAAAGTGAAGAATACCATGTCCAACTGAAATTGCAACCGGAATTTAAGTAGGTGGAATGTAATAACCACAGTTGAAATCTGGCCAGGACATTGGAGTTAACCACCCACACTCTTGCTAAAAGGCTTATGGGATCTTTACTGACCAAAAGTATTCAGATCCTCTGTTTTATATCTCATCCTAAAGACAGCACCTCCAGCAGCACTGTCCCCCACTATCAATCGGCTGGAGCATTGGTTCAGTACTACTACAGAGGGAACAGTATCACCTACTAGATCACTAATTGTCAGCACTTCTTTAGGATCTGGATTTTCTCTAGAGGGCTTCCATCACTCTCTCTCCGATATAAATCCTCTCTATTCCTAAAATCCCATCAACCTTAAATCTCCACAATAATTAATCTCTTTACAACATTCTGAATACTTGGCCCTGTAAGATTGTGGTATAATGAGGTGAAGCATGTTGGAACAAATTATATAAAGATGCACAGAGTCAAAAGAATGTGTTTCTTGATTAAATGAAGCTTTGGCAGAGGCAAGAAAGTTGGAATATACATCACAACAACAATCAGAAGTTGGGCAATGTACATCCATGTGAATTAAAGAAGTAAGTTCTGGAAAAGTTCTAGTTCACCGAGGGAGTTATTCCAAAACACAAAATGGCCATGCCCTCTCAGAGATTGAGTGCTGTCGATTTCTATTGCTGGAGTAGGCCAATACATTGTAAAGCAGTCCTAATCAGTTTGAAGCAGCATCATGTGAAATCCACCCATCTTCTCCATTGCAAATTATCCCAGGTGTATTTGAGTAACATGCATAGATACTATTTTTGGGTAGAGGATGTACATGCCCAAACATAAAGATTACTTCCACAGACCAAGAGTCTCCATCACAAAATTCTGCCACACAGTACATGTAGAATATCCAGTCTGCATGAAGTTAAGAATATATATATTTGGGAGGGTGTGCAGGGCAGAGAGAAGATAAATTTGCCCCATGCTTTTTCAGTTGGGTGGGAGCTTTCTGGCAGATATTTATGATCAGCACCCCGCTAGAATCCAAATAAAAATTATTTACAAACGAAAAGAAATCTCTCATAAAGAGAGGAGGAAACCCTATTATATCATTCATAAAAGAAATGTTAATTTGGACCTCTACCCATCTCCCCCTAAAAAAGTATTGATCTTTGCAACTTAAGTAATGTTATTAGGATACGAGGGCTTTGGTTTTAAATGCTTCTTGTGATTTTTAAAACATATTGTTTGACTTTTGATAAAATATTCACTTTGTTATGCAATCCTCTTGATTGTGGACCCAATAAGAATGTATAATTCATAAGAGATGATCACTTTTCTCTTAGTAACAGTGTGTGTAGCATTTTTATTTTAAAAGATATGATAAATCACTGTGGGGTTACAACATATTTAATCACTGCAGCTCCAGCTTCATTTAATCATAGCTGCTCCATCTAGCATCTTTATAGTTAAGGGCCTCTCAAGTTTTTCCACAGTGACCCCCTCGTCCATATTCAGAGGCTTAGAATTTAGCTGGAGAAGAGAAATTCTGATTTGAAGCCAGAACCTGAATCTCTTTATACTGTTTTATACTGGTGTAACTCCACTAATTTCAGTGGAGTTAGACTTGATTTACACTGTGCAAGTGGGAGAAGAATTAGGCCCAAAGCATAAAATTGACAAATCTGACACAACCATGGTGATGGTGTCGCTACTGCCCCATTATACTAATCTTTCTCCATAAATAAATATTGAGATGCTAATTTTGAAAAGATCCAAGTGGTCATCTTTCAGCAGCTGCCATTAACATGATTTCATTATTTAACATTTGTGTTGTGGTAGTAGTCCCTATAGGTCACAACCAGGTGAGTCTCATTGTGCTAGGCACTGTACAAAAGTTATTTAACAAATGAACACTTACCCTCTTAAGATCAATACAGGCTGATATTTTCAAAGCTGTCTAAGAAGTGATTCCCAAATTACTATTAAAATTCATGGAAATTGGGTATCCAAATCTCGGAGGGCTTGTCTGTACTTAAAACGCTGCAGCAGCACAGCTGTAGTGCTTCAGTAAAGTTGCTACCTACGTTGGCGGGAGGGACTTATCTCATCCGTGTAGCTACTCACCTCCCTGAGGCTAGGTCTACACTACGGGGGGGGTCGACCTAAGATACGCAACTTCAGCTACGTGAATAGCATAGCTGAAGTTGCGTATTTTAGGTCGACTTACCTGGCTGTGAGGACGGCGGCGAGTCAACCGCGGCTGCGCCGCCGTCGACTCCGCTTCCACCTCTTGCCGCGGTGGATTTCCGGAGTCGACGGAAGAGCCATCGGGGATCGATTTTATTGCGTCTTCACTAGACGCGATAAGTCGATCCCCAATAGATCGATTGCTACCCGCCGATTCGGCGGGTAGTGAAGACGTGCCCTGAGAGGCAGTAACTAGGACAATGGGAGAATTCTCCCATCAACCTAGTGCTATCTACACCGGCAGTTAGGTCGGATTTACTGCGCTGCTCAGGGGTGTGGGTTTTCCACATCCCTGAGCGATGTAGTTATACCAACCTAATTTCCTTGTGTAGACCAGGCCTTTGACAGCTTTGAAAAACAAAGCCTTGGATTCTAAATGTAAAGAAACATGGTGATATCTCAGCTTCTCTATAGCTCTGTGGTTATGGAAAATTCATTTAAAAGAGTTTCTCGTCCCCTAAGCAGCTCCACAACTAAGTGGGTTCTAAGTGATTGAGGGCGGGGTGGGGGGAAGGGTGGAGGGGGCGGAGTGTGTTGTTCTTAAGCACAGGGCAAACCTGGTTCCTCAGGAAGGTAGGGCCATTCTGCAGGAAGCATATGCAGCCTTCTGGAAAGACAGCTACAGCTGGATAGGGCCTCTCAAAGAGAAACACCATGGAGAGGGCAAATAAAGTGCAGAATTTCAGTTATAACTCCATTTCCTGGGTTTCTGCAGTTTAAGCCAGACCTTTAGGGACACTTTAAAAAAAAAAAAAAAAGAAAATGTGGGTTGAGCTTGCAAAACCTGTGTAATTTGGTACAAAGAGGTAACTGTGCATGTAAAATATCCAGTTGCACCCAAACCATGTGTAACAGTGTGTGCTGAGTCAGGTGCTGGCTCAGTACCCTATCAGTTGAATTCCCACCAATATGGGTTAACTGTGACCTAACTGAAACATCAATTAACAAGTGGGGCTACAGCTAAGACGCTAACTAGAGGGGGAAGCCACCCCTGTAGTTGGGAGCAAATAAATTGAGAGGAAGGAAGCTCTGGAAGTGGGGAGCTGAGAGGCTGAAGGATGGCAGAGATAGGCAGGGCTGGCTGCTGCTACTACTACCAGTATCGCTCCCTTCACTAAAAGCAAATGGAAAAGCTGGCTATGGAATGTAAATATATGTAAATAGCACTACAGGATGTGGACTGCTGGAGCAAAATAATAAAGTGTGGTGATGGTGATGGAGACCTGGAGAGGCTTGAAAGGACTTTCAAGACCACCCCATTACATGATGGCAGTTTTCAGAAGCACTTACCAATTTTGAATAAATGACTGTATATTTTGGTTGTTGTTTAAGAAAATTTGGCCCATAGTGTTAATGTTATCATATAATCAATGTAATCATTAGAATTTTCATAGTTTGAGAGGCAGTGCTACCTAATACACTGATAACTGGACTGGGAGTTACAATTCCAGGCTTCTATTTCCAAGCTCTGTGTGCCTTTAGCAAGTCATTTAAACTTGTATATGCTTCAGTTTTGCCATTCATAAAAGAGGAATAATGGACAGGATATTGGGAGAATTTGCAAATGTTTGTAGAGAGCTTTGAAGATGTATTATTATATTTACAATATATATAGCTCCAACAGTTGCCTAGGTACTGTTCAGCCAAGATCTCTGCTACGATACAAAGCATGTGTAGATGAATCATCATATCCTATATCCTATAGTCAGTGACTGTTTTCACTGTGTTGCACATTAGATATAAAGCAAGATACCCAACATTCAGGTCAGAGTAGATTATCATAACGGTCCTCTTTGGCCTTAAATCTATGAACCATTTAGTCAATGTTATTTGGAAAAAATAAGAAACAAAGGACCAAGTCCTGATGATCTCATAGGCAAAGCTTTCATTGAAGTCAGTGGGAGATTTGCCAGGATAGGAACAGAAGAAGGAATTTAGTATTTCATCCAAAGACAGTGACACTGGAATAAAAAGTACTGATAAGTGTAAGTAGACTTCATAAAATCCTTAGGTCTCTGATTCAACACAAAAGTTGTGACTCAATAAAGAAATTTAGTTGTGCTCTACGCTGGGTATACCAGTGGTAGAAGAACAGGAAGACTGATTTCTGTCTTTAGTATTCATTAGGGAAACATGCATTATTACTTGCAATATTTACAAAATGATCTTAAGAGGCCTCTTTCTTTTGACTCTTTACATTAAAAAAAAAAAAAATCATGCCAGGAAAATCAAGTTAATTGTAGATGCATGTGTGATGCAGAAGGAAGACAGGAGGGTGCACATATGATGCTAAAAAGGCAAAGGTTGGTAGAATATAAACATTCAAATCCATAAAGTGTGCAGCAAGTTATCTATCTGTACACATTAAAGGCACTGAAATGCAGAAGAAAGTGGGAAAAATATATTGCGGTGTGCAAGGTAATAATAACTGTGCCTGCATGCCTTAATACCCTCTTGTCCCAGCAGTCCTGACTTTCTAGGCAGCCCACTTCTCCACATTAACAGTAGTCATTTGGAGAGCAGCAAACGTGCCATTAGAAGCACTTTTACAAGTGTATATTCATCCACCAATTAGCTTAATGTGGCCGCTTTCTGCATATTTTCTATCCAGGCTTGCACAAATCTTATTAATATTTCCCCCTAGCGCTTTGACAGATTACCTTGTCATTATGCATCCTGGAGCCTTTTAAACAATATGGGTAAACTACTGTTTGCGAGGTTAATGACAATTATCCCCTAATTACTGCATAAGTCACTCAGTCCACTTTATCTCATAGGCAGGGTTCTGCTCTGTGTATCTGCCATTGTGTCACCGTAAATGAATCTTGTATAGCCATGTTTATCTGTCGTTGCCTTGTAAATTACACTGACAGAAGAATGAACAAATTACTGTGTGTCATCACTTAAATACGGCTTCTGATAAAAAAAAAAAACACCCACAAGCACAGACTTGAATTTCAGCCTGATCACAATTAGTAAAAACATATTTAATGTTCTAAGTGATATATTTCAGAGATGATGGGTCAGGATTTAGTAGTGGAGCCCTAAGGTGATGGGGATAGGGTTGCGAGAATAGGAGAAACACAAAAACCGATGGTAACAGTAATGCTCTTATCATCTGACTGCTTTCCCTGTTATTTTAACAGACAACACGACTTCCTGGTAGTATTTTCCAAACGTTCTCTTGCCCAGATCAGAAGGATGTGCCTAATGTCACAATTTCAATGGTTTTCCACCCTCCAACCCCTGCTGTTTTCAGCAATACAAATGGAACACAAGGGCCCAACATATACGGAGCCAGAATTAGTATAAATAAAACCACAGGCTACACTAATTTAATGGATGAAATGGATTAGTAACTTAGATCCAATGTCTGCCCTGATCAGTCCCACTGACTCCAATGGGATTGCTGAGGGTATAAGTCTAGGCAGAAGCTGGCGGGCAGTGTTCAAGGCTATTTTAAAAAAAAAATATTAACAAAATTATCTTAGCACCTGTGCTGTATTACACAGTGTCTGTGCTTTGGGTCTCCTCATTGACATAAAGTGGCTGAAAAAAATGGGCTCAATTTACTGCTGCCAATGGTGGCTGTCCAGATAGGCCCTGAGTTAGCGCACATTGAATGCTGGTGACAGCCCCCTAAGGGAAGAGAGGCTCTTGATGACTGGCACTGCCCCCCATCCTTGGGCAATGGCTAGCCCCACAACTGCAACAAAGTATCCTGTATTTAGAAGGACAAGAAGTCTAAGGGAGAGAGTGAATTTGAAGTGGCTAATAAGAACAAGCTTAAACCTGCCATTCTTTATTAAACAAACATTCTGTTAATGCAACGCTATGAAAGGTGACAGACTGAGGGGCCTGAAGACGTCAGTCCCCTAGCTATCTGCACAGCAGTTACAGCACAAATAACACCGAAGACACAGCCTTTCCCGTACTGGCTCCACCACGACTTGGACGGGCAACCCCTAAGGCCAGTAGGGCCGTTGAATCTCCAGGCCCTTTTGTTGCGTTAATTGTGGTGGGTTTGTGATGAGGACACTTGCCCACCAGGACTGAGATCACCACGTAGGACACCAAACAGCCATCACATGACAAGAACTTCCAGTCACCACTGACCTAGACAGGACTGGGACCAGCAAACAGAACATGAAGTCCCATTGCCAAGCCTTGGAGCCTTTCATTGCTCCCTAATCCTGACATTTAACCCTTTTAGGGCAAGTGTATTTCCCAGACTGCCAGCCTAATGGATGCTTAGGAGGATGTGACACAATTTTAGCTACTTAAGTGAAGTCCATGCATAATCTGCAGAAGAAGCAATGGATATTTTAAAACCCCATCCTGCATCAACGTTACACAGGAACTTCTTTAAGCATTCTTAGGGAGAGGTGTGTATATACACTCACACAATATGTACATATAAGATAGTTTATACATTAATATAATACATTATATTTTATATTACAGTATAATTTACACAGCTTCTAAAGATTTAGCAAATCATGCCTTTCTGTGTATATCTTAAAATATGTTCACTGCTATACTCTGATGAATGCACACAGTTCAACTCCTGGAAGCTAAAGGAATGGCATGTGAATTAGTACAGACTTTGGCCCTTGAAAGTTAAGAGTATCAAATTTTATTTGTTGAAATTTCTGCAGGTGAAATGGGAAGTGCATGATTTTTAGAAGCTGATGATTAGTTAGTGTAAGTAAACAAGTCACACCAACACTGCAGACTTGTTTTAGCCTGTGTTACACAAAATATGTGCTTTCATTCAGTTGGATTATGAATGTGTCCTATTTAAAGAGAATGGGTAAATCTAGATGTTGGAAGATAACAATGGTTTTGTAAGCAACATGCACAAGTACAGTACCTCTCATCACGCCTTCAGCACAGGTTGGAAGAAAATACTGTAGCAAAACGGGAGGAAAACGCAAGAGCCGACACTGATAGGGATAGTGAAGAGCCTGATCGATTTTGAGTAAGCACTACCTCAAGGGCCTTGGTCCCAGCAGGATTGATCTCTCTGTCTGTCCTGTGTTCAGTCAATGCAACTTCAGCAGGGTATCCACTGCGGAAATAAATGAAAGTGCTGCAGTATCCCCCCTCCCTCCCACTTTTTTTTTTTTTCTCAGCTGAAGGAAATGTAAACCCTGATGTGACTGAAGGTAGAGCAAAAGGCAACAGTGGGTTAAAAAATGTGCAGGGAACAAAATGCTATTGCTTCTGTGTAAAACAAAACTTGGAAAAATGCATTTCCAAATCATTAACGTTTCTCTTTTAATCTGGAGTTTCATTGGCCTCTGACCTTTGCTAATGGCATAGTAACTCTGCATGACAGAGACAAGTGTTACACACTTTTACTGGTTAAGTTGGCTGTGTCATGTCAAATGAAGGGGAGGATTAGCACCTGTCATTTGTGCAGACACGAATGGGTGCAAAATCCAATTCTAACCATGGAGGGCAGAGTAAGGGGGGCGACTGGAAAAAACATTGGATTGGTTTAGCAAAACAAGTTTTAAAAGGTCTTTGGAAATAAAACAGGGTGAAATAAGGAGACAACTAAGAAACGAAACGACAAAAATACACACATTCATGCTGGTTATAGTCTCTCTCTCTCGCTCTCTCTTTTGCGCATTACAGTTTCTTTGAGCACATTTCTGGTTTCATCAGCTTTCTTTGAACAATCTCTAGAGATGCTGAGCTCCTTGCAGAGAGCTCTATTCATTAAGGAATATTATTTACATGGATATTATTCAGTTTTGCTTGAGCTCTTTTACATTTAAGTAAAAGTATGTATCTTTGATCTATGGCTGATTCAAAAAGCTAAGTGACGCTCTGCATGGACATAGACCAGCAGGTGCTAAAGGTTGAGGTAAGCATGAAGCTACCATCAAATTCAAAATGTATATACTGTTAACAAGACTGTTCATTCAGAGCATTAGGTATGGGAAGAAATTTTACAGAGGAAGTTGAATGCCATCATATTCAAATATTCAAAACTGTGCTAAGAAAAATTACACTCATGTATCAATTACTTATCATTCATAGCAAATTTTTCACATGGCAGAACTTTGTCTACAGTATTGATCTCTCAAGGAGAAGAGAGGAAAACGGGCAAAAATTCCATTTTGCACGGTTGTTCCACAAGCACAGAATGAGCTCAGAATACACAACATAAATTCATGGTGTACTCTAGAAAGGAGGATGAGTATGAGAGTTGGAGCCAGGAGTATTGTAAATGTTACGGGTTAACATGCCTCTTCTTAGGGGTTGGATTGGCCCTTTACTTAGGCAAAATCCCCATTGATTCAATGGGAATTTTGCCTGAGTAAGGATTTCAGAATTGAGTTTTAATGTTTCCTTCCCAGACATCCAAGCAAGTGACCATGCACAACGTGGAAGGTTCATTATAGGTGAGGACATGCTGAAATAAGTGGGCTTGGTTCACAGGTCTCCCTACACACTTTATTTTCAGTTTGTAGCTCTGGAGTTGCACTTTGAATTTGAGGTTCAAACAACCTCTAGAAAACAATGAAACTCAATGGAAGCTACCAAATTGTGCATGGTTTTAGGTTAAGAAAACAAAACTATGAATTTCAAACAGCTGCTACCTGCAAAAATAACTAGCCTCTTCATGATTTTAATCTCTGCTCCTCAAAGCAGAGAGGAAGGGGATGGTCCAGTGATTGGTTACCCAGGTTCAATTCTCTACATCCTCACAGGCTTCTTGTGTAATCTTGGGCAAATCACTTAGTCTCTTTGTGTTTGTCCCACAGCTTCAAAATGGTGATAGTACAACTTCCCCTTACCTCACAGGAGTGTTGTGAAAGTAAACACACGAACAACTGTGAGATGCTCAGATGATACAGTAATTGGGGCAATATAAATACCCTTCGTTTACTGAAAACTTTACCCAGCTTTGTGAATTTTTAGGCAAATCTGTCTCGATGAGAAAGTTTCACATGATTCTAATTTCAGGGAAAACTGAAAAGCAAGAGAGAATGAGAGCAAGACTAGCCAACAGAGAAGTGAAGTACAGTTCATTTGTTTTCCCTGGATGCAAATTGTAAGACGGTGTGACACCCAAGACAGAGTTAATTTGCAAGACTCCTGCTTTCATAAACAGCTACCAAGAATAAGGCATACAGGATATGATCAGCCAGTGAGTCTTAGAGAATGATTCTCTACATATTGCCTTTATTAATTTAATTGGTTCAGTCAAAGGGAATCATTTGCTTTCTTCTGACAGAAAGAATAGCCAGGAGATCCCAAATGGAATAATCCACAACTTGAGATGAAAGTGCCAGTCCCACCTTGTTTGAATGGAAACCAGTATATTAACATTCTCTCTCTCTAATTACATAGTCGATTTTAGGGGAGCCCAGTGCTGTATGCATTTTCCAATTTTTGTTTACTTTTTTTTTTTTACGATGTGCATTTGCTGCAGGGAACAGACCATTCCATGCAGAGGAGCCTCCCCTGAATAAAGATTCTTGTTGTGAAGGGAATAAAATGAATTATTTTCATAAAAAGAGAGTAAGAATAGCCCACAACATGCATTTGAAAAGGAACTTTTTTATGTCTCTGGCATATCCCCAGAATTTAGAAAGAGTATCCAAAATTGCTCCAATGATGGCTAATAAAGCAGATTTAGGGCTGCCTTTCAACTTTCACTTTTTAATAATAAACAATAAAAAAAACATATGGAGGTTTACAAACTTCTTGGTTTTGATTCTGTGTTTAACAATTATGAGACCAAGAAAATTCATAGTAACATCTGAAACTGCTCTATCCGGCCATGACCATGTAAACATTCCACATCTTATTTATTTATGGCAATCTGGTAGGAGGCTCAAATAAACTAGTAAAATAACATGAAATTACTAAATTACCCCCCCCCCCCCGATATATGATCCTGTCCTCTGTAGAAACATGTGTAATCCAAAGCGCAGAAATAAATTTACAGATCAAGCATCAGATCTCAAGTTGATCACATGTCTATTATAGGGGGGGGAAAGGTTCAGTCTCTGTGGACCATGCAGCAGCTTGCCTACAGATACACACTCATATACAAGGGCCAAATACACTGCCCTATGTAATTCATACATCCAGGGGAAAATATCACAATGCACATGGAGAATAACTAAGCTCATCCCTAAATGCAAACTGAGCCTCCAATACAGAGCATCTCCAATTCCCTGATGCACCTCAGTGGAGGCAAGACCTGAAATGGGTGCAGTTCTATCAGTTTTGTGAAGGATGTAAGAACCCATTTTTCAATGTCTTACCTTGGACCAGGCTTGACATAACATAGAAAATCGACACATAAAAGGCCACATTTTTGAAGACTGGTCAGTTATGTAAAGAAGTCTATAAAACTCACTTTAAGTGGAGGTATCATTTCTAAGCTATTTAAAACATGCCTGTATGAAGTTCTGCAAATATCTTTGATGTCTTAGAAAAACCTGCTGTTGCCAAGTCATTAGAAAACCCTACACTACTGTTGCTATGTGAACAACTGTGGCATTTGTTTTGTATGTTTTTAACTAACTGCGTCATAATTCTTTCAATTTGGTGGGGTTAAACAGGCAAGGTGAGATGGAACATGTTGGTCTCAATCAACATGGGGTTGAAGGAGGGAGTCACTCCTTCTAAAATCCATTAATCAAAACAAATTACTGATGAAATTCACCATAGGAACATCACAGTAACATGACTGTGTTGAAACAATTACACTGTGGTACCTACATTGCAATAAAGACACAGCAAAACAGTAGCCGCAGTATAAGAACATGATGATTTAGGTCTGATATGACATTGATCTGAAAGAGGAAAGATACTGAATTTACATTAAAATGAAGGTGACTAATTAGCACCATTAGCGCCACAGGAGTGAACAATCATAAACAAAGCTCATGTCCAGTATCACATAAGCCATTTCTTTGGTATTTATAGTAAGCTATTCTGTATTATGTAGACAAAGAATACCATTAAGTTTAACTTACTTCTACTTCTCTCAAATGTATTGTCTCACTTCCTCTTGTTTGAGAATTTTTTTTCTGTGTTTAAGTGCAGCATATATCAATACTAAAACCCATGTGAATGCAATGTTAAGGTGCATGTGGAAAAAAAAGACAGGAAAATCAAAGTTAAAGTTCCCGTCACAATTTAAATTCACAAATGGCACATTGTTAGAACAACCACCTCGCTAATTGTGGATGCATTAATAATGTCTTTTATCCTACAGTGGTTGTACACCACTTTAACTTCATTTACCTCAGCAGCATTATTCCTGATTCATGCTGGTGAAAGCAAGGGCAGACTCAGGCCCTTTGAGTGTAAGTTGCACCAAATAAGATATTACTCAAGTCTCCTATCACCAGGGTGAAGGACACATAGGGCCAGATCCTCAGGTCCAGCCAAGTTATGCTTGAATCAAGCAAGGGGAGGGGGAAGGTAACTTTCAGCCAGCCTATTGTTCATCTGATGCTTGGAGTAGCAAACCCAGGAGCTGAGGATCCAGAGAGGAACACTATGCATATGCGCTTTGCAACTTTTTGTGTGTGCTCTAACAAAACTAGGCACAGCCTTATAAAAAAAGAAGTGTGGCCAAAATTGCTGACTTCCTTTCCAAAAGCAATGTAAAAAAGGGAGCCAAGAGGCAGCTCTGATTTTCCCCTTTTCTTCTCCACTTGTGGGACTATGGATTTTAGTGAGTTCATTGCTCCTTGGGAGCTCCTGAGGGTTAACCAGTAATTAATCTAATATTAAGACTAGTTTGTGATCATTTGACATCCCCAGAGTAATGTGTCTCACATTGAAAACTGTATGCATTGGAATGTAAGTCATCCGGGGTACAGGTCAACTGAGTGTGATGGAACTGCCTCCATTACTGATTCGTCTCTGAATGGATCACCCGTGTACTGTCCATCTACCTGCTCCTGCTGATACCATTAGCTACCACTACCTGTCTGCTATGAAGAGAGATCTTTCATAGTCGAGCTAATTGCTATGGTTACGAACAAAAAGTGTTGGATCTCCAGATGAACGTTTTTCCATCACTTCCGTTGAAATTACACCTTTTTCTTATATATTCTATTCTATATAGTTTTTTTATAATATTTTTAGTACCACAGTATCTGAGAACTCTCATTCCCTCATTGTAACTGCATCCGCTGTCTACTGATTGCAGATTTGTTTACACTTTTCTCTTTTCTGAGGTGGGGTTGGGTTTTTTTGGCTTTAAAAAAAAAAAGGCATTGCAATCTGGTTCAAAAGTTTTAAGACAGGAAAGAAACCGAGGAAACTAGTTAATGAAGCTCTAGAAGTAGTTGTGTACTTTCCAAACCTCACTTTGAGGTTTGGAAAGAAGAAATAATGTGGTAAAAGGGATATATGGAATTTACCAGGGGGGGAAAGCAATAGTCTGCTCCCCCTCCCACCCACCTCTTTTTGCTTTTTTCAACCAGTAGCAGTGAGAAACGTGGCTATGGCATACCTGTCTAGAGTATAACCGTCCCCCATGCAAGCACTGGTATGGACTGATGCCAGAACAGTAAAAGCAGCACTCATTTTGCATTTTTAAAGTACTTTGCATTATATACAGCAATGTAAGGCAGATTGATTTCCAAAAGGCTACATTTCCATTTCAAGGTTCTGATGATGGCATAAACCACAAGAGAACAAAACCCTTCAATGGAATCCGTCAATGGAATCTTAGTCTCACCACAAGCCTACGTATTGGTCTGTGTACTATTCCCTTCATGTGTTTTTAGAAAATAGACATACATATACAGGTATAGGAATGGTGCCTTATTAGATCAGGCCTAGTATCAAATGGTGATAACAGATGACAATGTTTGGATTAAAATAATGGCACACAAATAATGAGCTCCTGGGCATTTTTATTACATTTTCTGGAAAATTCTATTTGTTATTTAAAGTTATTTGATCCTCAGCCTAATTCTGTCTAGATCAGTGGTTTTCAACCTTTTTTCATTTGTGGACCCCTAAAAAATTTCAAATCAAAGTGCAAACCCCTTTAAAAAAACTGCAGACTCCCAGGGGTCCGTGGACCCCTGATTGAAAACCACTGGTCTAGGTTAACAGTTCTCTTGTGAAAGATGCTGAGACAGAATTCACTGCCATAATTATAGAAAAAGTTTAGCAGACTTCATGATAACGGCAAGCTTTGTTGCTGGATACACAATGCCTCTTAATAGTGTTCTTTTGTCATTTCGTTTATCTGGCTTGCATTTCATGTTGTGTGAGCACTGGGACTTGGCTGCTATTATATTTGAGCTGTCTTACTACAGCAGTCCTTTCCTTGTTCCTTGTTCCTTGAATTCTACAAGAGACTTTCCTTTCAGGCACCAAAAAGAAAAAAAAAAAAAAGCTTGAGATGTGATGCTATCACAAATAAATCTCAGAGAAAATGTAACAGCATTGCAGGGTATTTCAATATTTTACAAGTGTTTAATTATTATTTAATATTTGTATAATTGTTTCCCCTAGAGATCCAGTTTAAGTTTGGGTCCCCATGGTGCCAGGTTCTGTATATATTTGAAGACACTGTCCTTGTCCCTAAGCACTTACAACCTAACTAGTCCTTCCTTTCCATTGCCCCAATCAACGTATACAAACCCTTATTTCACAGTTCTGAAAATAGACTTTTCAAAATCAGCGTTAAAGCCTCAGTGACACAGGGCTAAGCAGCAGTATGTAAGAGGGTCCCCTGAATCTCAGGTGTAACTCCTTGTCAGGAATGCAGAACTTGGTGACATTTACCTCACTTGGGACTGTGCGCTCCACTGATTCAATAAGGCTACAAAAGTGCAACAGGCCTTGATGTCAGTTACATGGTTTTACATACCTACCATGTCAGTGATTCTCAGCCTCCCTGGGAATTTATTCAGATGTAAGTGTATTCAGCCCATAACAATGTCTTCTACCTGCCACAAAGCTGGAAATACGATCACCTCTCATGAACCTACAGGGCATGATTGCTGTGTTCTACATGATAAAAGAACAAAAAAAGAACAAGCCTTTCCTGGACTTTCCATCTCTCCTATGTACGGTGAATTTCCCTAGGAAGCATCACCTTACACCTTCCCCCTTGCTCTCTCCCCCCCCCCCCCAGCACTGTCCTCACCTGAATTAAAAGGCTGCAGAAAGTGTAGAGATATATTTCTGATTGAGCTACTGCATGGACGTATCTGCTTTCTTATTCATTTATTTACAAAGGCTCCTGGTGTGTCAGGCATTTTACAGGCAAATTAGAATGGCAGGCTGCTGCCCTGAGGAGCTTCCAGTCTAACAAATTGTATCTTACAAACACATATTAATTGGGGTATCCTTACTAGCACGAGTAACCTCTTTAACAGGCTACTCCTATTAATAAGCGCTTCAGCCAGAAGAAGTGTTTGTAGACTTGGGCCCTAAACTGGACATGACACAGCAACAATGGTGCAAGATCAGTGGATTTATTAATATTTATTATTTAAATCACAGAAGCAACCAGAGACTCCAGCAGTTTGGGCCCCATTGTTCTGAGCACTATACCTACACACAAAACCAGAAAGGTCCTTCCTTGATGAGGCTATAATCTGAAGTCCAGATCTTGCAAACTCTTAGGCATGTGTTTAGCTTTACTCAGAGAAGCAATCCCATTGGTCAATGGGTCCACTCAGTGATGTAAAATTAAGCATGTGCATAAATATTTAGAGGAATGGGGCCTAAACTAATCCAAGATTCAAGAAGTAGGTGTAACATGCACACAGAAGGAGTGGGGGAGGGTAGCAGTGATAGGAAGATGTGGTTATGTACACTAGTTACGTGCACAATTAGCATTTTAAACCTTTTCATTAATAGAGATATCAATAAACAGAATTATTGACATTAGCAATCCTTACTAATCACATACCCGAGCCATTATTAGTTGATAATGCCATACTGATAGTTATTACATTTAGCTCTTTGTTCTTCTTCAGTTGTTTTTTTGGGGGGGAGGTGCGGGGGGAAGGGATATTGTCAAGAATGAGGGCCAGGGGTGGGAGTCTTAAGATTTTTTTTTTAACTCACTCTTTGTGCATTGTTTGCAGTGTTGTTGTAGCCAGTCAGTCCCAGGATATTTTAGAGACAAGGTGGATGAGGTAATATCTTTTATCAGACCAACTTCTGTTGGTGAGAGAGACAAGCTTTCGAGCTACACAGAGCTCTTCCTCAGGTCTGGGAAAGGTACTCAGGCTAGGTCTACACTACCCGCCTGAATCGGCAGGTAGAAATCGACCTCTCGGGGATCGATTTATCGCGTCCCATCGATCCCCGAATCGATGCTCTTACTCCACCAGCGAAGGTGGGAGTAAGCGCCGTCGACGGGAAGCCACAGAGGTCGATTTTGTCACCGTCCCTACAGCGGGGTAAGTCGGCTGCGATACGTCGAATTCAGCTACGCTATTCACGTAGCTGAATTTGCATAGCGTAGCTGAATTTGCGTATCTTAAATCAACCCCCCCCGTAGTGAAGACGTAGCCTTAGTGTCACAGCTCAATACAAGGTCAAATAGATAGTTTAGCATAAGTAGTTAGCACATATTCTAAGGGACCATTCAAGGTGAAATGGTCCATTAACATTCTGTAGGCATAGGACAAAAAGCATGGTTAGTGGGCTACAGACTGTTGTAATAAACCATAAATCCAGTGTCTTTATTACAACCATGATTTTTGCTGTGTAGACATACCCATGTCCCAGAGCTGAGGAAGAAGGGGATGGGAGTCCTGCAAAAGCAACATAATCCCCCTGGAGGGATCGAGCATTTCACATCACCCTCTAGTGATTCCTCCTCTGGTTAACGTATATAGTAACAATGATTGCAGGCTATGTGTCCGGTGCTCAGGTTCCAGCAAGAGGGCCACAGGATGCTAAGCATTTGTGGGAGGCAGCTAGTGAAAGCAAAACAGAGGATGTTTGGGGGCTCTGAAAGGGACTCAAAGATATCCTCTTGCCAGATTTTTTTAAATGGCTTATAAAATGCTGAATTCACTTTCCTGAACATGCATTCTTTTGCATAGATTTGTGGGCAGGTAAAAATGCATTTGAGCATGAAATACATTTGCAAAACTGCTCAAAAGGTGCACCCATGCCCAAGGATTTAGACATAGAAATTGCATCCATTATTCTGGAGACAAGGTTGATATCCCTTTGAAAATGTGGCCCTTCAAATCCATTTTCACAGCAATGCAGGGTCCCACAGACATTAATACGATTTTGTGCACATACACCAACAGGGGAAGAGACCCCAAAGTTGCACCCTCTTTCCGATTGTGCATTCCCTCTTTATTTCATTTTTTTAAATGAGTTCTGCTTTTTTTCTTCACTGTGAATGAAATCCTTGTCCCATGAGCAAAGCCTAAGTGAAAGGCTTCAGCCTGTAAGTATTACCACAGGCTGAATCATTCCTTGCACTGGGCCATTTCCTCTGCATTCTCTCTCCTGCCCTGGATGCCTCAGATTCATACTGGCAGAATTTTGTGGATGTGTTTGACAGAAAAGAATTTTGCATCCCTTCTCCCTCCAAATATTGCAAATGGGATTACAAGCGAATTGCAAAATTGTTAAGTGTGTTTCTATAAAGAAGTTTATAACCCATTACATATCAGGGCACTTTGTATTTACAAAGTGTTTTTTTTTAAATATCTGGCATTTTATTAAATAATAAATAGTTGCAAAACCCCAAAATAACTGCTTGTGGTCAGGCTCAACTCGTTTTTTTTTTTTTTTCAAAATATTATTTACTTAAAAAAAAATCCATTGCTTTTGGAGCATGGCACTTCTCTTTGGCTTTAAAAGCACAATTGAAATGGGAACTGTAACGGGGACTTTTATAGAAGAGGAAGGGAAAAAAGCAAGACTGTCGTGGCTTACAAAAACCATATTTAATTTAACCAAAAGATTTTTCCCATGTTCTGTATGTCAACCAAGAGATGTGTGCAAATGAAAAGATCTGCAAGAGCGTAGAACGCACTCAGTCCAAGCCAAGGCCCATCATGCAAACAGTCACGTGAGTAATTTTACACATGTGAGCAGTTCAGTTGTAGTCAAAGGGGTGCTCAGTGGCGTAAGTGTATTCAGGATTGGGCCTGCAAGTAGTCTCAGTAGCTGCTGACCCCGTGGAGACTTTATGGGTTATATGCGCTAGTGCAATGGGGTAACTTCCCTTTAATGTGAATTTGACCAAACATGGCTAAACAAGCCTATTTCCTTCCCAGGGGCAAGCAGGTTAATGAGGATGACTGAACACAATATCCTAAGTGCGGTCTTCTTACAGCCCTATGCCACCCTGCTCCTTGCTATTTCTAGTGTTTCAACTATGGAATGGTTTATAGGTGTGTGAAGGTGATGCCCTATGTACAGTTCTCTGTACAGACATACAATTGTTTTTGTGTAGCATCTTTCATACAATCTGTATCCCAAAATGCTGTCCAGAGTTATCTCCTAGAGTAACACTGATATTCTAAATCAGTGGTCCCCAACCTTTTTCGTCTGGCGGGCACCAGACGACGAGCCATGGAGGACCGTGGCGGTGGACGAGCATCCGCCGAAAGGCCGCCGACAAGCGGCAACGTCAATAGGCGTCGCCACCAAAATGCTGCCGAGAAGCAGCGTCATCCAGAGGCGTCGCCACTGAAATGCTGCCAAAAATCGGCGGCATTTCGGCGGCAATGCCTCTGGATGACGCTGCTTCTCGGCAGCATTTCGGTGGATGCTCGTCCGCCAGTACCTATGCAGGCGCACTTAGATGCCCCGGCGGGCGCCATGTTGTGGACCCCTGTTCTAAATAGTAGCAGAGGGAGAAATTAAGTAGTACAGGTTATGGTATAAAGAAATGTTTTCAGCTGAGACTTGAAAAGAGATGAAGTGTCAATGAGGCACAGACTGTACCAAACAGCCACCACAACAGAGGAGAAGGATCTCACACCAGCTGTGGCAAGAGCTTGTGGAAGGGCAGAGAAGAAAGCAGCACCCGATGAGCAGAGGGAGAGGAAAGGATCTAGGCAGACAATACCCCAAATTCTGCCCTTAGACACTTGCATGCCTCTTTCGTTCAGTAAATGGAGGTTGTGTGTGAGGGTCTGAGGTCAGAATTTAGCTCTCTCATCCCTGGACACTGGCAAAAATCATGAGCAACTCTGTTGACTTAAACAGAGTTCCACTAGATTTTACTAGCATAAATGGGATTCAAAATCTGACCTCCCATCTAGGAAGTGGAAGAAGAATATGACGGGTTTTAAAAAACAAGGAAGGCAGATTTATACAGGATCCTGAAAGGAATGGCATGCCTATGGAGTGGAGGGCAGGCGTGATGTGGTAGCACTTCTTTTATCTATACATGAAGATGCAGAAGCAATAGTGTATGTATGCTGAAACTGATAGGGAAATGCAATTACTAAACGTGACAAAGATGGCCCCCCTCCCCCTGCCCCCCAAGAACTAGGATTAACAAAGGTAGTTTCCCATGAGTGTCCAGTCTAAGAAAAACTCAGTTTCATATAAATTGCACTGGCCTCTCTCAGTTTATCCAAGTAAGGACAATGGATAGAATTTTTTCAATCCCTTAAATAACGTGGAGGCTAAATGAGGCTTAACTAAGGAAATGGTGAGACACCAATGAAAGTTTTTCTAGTGTTTTTTTTTGTTTTGTTTTCTGTTATTATAATACCTTACCTTTTGCCTTCTCTTTAGCCCATACATGACAATGCATTGAAAGAGATTTCATGACAAAAGTTACTTCAGGATTCACAATATGTTGCTATGGTGCATGCTGCTGAAGAGAATAAGCTAATGGGCTCTCTGCTTAATGTGATTAGAGCTATTATTGACATAATGCCAGGAAGACGCAAAACCATTAGCATTACACTACAGCTCACTTCAGCCTCCACTCAGATTTAGCATTTGATCCACAATTTTAATTTTGCTCTGCTCTATTCAGAGCTGCATTACACAAAATGCATAATTAAAAGCTGCTGTGATTCTCTCTACTTCTCAAATTAAAAACATAGCAAACATTTGCAGTTCTAATCCACTAGAAATTAATAAATCAAACATTGTCTTTTATCTGGATTCCTCAGTGCAATTCAGGCTGCATGTTGGGAATATTTTACTGTGCAGCAGAGAGAACTGCAGTAAGAGCCACTGCTCAAAAGAAAGAACAGTCTCTAAAGCCTGCAATGCAATACACTGAGGACTTGGAGGGCAGCAGAATACTGATAGCCTTGTGATTTCCTAAAGTTAAATGGGGAGCTGTTTCTTTATACTATCTCACTATAAATCCTTTTAATTCATTTTCCTTTATTAGCTAACTTGGTCAGTGTACACTAGAGATGGGTAAACCAAGGGGTAGTTTTGATTTTGCAAACCCTTGTCTGTCAGGTTTAGATTTTTCAAACAAAAAGCAGGAGGGATTTAGATCCTAATCAAAGGCATTATTTTATTCACACTCCTGGTATCCCAAATCTTGTGATCTTATCTCAGCACCTTTCCCCGACAGCCAATGGGACTCCTTAAGAGACACGAGGTGCTCCCCTACTAATTTCAGCTCCCCAGTCTCAGACAGCCTAACCATTTCACTGACATATCTGAACCTTCTAGCAACACTGACAATTGCTGAGAGTCATAATTCAGTGCATTACAGTGCTGACCTGATCTGAGCCTAGTTCAAAAGGATGTCATAGGACACCAAACTAACCTGTTAAGAAATTAGAAGCATCCACTGATGCAAACAAGAACTGTGTGTAGTGTGAACCAACATCCACACTTTCACTGCTCTACTATTTGAGAATTTGTGTCTTATTTCCTTCACATAGTTTCCATCGGGCAAAAGTTGTGGGTTTTATCCTGGGCAAGTTTTCAGAAGATTTGCTTCATTTTTACTTGTACTTTTTTTTGGCTGTGTTTGTAAAAACTTCCATTTCTTCTGTGAAAAATATGTGAAATGCAATTAAGAATATGAGAATTACCATTCACACCCACTTAACAGCCCCTTTACACTGCCAAAGGGCATAAAGAGACCTTAGTATAAATGAGAATCAGGCCCAATATGTAATTCTAAATGGCCTGATAATAATTTGGTTGAATGTTAAATGTGTATTTGTACAATATGCCATAAAGATGTGTGTAACTAATAAATATCTTCAAGATTTAGGCTTAAATTGCAAATATATATGTATGCACAAGAACCCCAAATTGAATTAATGTAGTGGCACTTATTCTTGTTACATACAAAAGTGGAAATCTGACCCACTAGTGCATGATAAGGAATTCAAAATTAAGGTTGAGCATCCATTTCTAAATTCTACCAGGATGTCCAAGTCTTGCTAAGGATACAAACCTCTTTCTAAAGGCCTCAGACCAGAGTTTAGAATTTACATGCAAATTAACTATAATAGCTAGCCAGATTATTTGAGGAGTGAACAAAGTTTCATCTTAATTCTCTAGATAATTTGTTTTAAACCAAACCTTTAGGGCCAAATTCTGTTTTCATTTTACTGATATAAATCTGGGTAGATTCTGACCTTGATATTACTCAAAATTTGTGTGTCGTTAATTCTTCTTGTTGCGCAGATCAGAACTACAGAATTTCCCCCCTCATTGTTCATAGACAGCACAATTATAGGACATGCTATGTTTTTCTAAAATGAGTGTGTCACGATATTTTTCACAATTAAAAAACATTTTAAACTTACTTATGCTTATAATAATTTTGCTGGAAGCTTCAAATTTCTGATCTCTTCTTTCTTTATTGAAAGTTTTCTCTCCTATGGGTGCACATTTGGCAAATTCCTATAGCGCTGCTGAAGAGTGCTGGGCCCCTAGTATTGATTTAATGGTGTGTGTGCGTGTGTCTGTGTGTGTGTTAAGAAAAAGACAATCATAGAATCATAGAATATCAGGATTGGAAGGGACCTCAGGAGGTCATCTAGTCCAACCCCCTGCTCAAAGCAGGACCAATTCCCAACTAAATCATCCCAGCCAGGGCTTTGTCAAGCCGGGCCTTAAAAACCTCCAAGGAAGGAGATTCCACCACCTCCCTAGGTAACGCATTCCAGTGCTTCACCACCCTCCTAGTGAAATAGTGTTTCCTAATATCCAACCTAAACCTCCCCCACTGCAACTTGAGACCATTGCTCCTTGTTCTGTCATCTGCCACCACTGAGAACAGCCGAGCTCCATCCTCTTTGGAACCCCCCTTCAGGTAGTTGAAAGCAGCTATCAAATCCCCCCTCACTCTTCTCTTCTGGTGACTAAACAATCCCAGATCCCTCAGCCTCTCCTCATAAGTCATGTGCTCCAGACCCCTAATCATTTTTGTTAAAATGATTAAAGCCTTTATTTTACATACACACATGGCTTCACAATATAATACTGAGAGGGGACATGATAGCAGTTTTCAGGTATCTAAAAGGGTGTCATAAGGAGGAGGGAGAAAACTTGTTCACCTTAGCCTCTGAGGATAGAACAAGAAGCAATGGGCTTAAACTGCAGCAAGGGAGGTCTAGGTTGGACATTAGGAAAAAGTTCCTAACTGTCAGGGTGGTTAAACACTGGAATAAATTGCCTAGGGAGGTTGTGGAATCTCCATCTCTGGAGATATTTAAGAGTAGGTTAGATAAATGTCTATCAGGGATGGTCTAGACAGTATTTGGTCCTGCCATGCGGGCAGGGGACTGGACTCGATGACCTCTCGAGGTCCCTTCCAGTCCTAGAATCTATGAATCTATGAATCTATGAATCTATCCCACTTTACATACACACATCCAGCCAGCCACAATCCTAAAGTTAGTTTCTATCAAGATGCCAGACAAAAAATTGGTAACTTAAAGTTAAGGTTGCAGGAGTAGTACATATACCCATTAGAAAATATATGTATCAAGAATGTTACAAGTAATTAAGCATTAAAAAAAAAAAAGCATGGAACTGATCAATTAAGGTACCAGAGACCAAAGTACCCTTAACCTTTCATATGTTCTCCTTAAAAATGCACACAATTTCTGCCCATAGACTTAAGTTCACAAAGATTTCACTGCACAACTTTTTGACACAAGTCATTAATTTGTGAAATTCTGGTCCCACTGAAATCAATGGGAATTTCAGCATTGAGTTCAGTGGGGCCAGGATTTCACCCCATGTGCCTGGTTCTCTCTTCCTCTAGCTGACATAGGCCCTTACCATCCAAAAGTGAGTTTGTGTTCTTGGGACTACACTGCCTACTAGCTGCTGGCATCTATGTGTTGCTATCAAGTCCAGCGTATACTGGGCATACTGTTCTAAGTTCAGTAAGTAGTCTTGAGGACTTCAGAACTACTGTATGCACTAGGTCAGCCGGGAAGGAATGCAGATCAGGGATCAGAGATTTGGCTCTGTCTGAGAGAGGAGTGGCAACATGGAGTCCGGGGAGACTATTCAGCATTCACATTTTTCCGTGCTGAAATCCAATATTTACAAGAATCAGCTCTTCTACAAGATTTCCCTGTTCACACCCTTTTTCCATGTCAAAAGCCTACATATAAGTTTTTTCTCATTGGTTTTTGAAAGCTAAATTTTTATACAATGAAGTTTATCTGGTGGCATATTTTCCCCCAATTGCTTTCGTGATGGTGACCCATATATTTTACTTAGGAATATTGCTAATATTATTTTTTAAATTGCTTGAAAAATAGTCTGTGCACAAAATTCTGATGAAAACTATTCAACAGGTGAAATCTTGAGTTAGGTTTTCAAAATACAGATACTCAATAAACATTAGACATGTTGCTGTTGCAAACATTAAAAAAAAAAGTCACTTTCAAATCTCCCCAGATGAAAAATATTTACTCAAATTCCTTAAAGCGATCAGATCAAATTCTACTTCACCCAGGAAAAGTAACATTATTTTCAAAACGTTACTATTTCCCCCCCCATTATTACAAGGGAACTGGAGAGTGAAAAAATGGCTTCACAATATAATACTGGTTGCAACCTCAGCTATAGAGAGACTACTGGACTTCATAATCAAAGAACCTTCTGTGGTTTATAGTCCTGGCCCAAGATTCAAAGATAGGTTTCTCCGTGAGGATGCATAGCATTGCAGAATGTTGTAGGAAGCTCCTTCTTCAGGTATGGCTGATATTTGTGTAAAAGTGATGAAGTAAAAGGATGTGTGCCAAATGTATTTACCTCTACTCCAATAACAACCTTTACCATCATTACAGTCCATTTCCTTACCAGTACTGAATTAATGGATTTGGATAACTCTTCTGCCAAATGTATTGTACAAACCAATTAAAGAAATCTTAAAAAGTTCAAAAGCATCTCATGGTCCCAGTGTGTCTGTACCAATTGGCTGGCAGTGTGGCTAATAAACATTTTAAGAGTAAAGCAATGAAAACAAAAGCGAGTGTGATCTCTGGAATAGAATACCACCATCAGTAAGCACAGCAGAGATATTTATCTTGAAATGATGTCTAATATCAGACTGTTAGCAGAGCAATCTTTCTCCCCTCCCTCTCTTCACTGAACTAATGAGCTTAAAGTAGAGGTAGTGATCAGCCCAGAAAAAGGACTGAGGTTCTCTTTCTGCCTTCCACACCATTCCTCCACTGAGAGTGCCAAAGTATCTGAAATGCAGGCAGCTTGGAGGCTTATCAACCCTGGAAAAGTCAAAGAAATAGTGTGTCGTATCAGCCCTTGACTGACAGCTTAGACCTAAATTAGGTCAATTCTCCTTCATTTTCACATATGGATAAATCAAATATCACTTCAGCATAAAGTGAATTATAAAGTAAAGTAACAATACAATAAGTAATATAAATGAAGTAAATTTAATAATTTAGTCTGTTATCTTCTTAGTTGCACTTACAACTCCTATTCTCTTCAATGGGAGCTACCTGCATGGGCTAACTACAGGATAAGGCCCTTACGCTGAGTAAAAAAACGTTGCAGTTGTTTTTTAAAACAAGTTGGCCATACCAGTGATTTACAAACTCCTTATTTCTCATCCTTATTTTTTACTTTGCCTTTCCAGAGTTCATTTTTTCCCTTGCGATTTTACATTTGTTGAAAAATTTGCACTTACTTCTCCAGACCTGTGCTGATCTTATTTCTGTCAAGGTAAACTGAAGCTTGTCTTCACTGCACCGCTCTACCCTCAGAGAATTAGCCCAGACGTGAGCCTTCCTAAATGTATTTAAGGCACCAGACTATTGTGAAAAGAAAAAGTCAGGTGGTCACTCAGATGAAGCATAAAGCAGAGGCAACAGGTAGCAGGGATACTACAGTAGCTGACTTATGGTACATTTCCACCAAAATTCTATCCAACACTGATTTCCTTACACAGACCTAACTTTCTTTACTTGGTTTTAAACCTTTGCTTCTTCAAGGCACAAGTGATAGTCTGAATCTCATCTCACTTACAGACGTGTAATTTAATAAGAGCTGCTCCTGATTTACACCTATGCAAGTAGACGGGAATCAGGTCCAAAACACACTCAACATGAACAAGAAAACACTAAAACTCAGTACACACAGTCAGCAAGGTGTTAACCTGCAGCCTTTTTCCTAGATAGTCTATCACTTAATTTCTGATTTTATTCTTCAATGAACACAGAATGTTCAGCCTAAAAACATTTAAAATGAAAAGACTGTTACGTGCAATAAGAATAGATCATCTAATGTACAATTGCTTATTAGCTGAGGAAGTGTGTGACCTAAATTAACCACATGGATGCTGGTGGAGTACATTGGAGCACCTCACAGGGATCTCAGTGGGGTTTTGTGTGTGATCAAAAATGAAATAACTATGTTATGTATTCCATTGCATCCATGTGTCTCATTGCAAAAGGGACTTGTCAGTTCAGAATAAAGAGAGGAAGCGCAATACTGATGCTAGTGAGTGGCTGAGCAGGGTAAGATTGAGGGCTCAGATGAAGACAAAGGGATGTGTTTTCATCCCACTGCATGGGGAAATATGTAATGGGAGGGATATATGTGTACGTGTAATTCCTCATGCACTACCATCAGAAATTGTCCTATTACAGTACCTGATGTGTATGAAATTGCCCTAAAATCTCCCAAGAGCCCCTATGTAAAATTAACCCTTGTATAACAAAGGTTCAAGCAGAAAGTATTCTTGGCATCTAAGAATAACAAAAGGAAGTTAAACAAACAACTACATCACATGCACGAAGGCAATTTTTACAAATACAAGTTTTATTACTCTAGTTAGTCACAACTTCAAACTTTGTTTGCATGCTTCTGCAGAGGAGAAGCGAATGTTCAGTGTTCATGAAGGATGGCAGTAAGGGGAGAGTAACAGGGCCAGGCACAGGGTCTGATTCTGATCTCTCATACTAACTCAGCTGAAGCCAGTGGAGTTGCAATGGTATAAAACTAGTAACAAGTCTGCCTGGAAACTGGCCCACAGCATGGGTCAATGCCATGCACAGCCCATACAGCTCTGCCAAAGAATTTCTATCCTGACCTGCAGAATATCCCTGTTGCTGCTGTTCTCCAGCTACAAGGCTCCCCTTAGAAGATACTGTCAATCATGCCAGTGAAAATACATGCTTTTCATGATGACCACATGACAAACACCCCTCATTTTCAACTAATAATCTTAAACAGGTTTACATCTAGTTCTCCCCAGGGGCAGAAAAACTATGAATCTAGAAATATTTAGAACAAGTTTATTATAAAAGAGATCAAAACTATGGTAAAAAATATGAAGATAAACAAATCAATACTATGCTATCAGGGTATGTTTATAAAAAGCTATTTATTTATATTTAAGCTCCTAGCACATTTTTGGTGCTATATGAACTAACAGACTCTGTCTGCTTTTTGATAGTACCTTCCTTATCAAAAAGCCCCACTGAATTCAATGGACTTATTGCCTCAGTAAGAACCCACACAACGTGAGAAAAGGGGGCAGAAGCTGGTCCACAAAAATAATAATAAATGAAGATACAAATTGATATTTGTCTTGAGTATTTATTTATTGCTATTTAAATTTAGTTATGCAATTAAGGGCTAGGCCATTAAATATGGTTGTACAGCTCCTAGCCTCTGTGGGGCTGCAATTCTGACTCTGGGACTCCAGATATTACCACAATTCAACGAGCAAGTAATCATAGTATGTAAATGAATCAAAATGAACAATCATTTACACAGTTTTAACCAAGTAAAAATCAGTTTCTGGGATCAGCCCTAAAAACACCATAAATCGAGGACTTAAAAAAAATAAGAGTAAAAGAACAAAAAACAGCTACCAAAAAGCAAAATTAAATCTTGTTCAACTCACCCTCATGCAAGAGAGGGTATCATAAGCAATATATTGATTGAATAAAAATTGACAAAACTGTGATGCATCCATTACACCAGAAGCAGGAGAGAGTTCAGTTTGTAAGAAAATCACAATACCTTTAGACGGATATTTACTCACTTAATAATATATAGTATGCAGGTTAGAGCAACATGCTGTACAGTATCTACCTGCTACTACTCCGGAACTGTTTGCATGACCAAAAACAACACACTGAAAATATGGAGTTATCTGCTAATAATAAATAAATAAATAACGATATAACCATACAATTATTAATAATCACAAACCACCTGGGCTTTAACAAGTTCTTCTGCAGAGTATCCCAATGAAGTGAGCTCTGAACTGACCTGAGAATAGTACCCTTCTAGCTTTCACAGTCCCCTCTATCTTTTATTCATTAATGCAAGCAAATGAGTGATGAGACATGAAATTTTAGTGAATGCAGAACCGTATGCTCTATGGACAGTTTATGGGATTTGCTACTTCTGCGATGGTTTGGACATTTAAAAAAAAAAGACAAAAAGCATGCTCAGAAGAACAAAGTAAAATATTTACTGCTGGCTGTTAAACTACATCCTTCAAGTTATAGCTAATGTGCTTTCCAATACGGGAACATTACCAAGGGGTCAGCATTACAGCATTAAAATTTTAGACACCAGTACTCTCAGGAGCAGCCTATGGTCTTACAAGCAAAGGAACACAAATAGAGTGATGGAGTCACTGAACCACAAACAGTAGTTTTTAAGTGAAAAGTCATGCAAAGGTACAAGGGCCTCAGGTCTCTGGTGTAACAGGTACATCTATGTCTGCCTATCAGCTCACTCAAGTGCTATTAAAGACCGATCCATCCATCTGAGTGGGCCCATTTGCTCCTTGCAGGTACAAATGGCTATTTGCTGTACATATGCGATTACACACTCACTTCCTCTGCCCCATGCTAACAGCATGTAAAACAAAAAAGTGCCGTTTTATATACACAAAGGCACTTATCTGGGGCCCATGGGCTCTGAATACAAAGCACTCTGGATGGATTGATGGTAGTGAGGTGGGGACACAACAGGAAATGGACAACTGTGCATTTTTCCCAGGTTAATAGCATAACGATTCTCTGTTACTTGAGCACTTCACTACCTCGTGCCACCGAATCCTCCAAAGCAGAGAAACAAGCTACAGTGGGAAAACAGCCAGCTTTTGTACAGCCAAAGGCAACCAACAGAGCGTAAATTGTCGGAAGAGTACGTTGAATTTTGGGATTTTGTCCCGAATTACTATTATCTTCTCATCTACTGTTTATCTTATTGTTTTCTTAAGCCTACAATCATTCAACATGCTTCTTTTGCTCAGCACAGGATATGAGACGTGAAATTCTTTTAGCAAAGGCTGAACTGTATCCACAACTTCTCAGATTTAAAATAATTAAAAATAATGCATTTAAACATAATTAGCAATGGGTTAGGTGCCACATACACTGGATGGAGTTCTCCAGCCACAAACCTCTGGAGACCTGAGTTTGAATTGCATGCACCATAGCAGGTGGAGTGAGTTTTACCGCTTGTATCAGCTCTGACGCCTGGAAAATACAGAAAAAATAATTCACAAAACACCCAACCCAACCCTCTCCCCCCTCTTTTTTTTTTTCTCTTTCTTCAAACGTATTATTTTTTTCTCAACCAAATTAAACTAAACTGAAAGGCATTGGGTCTGTTAGAATTACACTCTCTCTAAAGAGTAGTGGCTTTACAAGCTAAGGATCAGGCTAGTGTTTTAAATGGAAGGGCCCTTCGCAGACTTCTCTGGACACAGAGAGAGAATCTTTTCCCACTATCCCTTCAGACACATTCATTATTTAAATGAAACCTCAGTGTGAAAGACACTTTCAGAAATATTTGAGCATCCCTCCACCAGCACTACCACTGTTCTCCTACAAGCTACTATTAACAGAAAGAGTAGTGTAATCTCATAATTTGTGCCTTTTATGCCCCTCTGTGGCCTATCCTCTGAATAGTCAGGTAGTCCTCAACATTGAAATCTGGCCTTGTGTTAAATTTTGAACAGTATCTGCTGTTTTACACCTCAGAGCTCAGAGAAGGCAGCACGGTAGTTGGTGTACAGATGTGACAGAATGTTTCTATTCCACAAAAAAGCTCCCTGTTTTTGACACACTGGAAAATGTACAGCCAGAGAGTGCTTGAGGCAAAGATGCCACACCAGCCTTACATCTGTCTGCTTTCATTTGTCTACAACTGTGCTTATAGATAAAACAAGTCTTCCAGATGTCATCACAAGCAGCGTTCATATGCTGACTTTACTGAGACACTATTGTTTGCTGCCAGCATAACAGAGTTGTAAAACTAAAATATTTAAACTCTGCGCTACTCAACACAACTTTGAATGTCACACAGGATCTCATTTCAGGATTAATTAATGTACACCCCAATAAAATAATCATATGTTTAAAAAAAAAAACAGAGCTAGCTAGCATATACTGCATTCAGCTAGCTTTTTTAAAAACAATTTTTTTTTAAAGAACTGTTCTGATGGAATACAGTGGAACTGAACAAGTTGCCCATTAGGGAACAAAACATATATGTCCCATATGTCTGGGAAGAAATACTGCATATGGTGCAGTGTATGTGGTTATTTTTTGCATATTTCAAATTAAAAGTTTGTCCTATTGTGTGTTGCAAGGATTATTTGTTATTGAAAACTAAAACAGATATCAACTAGAAATATATTTCAGTCTACAGTGGTTGCCATTAAAATCTTTACAATTGTCTTTGGCAAATAATTAACGTTACTGTAGAATTCATGGATTTCTCTATACATATGAATAGTACAGTGAATTATTACAATGGCAAATCTGTAAAAGCTTTCCTGATGACCACTGTATTATAGAGCCCTTGATAGATGACACTTAGTTTTTAACTTCCTCCTGCTTTCGGGGGGACGGGGATGGAAGCCCCTCTTTTCCACTTGACATTTTCTATATGTAGTCTTCAGCCTTTGGAGAATTTTTTTTAACGTTTCACGTTAATCAGAAAAGGCGTTTTTGAGATACAGGACTTTGAAAACGTCTGGCTTTCACTTTTGGAAGTCTTCTTATGCTTCTTTATAGAGTCATACTTAAAAATAGCAGTTTTGCCTAGACACTTTAGATTTGTTTAATTCATCTGTCCTTAATGAGAATTAGTTCATAGGACTGTTTTATTCAAGGTTAGACTGAAAATGCTAATTTTTTCACTATGGAAAACTGAATCCCTGAAAGCTGTGTCAGATTTTTTGGATGTAAACTACTTGAAAGGTCTTCAGGAGCTTACAAACAACTGCTGATGTAGTATGTAGCATTTATAAGCTCTGCAGGGCAAATAGCTTTGGTTCAAGAATTTAAGTTTCAAAGATGCACTGAGAGCAGACCATGTAAACTCTAGGAGCCAAATAACTTTTGTTAAAGAAATCTTCAAAGCTCTGAGAACTTATGAAGTCTGCTCTGGTGTAACCTGACTTTTATAAGGTTCACAATCCCAAATGTAGGAGAGCTATAAAGAGTTTGTAGTGGCTGTTGCAGAGCTTACAAGGTAAGAGGACAATAACATCTTGTTGACCGTTGAAGACTTCTTTCAACTGTTACAAGGTTGTGCCTGGACTTCTTAGAAAAGACTGGCTGCATCTGCAGAATTGGTAAGCTCCGGAGACAAAACCCACACTCCTGTAAACTTTGTTGGACAAGTAACGACAACTCAGAAGAACTTGTAAATTCGCTGAAACACCTGTGGAGCTCATATGCTCCATGAATCAAATACTGTAGCTCCCTACTGGGGAACATACACTCTCATGTGGAGCATCTAGATTCTGAGGGGAAGAGTGGGGGAAAATTAGGTGAGACTTACACTAAAAAGCAGGGTTGACCCAGCTACGTTACTCAGGGGTCTGAAAAAAAAGTTAAGCCGGTGTAGACAGCACTAGATCGACAGACAAATTCTTCTCTCAACCTAGCTACTGCCTCTTCGGGAGGTGGATTAATCACAGTGATGGGAGAAACCCTCCCGTTGTAGTGAGTGTCTACACTGAAGCACTACAGTGGTACAGCTGTGCCACTGTAGAGTTTCTAATGAAGACATAGCATTAGTGAATTATTAAACTCATTTTGCCTGATCCGCACTCCACACTTCAGGATATGAGTTTTTCAGGTACCAAGTTACACACTCATAAATCAACACACTGTTTGTGCACCGCATTTGATCAAATAAATTAAAGTAACACTTTGGCCTCAGTGCATGATTTTTCTTCCAGCAATACTCTGAACATGCAACCCCACATTGTAATTTAAAGCTACAGCACAAACATGGATCTGGTTACAGACTGTAGTAACAGAAGGATTTTCTGAACTTTCAAAGGTATCTGCCCGCATTAAGCTTTATAACACCTTCTAGCCTCTCTCTTCCCAGCTAATAGTTTTCAAACTTTATTTTTAGGGAGTACTATAATCCCAGGGGCTACATATTGCTAAGCGTGCAGTTCAATCCCTGCTCTGCTTTAAAACCAAATATTAAATTTAGTTCTTCTCCTCTCTTGGCAGTTGCTTGGGAAACATAAACATAAGTTGGCTCAGGGTGTATGCTGTGCCCCCCTCACCACCATGGAGTAGTGAGAGTGAAATGGGAGCCAGGTCATTAGCGAATATCCCTTTATGCATAAATGAAAGAGAGGAAATCGGCAATGATTTGGACACATCTCCCCTAAGAAGTTAGTTAGTTGGTGGGGGAAGACCAGGCACATGTCCAGAGGGACATTGTTAAGGCACATGCCCAGCAGGAACTGGGAGTATTACATTCTCTACTGTGATAACAGATGCAGAGTCACATTTTCAGAAGTGCCCAAATGACTTAGGAACCTAAGTCCCACCATAAATCCCATTGAATTTCAATCACATGTAGGCTCCTAAGTGCCTATGTCACATCTGAAAATGGTACTTAGGCTCCTAAATCACTGAGGTGTTTTTGAAAATTTTAGCCACAGCCTTATTCGCATGTCCTATCATGAGCAATGTCCATTGTAATTTTCTGAATATGATTTTAAAATCCATATATAAAAATACCATTGCAAGAAAACTGATCTTATGGTTTTTTTTAAACACAAAAGAGAAATGGGAAGAGAAGAAAGGCCACTCGCAGATTCCACCCCAAGGGTTTACATAGGATTGTGCAATGAACTGCGTGCTTCTCTTGGCACACAGACCAGAAATGGCTGGCATGCTTACATTTGCTTGTTGTTTTGTGGCATGGTCCTTCGCTGTCAGAGTGAGCTCCTCCTCTCCCACTTGATCCTGACCCAGGACATACAGCCAAAGGGGCCTTTCAAGTATGCTAAGCCAGTGGTTCTCAAACTTTTGTACTGGTGACCCCTTTCACATAGCAAGCCTCTGAGTGAACCCCCTTATAAATTAAAAACACGTTTGTATATATTTAACACCATTATAAATGCTGGAGGCAAAGCAGGGTTTGGGGTGGAGGCTGACAGCTCACAACCCCCCCCCATGTAATAACCTCACAACCCCCTGAGGGGTCCCAACCCCCAGTTTGAGAACCCCGTCCTAAGCAGTTATGTTCAATCTACCAAAATTGCGTTTTGAGACTTTCACTGAGCTCTTTCTTTTCAGGTACCATTCCTATCCCCAAATGAAGAATTCATTCCACACACATGCCCCTACTAGATCATCAGGAACAGTTGTACTGCTGAAATAGCCCTGCAGCTGAGAGCTTAGTCAGAGGCTGTATCGCCACTAACTAACGTAGTGTGCATTCTCTGGGAGACTAAATCGGTTACTTCTATAAAACTTCTGACCTAAAAGTACAAGAGCCCCCTGGTTACACTTATGGCACCATATTGGTGGTAATACATTCATGGACTGTCTTGTCCTGTAGGTTTCAATGGTTTATCTTTCAGTCATAAAATCTCCCATACATCCGATGGCTTGTGTTCTTCTATGAATGAGTGTCTGTAAAAATATAAAGGTGTGTTCTGTAGTTTCACTGAGATTATTTGTAGAAAGGGCAAGTCAATCTTGGAACCAAGCTGGCTTTTCCCTGTACCTTGTCTGAACATTCCCATCTTTTCTGGAGCTGATTTGGCTTAAACCCTTTGAAAATAAATCATTCCCCAAAGCACTCAAGATTTCCCTGAAGACCTTGACTGGCTTCCTGCTTCATAGGCTTCCACTCCTGTGCTGTACGGCTAATGCATTTTAGGGATGTTTGCTCTGATGCAAAGCTAACTTAAAAGTAAAAATAAACTACCAGCATAACGTTAACAGTATACTATGCCATTGCCAGGCTAACAATGTCAAATGCTGAAGTTATATCAACAGAGATGGTGCTACTTCTGTAACACCCTCTTCTGTTACCACTTTTTCTGTTTCAGAGGAGAAAGAACGGATTAGAAGACCAGAATGATGATCGTCCGGTCACTTATAAAAACTAAGGCTTAATTTCCTTCCATGAAGAAAGAATAAAAACAGTGATTCCAAATTTATGGGAAAAAGTGATGCTACTCCACTTTCAACCACGATAAATTTTCAGCTTGGTGCATGAAGCCTGAGGCATGCAGTTCTATATTCCCCACACACCACCCTGTTTACGTTCCTGTGGATATTGTTATTTTAAAGGAGACATACTTTAACTTGTTTTCAGGGATGTCTATCTTTTGGTATTCATCAGACTCCAACAAATTCTTACCAACATTCAAGTATATCAAGGGTTTTGAAAACCTTAATATTCAGAAAAAAAGTGAATTTTTTCTTTTAGAACCTCTTATTTTAACCTATGAGAGATGAAACTTGCTGATTAACCCAATCATCATCAATTTTAGCATACATTAACTTTATGTAAAGGAAATGGCACACCTGCCAGGTCATTCAAGTTACTGGAGTGTTGGTACTGCATACTGTGAACCTACAACTCCACCGAGTTTTCCTGTAGGTCTGATTTGGGACACAATTTCATTAAAAAAAAAATCCGATTTAACAATTCAGAAGTTCTCATGTATGTTTTATAAAAATGTATGAGAGACCTAAAAACCATGGAGAGCTATAACTTTGAGCTGGCTCATTTGTTTCCATTTTATTACAGAACTGCATGGTGGGCATCAAGCTCTTCACTGAAAGAAGAACATTAAATCTTTATTCTAATCTTTTTAGCAGAATGATATTAATAGTTTAATATTATTTTGTCTGACTGATAAAATACCACTCAAATAAGAGCAAAGAGATCACTGAACCCTAGTAGAGTCCTTGGGGGGCGGGGGAGGAAGGAAGGGAGAGAGGGGAGGTGAAGGGGGGTAAAGAGCATTACTTCAAGCTATCTTCAAAAATAACACTTCCTCTTTCTTGTCAGGTACGGTACTATATTCTACTTATATCTCATTCTCTAGTTTGGGCTCCTACTTCATACTTTGAAAGGCCGCTGTATAGAAATAAATCATATTATATTGATATCCTTTATTTTGTTCAAGCTGGGTTTTATTCGGAGGAGCCCTAATGAGGTTATTGACAACTTCACAAAACCTCTTCTCCTTCTTTTTGGGCACGACTTTGAGCTAATCAAAATGGTTGTGAGCAATGGAAACTTTACTTATAGGAGCACGTTATAGCCTTATCCTAGACGCAACAAACATTATTCATCTCAGGGTTTTCTATGCCACCCACCACTGCAGCATGTAAACACTCAGATACTCTGGGGAGATCCTGGCAGTGGGAAGGATGAGGATGAGCTTGGAAGCAAGGGGGGAGCTGGTAACTCCTTCTGAGCTTGTTTCATTTCATACCAGTCCAGTTTACTACTCCAGTAGTAACCAGCTGAACAGAACCTCTATGCTGAATAGCATGCTCAGCTCAGTACTCATGGATTGAAATGAAATAGAACTAATAAAGCACCCAAACTCACGAAGCGAGTGAAAAGGGGGAAGGGAGGGTTCAACAAGGAGATACAAATGGAACCCTGCACACAGATGTATGTTCCTCGGCCAGACCTGTTACTAGCAGTACTGTGAATCAAGCAGGCCCTACTTATAATTGAGATCAAAATGTTTTGGGTTTTTTCCCCTTTAAATAAAAGATGCTGCACACAAAGATTTACTACGAACATGTGTCCTCCCTCCCCGCTGTTTCCTTCTACTCTCATCGCATTGTAGCAACTCCAAGGAGCTTAAGGGACAAGGAAGGCAGAGCTGATGGTGAGTTAACTTGTGCAGGATGCAGTTTACTTTGTAAACCACAGGAGTTAGCTTCAGCATCTGCCATGGATCAAACCTCGCTTTCTAATGCTTACATAATGCTCGATGATTTCTTCCTCCTTCCCCCCATCTTTTCCTGCTGTTAGTATGGTGTCGTTTTGATAACTTGACGCACAACAAAATCCTTTTGGTTATTTTGTAACACTTCATGAGCTAAATGCTTCACTCAGAGAGATAGGAAGTTTTAAGACCCATTTTGGTGTGGATTCCAATATCCTCAAAACTGCTTGACTTTAACCAAATTCTTTTATATAACTGCATGCTCATGGCTGTGGGAGGGGCTTGCAGGTCTACATTGCTTGCATATGGTCAGAGATCAGCCAACACATAATCCTTTATATGTTTTAAGCATGTTTTGCTAGTTCAAAGAGCTCTTTCTGATTCTGTTCTGATTTTTACCCACAAAATAGGCCCCCTACTTATCTCACTACCTGAAGTTACAATGATTGATTAGCTTTAAAAGCAGGAATACTGGATACAATAGTAATATTCCTTTATCATTATTGCAAACACCACCATTCAGCATACTGTGGAGTTATCTGAAAAATCCCCAGTGATCACTTTTACTACAGAGCATTACACAGATCTCCCTTGCTTTTTATCTTATTTTATTTACTTCTAAAATTAGCTACAAAGTTTTAATAAAGGTGATAAACCAATTCCTATACACACAAAACCTTTTTTCAGGGAAACATGCACAGTCAATATATTATCAACTATATGCACAGTATGTCCATCCCGAGCCTCATGGAAACTTGGAAGAAGATGGGAGAGACTCACATACAGTCATCATCTAGGATGCACTCCCCACTTCCTTGAAAACTGAATGAACTAAAGCAGTGGTTCTTAACCTGGGGTGCATGCACCCCCTGGGGGTGCGAGATGCCCTTTCTGGGGGTGTGAGACATGCCAGATTTTTTTAGAAGGTAAATCATCAAAAACACAAATTAAGCACAGGCACGTAAGTACAACTACTTTGTTTCATCAAACCTATGTATTTATTAACATTATACATTTTTAATGATTACTGTAATATACAAACAAAAAATATATCTACGTTTAAAGAACTGACCTACTTCAACGATTTTTAACAAGGGGTGCGAGGACATATTTTGAGAACCAAAGGGGTGCAGGCTGCAGTAAAGGTTAAGAACCACTGAACTAAAGGAAAGCAAAACAAAAAGCCCCAAGGTCTCTGCTAATGTGTCATGGGGAAAATTTGGGATCTGAAAGGAATTTATCAGATATGCATGTAAAATTCATCATAATTAACCATTAAGGCTAGGGTTTTCAAAGGAACCTAAGGAAGTTTGGCATCTAACTGAATTTGAATGGCATTTAGGTGCCTAACTCCCTTAGAGTCTTTCGAAAATCCCAGCCTTAATTCTCTAATTCACAAGACACTATTAGTAGCTGTCCATATTTTTCTAGAATGCTACTAAGGTAGATTCTGCCATTCCTTCCAGAGCACAGAGAAATCTCACTATCTTTATTAAATTAAGGTGCAATCATTAATGTGGGAAGCCGAGGGTCTCTAAATTGGGGAGAATTTCCCCCATCACAATGTGTGAAATTTCTTTTCTAAAAATGTTTTTAAACTCAAGAATATCTGAAAATTTGGTTCAGTGCAAAATTTAAATGGTGATGTTATGTATTCCATCCATCCATCCAGACCATCCATCAGAAGTGTGGGAGAACCATTAAAGAGTTCATCATCATCACCACTCCCATAACCACATTGGTCATTGGGGCACCATCATTGATGAGCAAGGGACCAATTGTCTCCTTCCCATTAAAGAGTTAGGGGACTCCAAAAGGACTGAAGGAAGTTGGCATTTGGGTAGGAAGGGTTGGCAAAAATATTAACCTGGAAAATATGGGTCCTCATACAAGCTTTTAGTTTTTTCCTTAGTCCCAGGTTACAGTTTTCCTGAGTGGAGAAGGAATTCACATAAAGAAACATCTTCACCTGTGAAAAACTACCCTGTGTCTCAAAGGGGAGGAAAAAACAAACACACAAAACCAGGATAAAACTACCCAATTGCTCCTGTAACCACTTCCCCTGCTGTGGTTTGCATGTGGTAATGCAAAAACAATAGGTGGTTTACAGATGCTTTCCACAACTATAGAAAAATATGACATTTAACTGTTATTTTCTAGTGGTCCAATATTTTTCATCCCACTCTATTTGTAACTTCTGTCAAAGCACCCAAGTTTATCATTTTAATACAAGAGTTGTTTGGCATTTGTACACACCCAACCAGGTATATATTAGCTATTTCAATCTTTCTAAGAAACATTTTCCCCTCACATTTTTTATACATTCATAAGGCATTGAGCACTATAACTAGTGAAAGAACCTAATGGCTTGCAAAAGAGCCTCTACATAGTCCGGTCAGATGGGCTCAGCCTTTCATGATGCCTAAAATGTTGCTGTCTCCGACTGTAGATGTTACAGCAATGGATTAGTAATGGACATCTCAAGGATTCACAGATTTCAAGGCCAGAAGGGACCATTATGGTCATCTGGTCTGAGCATAACATAGGCCAGAGAATTTCTCCCGGTGATTTCTGTAGGGGAGAGAATTATTCTCCCCAGTCTCAACACAACGATATAGAATTTTACAAAATGGCAGCAACACACTGAATAACTAAGTATGAAAATGTGTCTGCCTCAGACAGATGGACACAGTAAGTTTTTTCAACTCTATACACCCACACATTCATGAAAAGAATCTGGCTGTTGGACTAGTTAATCAAATACATATTTGTATCAACACACCCTTTCCACGAGAATCTCCAGCCAGACCGCAACACATTACAGCAGACACTAAAACAAGCACACTCACCTTCTTTTATTTGAATGGTGACCACTAAGTTGCACTGATTTGAGAATCCTTTCATGAAAACTTAAAAAACCTTTCACAAAATTTGGGCACTACTATAAATAGGTACAATGCTGTATTATTTGTATTGTTAGTAACATTAACATATATAGTATTACATAACATTATTACAAGTATCATTGCTGTTTGGAGAAAGAGCATTTATTCATGCTTTTTGTCATTAGATGTTATAAATATATCCACATCAAATCAATAACACCTTAATAAATATTTCACATACCATTATTTAGCAATTATAATGGCCACAGCATGTGCCACCACTCTTTTTAACATGCCAATAAGCCCATTAAATATATTTGTAGAGAAGGTTATTAAGTTCCAGGGATTTTATCCAGGAAAGATAGTTTAACATGACATAACCCTGAAGCTTTTCCTCCATTTTAGAAATGGAGAAGCCCTTTTCCCTTATATGTTCACATACTTAAAGGCAAAAATAGTTCACAGGGCCAATCCCATTTCCAATTACGTTTTCCATTGACTTCAAAGGGACCAGGATTTGGCCCAATTTGGTATAAGAGAGATAGGAAGGATATTTGCAATGGAAGGCAAAGGTACTCAAAATGGGAGAAATTCAACATATTCTGTTGGGTAATAAAAAAATTGCTGGGGAAAAAAAAACTTTACATGTTCTACAATTTCTCTCCCCCCCGCCCCCCCAAATAGTCCTGTGATAATGAGCCCATTTCTGAGCACAGTCAGGAAAAAATTCAGGGAGGCGGAGGGCAGATTGATCCTGTTAGAATAATATTAATTCTGCTACCCCCAAATTCAAATGAATTTTTTGTGTGCGCTCAGAGTAGTTTGACTGTTTTTGCTTATTCTCATCGTAATCCTGGCTCTGTACTTCCTGATTTCAGGTAGAAGTGGAGATCTTGAAGTATGACAAAAGAAAGGCTATCCACACAGTATTTTCAGCTCAACTGAAAGCAAGTAGTACTGGAAATTTTGCAAAATTTTCAGTCTGAAGAATCTCAGAATGAAATCTCAGTCTTGTGAGGTTCCCCCTTCATTGCATGTATTATACACTTTATAACCAACAGTGTAATGAACAAAATCTCATACAGATATAAAAGTCTAGGAACCCTCTCCCTGTTCTTTTCACGTCAGAAATCCTCTTGCATTTAAACCAAAATGTCCTATTGCCGGCCCTGTTCTTGAGAAGCAAGCAACTCCCTGCAACACGCGACTGTGATTTTCCAGTAATGGTTCGACGGCGCATGGGCCCCGTGATTGAAATTTTTTGCTCTAATCTTTGTTTATAGTGGAAGTAAATAATCCAAACAAAGAGCATTCCAGTATGCAGGGCTGATGGTTAAGCGATAAGGCAGAGCCTGGCACCAAGGACAAAACCAGCAGTCTGTTGAGGTGAAAAACAGTACTCTGATAAGTGAAACGGTCTTCTGATTTATAGAAGCTCACTTGACTTTTAACCCTTGAATCATCATATTATGTGCCATGCAAAGGTTTTGGATAACAGGCACATTAAAGAAAAAAAAGTCGTAAGACAATGAAAGGGGCAATTTTAAAAGGAAAAAAAAATGTGGCTGAGATGTTATTTTCATCTCGAACAAATCTGTCCTAAGAGGTGAATTTTAAATTCGCTATGTTTAAGAACCTATATCAGTTATGGATTTTAAAAGCACATTTTAACATCACAAGCGTTAACGATCAATCCCTCTTTTATGCACTTATACAGAAATGAGATAATAAAAATCTGTGTTTACCTTGCAAAATACAGAGACCACCTAAAGCAGCAGAATGGATACAGTTTCTTACACTGCTTTCAGTGTCTATGATAACTTCCACAGTGGAAGGGGAAACAGAACCTGAAGCTCAGTTCATCTTCCGTTCTTCTGTATGGCACTTTCCAACACAGCCAGTGTCAACCACAGTCTGTTTTGAAAACAGATTTCCTGGAGCTAGAGAGGCTACTTTTCAAGAGAGCACAAATGAGCCTGTAGCTTCAGAAGCCAATTATACATTTCCAAGTGCAAATAACCACTTAAGAAGCAAAATTAAACATTTTTCATGCCCACCTGCCTATAAGCGGGGTTCCCGTGCACAGAATTCAAGAGACTACTTTTGAAAATTGTCCTAGTGGAATTAATTTGGGTTTGCACATTGCAGGTCCTATTATAGCTCTCTCTCTCTCTCGCCCTTCTGAGCAGCTGGAGGGATGAGGTAGCGGTAGAGGATTCTGCCCATGCACACTCGCCTCTCATAGTCTCCAAATTGTGCCCTCAGTGATGCTAGTGCAAATCGAATTGGTTCTTCCATTAGCATGTAGAGAGCTGAAGTGGAGAAGTGTTGCCATTTGTATAATGGTTGAGAGGTGGTTTTACAGTACACCTCTACCCCAATATAACGCAACCCGATATAACACGAATTCGAATATAACACGGTAAAGCAGTGCTCCAGGGGGGTGGGCGGGGCTGCGCACTCCGGAGGATCAAAGCAAATTTGATAGAACGTGGTTTCACCTATAACGCGGTAAGATTTTTTGGCTCCCGAGGACAGCGTTATATTGGGGTAGAGGTGTATATGTGTATCTGCAGTATGGTAGATGAGGATTTATGAGGGAAGACGTTGAAGGGTGATTAGGTGTCAAAGAGTTATTACCAGCAGTAGATAAACACCAGATGAGCACTGCCACAGAATCAGAGTTACATTTGTTTCTAGAAACTTAACTATGAATTTTCAGCCTTCCAAACATTTTTCTTTTTAAATAAGAACTTGAAAATTAGAATGTCATGGTTCCCCAAATATAAACACATACATACACAGACAAAGTGAAATCTTTGTTAAATATCACCATTATACATGCGAGGACCTCAAAGTATCCCAAAGCATTTTCTAGTGCTCCTGAATCTGTATCAGGCAACATCCACTCCAAAGAGATCAGCGACTGTGCCAGATATGGTCCCAGCACCAGCTCCAAAGCAACTGCAGCTAAAAATTAGAATTCCCAGAAGGTCTATTGCAAATCTAACCAGCATACTGCACATTTGCACAACAGCTGCTTATGTAATGTACATGCACACCAGGGAGTGTATGAGCCTCTAGAAGATCCATAACACCCCCTCCCATATCATTCAGAGAGCCGCCAAGAATTCCATGCGTGCACCCCTGAGCATCTTGATTCTCCATTCCCCCAACTCTGGATTACGGAGGACTCCACACGTGTGAGGTGGTGGAAAGGGGTTTTGAGACTCACTTTCTTCCCCCTCTGGACTTCAATTTCCATTCCTTTCCTTCCAACCCATGTAGAGTTATCTCTGAGGTATCAGTTTGATGTCATCAAGAACTTTGCAAATTTCAGTCAGTGATGTTAGTAGTCGATTTAGTTAATCCAGGATCTTTTTACTCACAGAATTTTAAGGTCTAAATTTTTAATTAAAATCTTGCATTTTGGAACACTGTTTTAAATAACTATTGATATGGTAATTAAAACATTTTAACTATTTAAAAATAAATGAAATCTTTTTGCTCAAGTAATCTTATGTGTGAGAACCTTCACATTTCCCATTACAATTCTCAGCCACCTTTAAAAAAGACAAAACAAAACAATAAAAACCTTCCCCTTTAAAGAGTGGGGTTTTTTTTGGCCCTTTGAGGTTTCACCAAATTTAGAAATGTAACCCTAATATAGTGAATTATTTTGTCTGGGAAATTTCCTTAATTTTTGTATACAGTTGTCCAAGATAAAATAAATGATACCACCCTTGATGTAAAAGTATTTGGTCTCCACCAAATATGCTTAGATTGCTTCCTAGATGATAGCTGTGTTAATTAATATAACTTAGTCTCCTTATTGTTAGAAATGCAAAGTTTCATCCAAGTTATGCCTACAGACTTCTTTCATTGCTTCATACAGTTCAGTTCCACTTAGAATTTTAAGAGTCCACAGACTTCAGTAAGTCTATGGGGACAAAGCCTGCGGGGTCCTTAAAGTTCTTGAACCCATCCTATTTTGCCAAGGACGTACTAAACAACTTACCCTTAGGGTATGTCTACACTGCAATTAGATACCCGAAGCTGGCCTGCTGGGTTAAGGGGTTGTTTAATTAGTTTGGGCTCAGGCTGCAGCCCAAGCTTTGGGAGCCTCCCACCTCGCAGGGTCCTGAAGCTTGGGCTCCAGACTGAGCCTGAACATTTACACCACAATTAAAGAGCCCCTTAACCCAAGCCTGAGTGAGCTGACACGGGACAGCTGCGGATATTTGACTGCAGTGTAGACATACACTTAAAGTGAGACAGCTATTTCAGCAATGCAGGATGCTTAGGAAGAGTGCATGACTGCAGACCTTAAAAATCCGCAAGACAGCTCATTGACTATAAGGGTAAAAAGTCCATGTCAAATGATTCCAAAATTAGGCATTTAATCTTCCCCAAAATCTTCAAACGCACTAGGTTCTCATATAGGAAAGATTAATAAACCAGATTTGGAGTTTCCTGGCCAAGCTGTTTCTGAAATATGCTGTTCCAAAAACACTTTAGAAGACTTTTCAAACAGTGAAAAACCATTTATGTTCTGAAACTCTCATATCTCCAAAACACCTTGTCCAATTACCCTTAGACCTTAAAAAAAAAAAAAACACCTCTGCTGCTGTAGAACAGAGGACCATACAAGAAATTTCAGGTGGATTCATTTAGTTTTAGTGAAGACAAGAAGCAAAAATGTTTCACTATCTGGGTTATAATGGTAAGCTGGCTACAACTTTAACTACTGTTGCAGCATAGCATTTCATATCCTTCTGAGATACCAACCTAGGAGCATATAGTGATCTGTCACAGATACGGATTTCATTCTAACACAATATGCTGCAGTACTAGGATTGGACCCATTTTTTTCTATTGGAAACAACAACAATGTAGGTGCAATGGTGGTAATTCACAGCTGCAGGCAGCCTCACCGTCATGCAATTTAGTAAAGAGTACAACAATTAACTTGTGTCACAAACACACAGATCTTAAAGGAATCACGACCTGGATACTCCTTGTAACGATTCTTAAAGCCAAAAAACAAGGGGGGGGACGGGACGGGACGGACGAGGGGAACTCATACCTGCTTGACATAAAATGAATAAAAGGCCTGCTTGTGCCTAGTACATTGAATAAATTGTTCAGGAACAGTTCATCCATGTGAAAGTATGAGTCACATAATGCTGTCAAGGTCAGTGAGACCTCTGGTGATCAACTAAGTAAGTGCTGGCCATGCACGCTAAGGCTGTCTTGGAGCAGATTTAACCTGCGGACCTACATTTTTCCAAGTTTTCAATCATTTTTATACAAGAGAAAATGTCCAATGTGTATCCTTCTACTCCCCCACCACATTGCGTTCCTCCCAATCCTCTTCTAGCCTCCCAGGCAATTCACATCCCAAACAACTATGAAGATTTACACCAAATGCTAAAAGAGAAGATAATAAGCCACCGAGTTTATGTTAGTAGAAAGGAAGAATCAAGTACATGTGTTATAGGCATTGCAGGTAGTGACACCTTGAGTTAAGGTTGCCTGACACATCTCATTGTTTTCAGTTGCTTAGAACTTTGCCAAATTTTGATTGTTTGGGCTGAAATTTTCTATGCTGGGTGTCTGCTGATATTTTAAATTTCAGCAAAAATAGGTAACCCATTTCTCAAAATAAGATGTGGGGAAAAGATGTTGTTTTGCCCATGTTTGCCCAGTGTCTCTATGCTTTGGTGCAAGGGTTTGAAATTTGGCACAGGGGTCACCCCAGGTGTCAAATGTGCCTTTTGCCATCCCCATGAAAATCTACCAAAATTTGCCAGGCTGTGAGCTCTGATAATCTCAGTTTGCACATGCTCAATAGAGACTTGTTAGAGTTAGGCAACTAAATTCTTCAAAGATTCTGTCCATATTGAGCATGCTCCAGCCCAGGATGGCAGGGGCTGAGCAGGAGTTTCCCTGCAATTGGCCCTTCTGAAAGCCAGGGGCTTCTGTGGTATCAGGGATAGGAACTGAGAGCAAAAGAACTCTCCTGTGCTGTCAGTGCTTCTGCAGATGCCCAGGCAACGTAGAGGAGAAGGAATAAACATCCTGCCTCTGCAGAGGGGTATGGAGCCAGACCTGAAAGTTTGTTGGGGTGAGGATAGGAAGACTGGCACAAGGAGCTGGGATAAAGAACCAGGGGTGGGAGTGGAGGACTGGGATACGGATCAGAAGTGGTAGGGTAGGGCTGGCACTAGGACTGGGACAGGCTGGCGAGGCGAGGGACAGGATGGGAGAGATGGGGGAGAAGGGTCAATAACCACAAGAGCACACTCAGTTCAGAACCTGGAATTCCTGTGTCTCAACATTCCTCTGCTGGCAGCTGGGTTGGGGGGATGTGCGGAGGCTGAGAGCCTGGGTACTTAGCCTCTGGCAGCCCATCTGGAAGGCAGGGTCTTACCAATTTCACTTTCATCCTGCAGGAAGAAAATGAAATTGACAAGAGACTTCCAGGCAGGCAGCCAACAAGCCACAAAATTCCATTTTGGTTCTCCTGAATGGAACTTTCCTGGGATCCCTACTGTGAACAATTTTACATTTTTGATTTTTCATCAAATTGGGAGAATGTTTTATTTATTTAATGTATTTATTTAAACAATGTTTTTTTGTGGGGTAGGATTTGCCTTTTCTGGCCAACTCTACTTTTGACATTATTGTCTCTGTCCTTCAGTTTCCTATCTGTAAAATGGGAATAATAATAATGCCAACCTACCTCACATTGGTGTTGTGAAGATAAATTCATCAATGTTTTTGAAGCACTCACTTACTGTACTTAGGCTTGGAAGGACTAGATTTTTATCAGTAAATGTCAATAAACGTCTATTTCTCTGTACCCACACAACCCAACAAAAATATTTCTACTGATGATAATAAAAATTTACAGAAAGGCAAAGTAGGAAAAATGCTGCTTGAGAACTTCAAGTCTGATTTAAGGATAGTTACTTCGGTATATTTTGTCTTGTGATATTGACAATTTGTGCTTTAACAATTGTAAAGCTTTAACTTTTTGAATCTCAGCATCTACTGTCATTAAATAATTATTGACTGACCCCCACCATTGTCTGTCCCAGGGACTGAAAACGGGTTCTTCCCAGAGCTCCCATGCCCAGAAGACCTAAAAAACAAGGGGCCCAAAACTGGTGGTTGTGGCTTTACTACTTAAATGGAAAACTTTTAATTAAAGCAAGACAGTACTAAAAACTTTTATTCTCTGCTGCAGGGTAATATTTTCAGTGAAGCCCCTCTTCCAGTTTCTATATTCTGCTTTTTACCTTCTAATTTTTTTAAATAGTGTTTATAATCCCAATGCAAGTATTTGTAATAGGGCTGACAAATTCATTTGGGAAATAATATGCTTCTTATTTTCAAAGATCAATTAATCAATACATTTTATGTGGTAACCTGTTACTTATGTCAATTAAATACGATGGACTTTAATAATAAAGGTAACCATGTGACTAGCTCTTTCCTCTAGTCAGGAATTCACAAAGACAGGCGTTATTTATGGCACATAAACTTAGTGAGATTTTACTTTTAGACCTTTAACAATACCCAGTTTCCAGGTGCAAAGCACTGGAAAACTTGAGTGCCCTGAAGACTTAGGAACAGGGTGGGCGAGAGTTGGGGAACTTGTAGCTGAGAGGTGAGATAGGAAGGAGTGTACCTCTAAGGCAAGCTAGGGGGAAGTGAAATTAAGGAAAAGGTTGGGTGGTGGAGTTTGTCAAAGGATATGGGAGAGGGAACTGGCAGCTGGGAAGAGCAGTGAGGAAGGGCCTGATTCTGATTTTACACCAATGGAAATTCATTAACTTTGATAGCGTTACTGCTGATTTATGCTGGTGCAACTGAAATCGTACTCTGACTCCAAACAGAAGAGGCAAAGGCCATCATTCCTATGCTGAATTGCCTTTGCTGAGCACTACTCACTAGTGTATACAGCAAAGTAAAATCGTTTCTCTGGATTGATTTTGATCTCACATCAGTGTAAATCAGGAATAACTTAACTGAAGTAAATGAAGTTACACCCGTGTTAAACCAGAGCGAGATCAGGATCAGGTCCTTTCTCTCTCCAGCACTGCACTAACAGGCACGAGGGGTGGGGGTCATATAACTCCATACAGCCCGCTGTAAAAGCATGGGAATCCTATCAGGATTTCTGCACAGAAATAATTTTTATTTTTTTAAGAGTATTATTTAATTTAAACTTATTTTTTCCTTTTGGATCTTGCTGAAACAGGCACCGTTATTATGTGATCTCTGTTCCAAATGGGCTGTAAGGTACCATATACAATAAATACTTTTACACCATCATCTCAGATACAAGCCAATTGATTTTGTCAGTAATGACTAGGATAAAACTTTCTCTCCTGAACAATATCTGAATTAAAAGCAACCAAATTCTAAACTCTGTGGATACTCTGCATCAAATCCTGGCTTGTAGCTTTTATCCTAAGGAGTACAGTACATTCTCTTTTCTGCTCTGCAAAGCAATTTAGCACTGACACAGTTAAATTACCCACCAAAGTGTGAGGTGGGGGGTGAGGGGGAAGAGATGGAGGAGCAGGGAGGAAAGACCAAAAAACGAGAATGCGTCAAATGGAGGGCTACTATCAGTACAGGCTGGCTATTTGCAGAATTCTTATGTCAACAGGACCAGTAAACAAGTGTTAATATTTTTAGTGGAGGGAGCATCCAAGGGGAATTCGATATAGTTAGCTGCACAGAGCAGAGAATCAGATCAGAGAGGGAATTGTGTCAGCTCCTGCAAGTCGGCAGTATGTGGCTGTCAGGAGTGTGAAATGGAGCTGCTTAAAGCTGAGTGGGCTGTGACCTGAATGCTGCACATCCATGCGCTCAGTGAGAGTGGATCAATGACGGCATTTGCTGGGCTCTAGTCATCCCCTCTGCTAATGAAAGCAGTCCTGGAAGGCATGATACAGGGCCTCTGGGCAGCCTAAAGCCTGGCATTAGCAGAGTTTGTTATAAGCTTGGCTGGTGAGTGCACTGTGCACTAAAGACTCCCTCCTCCACCGCTTTACCCCACCAACTCCCCTCTGGCTGTCTGTTTAGTGTCACTCTGTCGGGATGGATCCCGTTAAAGATCTGACGCTTACTGAGGACTCAGAGGTGTCTGCAACGCCTGCCTCTAATCATAAACACCACAGCTGGCAATGATGTGGTCCAGAAAAAAAAAATCACCTTGATCCAGCACACATTCCCTTTGATGTCTCTGCAGCGAGTTCACTGCCCAGAGAAAAAGGTACAGCTTTTTTTAAATAAAAAAAAAATCAGGCTTGACATTCTCAAATCATAACCATATGACTCTCAATTCCATGCTTTTTTTTTTTTAAACCCATTTTTTTCTGAGAAACGTGGGGAAGAGGCATCTGACAATGATAACATGAAACAGGTTTGGAAGATAATGGAGTTTGAGAGGAAAACACTTCCAAAAAATTCAGACTGCCACTACCAAAAATGGAAGAAGTCTTCTGCCAAAGATTGCAAACTGTGGTGACCTTAAGCAAGAGACTGTAGCTGATTCAAGGGAAAAAATGAAAACTTTTCAAAGACAACATTGCTTGTGCTCTGCCACTGTTTATAAGTGCCGTATGCCCTCTTGCCTTTCGGGGTGGCCTGGTAAACACAAAAGCTACTCTGTGTTTTCCAGTCCTCAGCCACATAAATTCTGTTAAATATTCAACCCTATTAACATATATATTTTTTACTCAAGAAGGCTACAAAAAGAATTGTGGATCTGGTGCAAGAAGCATTTTATTTATCGTGTTACTTTTGGTATTTGCCCTTGTGTTGCATACATTCTGGTTAAATATCCAAACGTCCTGGTTATTGTCACATTGTTTGAATTTAATGGAAAAACAACATGCTTTTTCTGGCATTGTTTTATATAGGAAGGACGTATGCTGTTTGCTCATAAACTCAGAAAACTATGGCTATGTCTACACTGCATCACGGTGTGGACTATGATACATCCACATTATTCTTTCCTTATGCCATCCCATTCTTTAATTAGACATTTGCTATCTCAAACTAAGAGCCTGATTCTGCAAAGACTTACTATCAGACATAGGCCTACTTTGTCTTCATAGTAATTTTTTTCAAAATCTAGCCATAATGAAGAAAATTATATATTAAAGACACATAATCCACTATCTTTTCCAGATGTGTAATGAAATAGATGGACCAGATTTTCAAAGGTGTTTCCAAAATTGTGCACATATCCCCATTTTCACATCTGGCAGCCTGATATCTGTACATGCAAACAGGTAATTGACACCACAGTACAGGCAACTAAGTTCACTCATCTGAGGACAACTCCCATTTACATATGCAAACACAGGATTTTGTGAATATAAATTTCACAGATGCCTGTTCAGAGGTTTCTTTTAAAATGTCTCCCTTTATGATTTTTATGCTGTTCATTGGTAATTTTAAATCTCTCTCTCTTTTTTTTTTTTGGCCAGCCATAATGATAATTTTCAATCTATTTCAGATTCACAACAGATTCCAGCAGCTGGTAGACAGCCATTCCATAAAGAGACAAATAAATTCCATTGCATGCTTTGATTAGGTTTGGTATTAAAATGCACTATATCATGTTACTTTGCTTCAAATTGGTCAGTGTCATCATGACACAACTGAAACAGAGGGGAAGTGACATCCTGTATATGATACACAGAGAGAGAGAGAGAAAGAATTACACTATCCATGTCACGGCTGGAAAATTTGGGAGCTGTTGTTCCAAACCTATCTGAGCTTTCACAGGCTGTTTGGGCTGACAGCATTCCCTGTGATTCCACTGGATGTTGCAGATACAGATAAGATTCAGATTTATTAAGTTTATGTACTGTTGTACAATTGTGTGTGTGTGTGTCAGGGACAAGGGGGGAGGGAGGGAGGTTAGCTTATTTGGGTTGTGAAACAGAGGTTTACATACCCCTATATGGTAATTTCTCTCTTTTACTGTAGGTAGGCAAAGCACAATTAAATAATAGTCAGGTTTTGGAACCTCACCGACACTTTAAAAAAAAAAAAAGAGAGAGAGAGAGAGAGAGAGAGAGAGAGAGGAGGAAGTGATGTAGTACTTTTTGCTTCCATGTGTCTGAATCTTTTATTTTTAACCAGAAAGGATTAAAAATAGTGCAAGCAAACAGTTACTCACACTAGTATAACAAACACTGGTGAATTGATTTTACTTTGAGCAAGAAATGATTTAAAATATAAAAAATACATATTTCCTCAAGTCGTGTGGAGAATTATGGATTTTATTGCAATGGCACGTATAAAGCTCATTTGTTTACCCCATGCAAGTAGGGCTTGGGAGTTAGGAGATGCATCACATCCTTCATAGGAAAAACTGAGGTGCCCATCCAGGCCGCTCCCTTACGGCAGTTTTCTTTATGAATAATTTTAAATGTACCGGTAAAGTCTATGACCTATGATAATTCCCTCCATCCCCCCGTCCCATCCTAATACTGTGCTGAAGTGTCACAGACTGAAACCTATTAGAACTCAGTCTAATTACAAGCACAGTTTTATCACAACAAAGTGCTTTTTCACCATGCTTGAACAGCTTAGCGTAACATACAGGAAAAGATATGGAAGGATTAATTCGCAGGAGTCTCATTCCAATAAGAAACGTAAGAGTGCTCTCTAAAACATAGCAGCTTCATTTTAAGAAAGAGACTTCAAAGTGTTTCATTGGTTTCATGCACTCTGATAATGTAAAGAGCGAATATTACAAAAAATCTCCCAGAAAATGCCAAGCACCAAGCTGCTCAATAATGAGACAATTTTGAGGGGGCTGAAAAATTAGCTCACTAAGAGCTCACTTCTCCAAGATACCGAGCACCAACAATGCCCACTGCAATCAGTGGGGAATGAGGATGCCCAACAGCTCAGAATGAGAAGAGAGACTAGAAGAAAGGGCTGAATCCTCCAGGGTGCTGTGTGTTCTCATACTACACTGAAATTAATTGGAGTTGATGACACTCACCGTCTTGCAGGAGACACTCAGCACTGTGCACAACTGGACCTAATTTGCAGGGCTTTAGACTATTGAGTTAGGTTGTGTTGTAGTTTGATACATTTCATTAATACCTACCATTTATGTATGGCTTTAGTGTTGTGATAATAAATGTGGTATTGTTAAATTTTTATAACATTACGTTGCTATATAATTTACATTTCCCTATGTCATACTTTAGGTTACCTAGACTGAATTACTTAATGCCTTAACAGGACATGACTCTCTACAAAACTAGAATGGCTGAGTACATTAAAAACCAACATATGTAAAGTTCCTGGCCTTGCCAGAAGTTTAATAGGGAGCAAAATTCTGTATACCACTTAGGGTTACCAGGTGTCCAGTTTTCGACCAGAACACCCGGTCAAAAAGGTACCCTGGAGGCTCTAGTCAGCACCGCTGACCAGGCCAATAAAAGACCAGTTGTTGGCGCAGTGGGGCTAAGGCAGGCTCCCTGCCTGCCGTGGCTCCGTGTGGCTCCTGGAAGCAGCGGCATGTCCCCCCTCCGGCTCCTATGCGTAGGGGCAGCCAGGGGACTCTGTATGCTGTCCCCGCCCCAAGTGCCGGCTCCGCAGCTCTCATTGGCCAGGAACCACAGCCAATGGGAAATACAGGAGTGGTGCCTGCAGCCGGGGCAGTATGCAGAGCCACCTGGCCACGCCTCTGCATAGGAGTCGGAGGGGGTTATGTTGCTGCTTCCGGGAGCTGCTTGAGGTAAGCGCCGCCCGGAGCCTGCACCCCAATTTCCTACCCTGATCCTCCTCTTGCCCTCCAAACCCCTCAATCCCAGCCCATAGCACCCTCCTGCACCCCAGAGCCCTCATCCCTGCCCCCGCCCCTTAGCCCACATTCCCAGCCGGAGCCCTCACCCCCTCCCGCATCCCAACCCCCTGAGCCAGCCTGGTGAAAATGAGTGAGTGAGGGTGGGGAGAGTGAGCGACGGGGGGGCGGAGGGGAAGGGGGAAGGGTGAGAGGGCGGGGCCTCAGAGAAGGGGCGGGGCAGTGGGTGGGGCAAGGATGTTCGGTTTTGTGCGAGTAGAAAGTTGGCAACCCTAATACCACTTGGGAGACCCAAGTTTAAGAATGCACACAAGTCCTTCACTCCCAGGCCAGCAAGGCGCAATGCCCAGGCAGCTCACTCACAACCTGACACAGGAAGTAACACCTCACATCAACTCGCTAGTGACCTCTCCAGATGAATCAGGACAAGCTACAAAGGCGTTCTCAGGAGAAGGAAAGCAGGCCTGATGGAGACTTTAGGGTGAGGGCAATGAGTCAAGGGAGGGAAACAGAGTTTATCAGAGATCCACAGGGTCCAAAAAATAATCCCATCCACCCAGGGCTGGCTCCAACGTTTTTGCCGCCCCAAGCAGCAAAAAAATAAAAATAAAAAGCCGCGATCGGGGGGGCTTCATTCTTCGGCGGCAATTCGGCGGCAGGTCCTTCCCTCCGAGAAGGACGGAGGAACCCGCCGCTGAATTGCCGCCGAAGAGCTGGACGTGCCGCCCCTTTCCATTGGCCACCCCAAGCACCAGCTTGCTGTGCTGGTGCCTGGAGTCGGCCCTGCATCCACCCCTTCTTAAAAAAGCAACAAAATCCCTCAAGGTACTATTAAGTACATTAAAAAAAAAAGTAGGTTTAGTAAAACAATTCACACCTGTGATTATACATAGTTTAACTCAGATACAGCTGCAGTGCTCTGACACTCAGGATATGTCGACAATACAACTGGGAGGTGCGATTCCCAGGCTTTCACTAACTCACCCTAGCATGCCAAACATAGCAATGGGGACATCACAGCACGGGCTCACTGCACGAGCTCGGGCCCAGCGGGGTCAGGCGGCTTGGACTCAGGTGACTAGCCCAAGCTGCAGATGTCCACACTCCTATGGAGCTAGTGCAAGTCTGTCTACCCACACTAGGAATCACACCTCTCAGCCGCAGTGAGGGCAGAAACTGAGGATCTGATTCTGCGGCTCCTTTCTCATGCGGAGGAGTTCTTATTCACTGAAGTAGTCACACGGCTACTCTCGTCAGAGCAGCTGAATTGGCCCTGATTGTATTGACCCAGTAGTATTTTCACAGCTTTGGCCACTAAAATGTTCAAGTATGTCTCTGTGCGTGTTATATTGCTTCAGCAGAAATCACTACAGCTCCCCCTCTCTTTTACTTTGAAAAGAACTAAATCTAATGAATTTGGGTTTTTTTGCTTATTTTGGCAAATTTAATCTGAATCTACTACTTTTTTCGTGCACAGGCAATCTTGATATCAACTTTCAAAACTCCACTGACTATATGAAATCTAAGGCTTCTGCAGTATTAGATCTCTGTTTACAGAATGGCCGCATGACATGGGGACTGCTGTAGTTTATGCTTTATGAAGTTTTCTCAATATTTTGCTGCTTTTATTTTTTTTAAAGGATGATTGAAGACAGGAAAAAAAAAACCTGTTTTCTTTTTTTTGCTTTTAATACTCTTATTCTGAGACCATCTATGACAATACCTCTTGGAAAATTGCTCTTGTCCTATAATATGCTCAAAGTACTCCTTTGCCAGAGGCATTCATTCATTATATAAATCAAACAAGCATACAAAAACAGACAAAAAGTGACTGGTAATGCCCAGTGAATTCCTATGTTCAGCTAAGATGATTTGGGTGCATTGCATGCAGATGTCAGGTATTTTAATAAAGAGCTCCATTGTGCGGGGCCCCACTACTCCTCCATAGCTCCCAGCACTCCCTTGAAAGGGGGGGAGGGTGGGGGACAGCCATTCCAGCTGGGCTTGGAACCTCGTCTGAGTCAGGAAAACCACAGCTCATAAGCAAAGAGGAAGCATAATGTTCTACAAGGACAAAACATTAGCAAAAATGTCACTCAGCCCCAGTTCCACATGTTGGCTGCCACGGCCTCTTCCTCCTAGCATGCCCGATTGATATAAATTCCATCTGCTCAGCAGCCAAGTGACAGAGAAGAAATACCGGCATCTGGTCTCTATTGCTGTCGGGTTTTTGTTCCATGTTAGACCTTAGCTAGAAACATATGAAGAGATGAAGGTGCTGGCAAGCGACTAAAAGGCTGCACTGGCACAAATGAGACTTTCTGATGCTTTTCACACTTCACTCTGGATTTTTACAGGGAAAAAGGCGGAGGAGACTTGATAAACTGAGTTTCAAGAGCCAACAGGCCTGGAGGTCATTTGGTGTTTTTACCTTTTTTTTTTTTGGTGTTTAAAACTGTAAGGCACAACAATCTTTTTTTAACACGACAGAAGGTAACTAAGTCACACAAGAATGTTGCTCTTCAGCTAACTTTTTTTTCTTCCCTTAAACATCCACTGGTTTGGACCTGCTCCACAGGCACTTTATATTCTCCTGAGGAGCAGCTGGAAAATGCCAAAAGACCAAACCGCTAACTCTCTTTTAACCCCACTGTGTCCAGCAAAAAGTTAGTTTGCTGAACCGCAGAGGAAGAAATAAAGCACTTCCAACAAAGCACACGCAGTATCTGAGAATCTTTTTTCATGTCGGATTTGTGCTACTCAAGTGGCTGTTGAAAGTGACCACTGGAAGGGGGAGGAGGGAGAGAATGTCTGTGTTTTGGGCATTCCTTAATGAGGATTACTATTCACACGCATAGATGCAGGGGCAGGGGGAGAGAAGAGAGAGAGAAGAAAGAAAATAAACAGAAAATAAATTTGGGGTCAAATCATATTCTTGCTGTGGAAAACAGTTGGAGTCAAACACAGAGGCATTCTGTGTCTAAAGTGACCCCGGGCATACAAATGAAAACATGTTCACAGAAGGACAGTGTGTGAAAAAAAAAAATCTGATCTATAATCATCATAGAGTTTGCTTTTACACAAAAAGCAAACAAAACACCATTTTATTTATTTGTGTTTCTACAACCTTGGTGGGCTGCTGGGATCCCTTTTGCAATGAGTGTGTCATCTTGTTTGGGTGAGAGGGCCATGAACTGACAGAGAGAAGTGAAGCGAGTGAACTGCAATCAAAATGACATTATAATAGTGAGAGAGAGAGGGAGAGAGAAGAGCTCTTGAGAACATATAAATATATAATAAAGCCCTGGAACACTTAATAATTAATTGTTAGGAAGAAGCTTTTATTTCAATGAAAAGTAGGGCTTCCAAATATCCACCCCATCAGTAAGAGGAGGAATGGAACCGTCCAGTTTAACGATGCCCAAGAGAGGTCCACCCCTGTGCAAAGGGCCATGCACCACTTATGTCCTCAAAACAGATCTTAGATGGTATTGAAGTGGAGCATAATGCTTATGCTGGCCCTCTGCTTGGGGATAAATTTCACTCATTGACTTCAACTGAATTACACCCATTTATATCAGCTGAGTGCCTGGCCCGATGAGCTTAGCGCATCTCAGATCTACTAGATTGCACACAGGTCCCAGAGTTAAGGGCCGCAGGTTCTATTCCTGGCTCTGCTCGTTAAAGTGTTACCTTGGGCAAGTTACTTCTCCTCCTAGTGTTATAGCTTCTCCAACCCTAAAAAGGGAATAATTAGTACCCACTTTTGGAAAGTTCTTTGAGATCTAGATGAAAAGCGCCTCCACAAGTGTGCTATATTATTTCCACAAAAGAGCCTTGTCATTCTACTGCACACGGAAGCATTCCCTTCAGAAAATGATGGGTTGCACTGTTGCCTGGAGTACACTGTGAATGTGTGGTGATCCCACATTTGTGGTGATGAGATATTGCCAATTTCTTCCTTAAGGGGTTGTCTTTTATTCACCAGCATCATTCAAAGTGACGGTCAGCACAGACCCTTTCCTCCCACATCTTCTCTGAGATGGATAGCATTATCACATGCTAACGAACAGCACGATGTGTGCACATTACTATGAAAGACCAAGTACTTTATCTCATTGTCACCAACCTGTGTTAGCCTGGGGATGGGGTTAGAACCTGAGAAAGGTCACAAACATGGGGCTTTCACTGCAGAGCCAGGACAGCCTTCAAACCTCTTTCAAGGGAATCAAACAGAACTGGTCAAAGTTGGAATTTCTGTTCCATGGGAAATTCCAACATTTCAATATCTGTTTTTATTCCAAGTTAGAATGAAAAAACAACAAATTTCAATATTAATGTTGAAACACAATGTTTGAAAAAAATTCATTTCAGGTCAATGGAAACATTTTATTTTGATAAAAATTGAAACATTTTGTTCAGATTTTGACATTTTTATTTTATATCTTACTATAATTTATAAGCTCAAGTTTCAAAATTAAAGATTATTTTGGAAAGAATTCTAGTAAGATTGTTTTGATCTTTTTGAAACACCTTCTCCCCACCCCTAATTTTTTCTTAAATGAAATTTCATCAAATTTGACACATTCCTGCAGAAAGTTTTGATTGTCACAAAACAGCATTTTCTAATGGGAAGACATTCCACTGGAAAATTTTTGATCAGCTCTAGATTCAACCCAATTTGAGTATCAGAGCTGCTAAATTGAATAAAGCGGTTCAAAGTCATCACTCTGCTATGCACCCATGTCTGTTAATGAGATACGTAAAGAGGAAAATGATCTTAAACCAGCAAATCAACAAATAATCAACAAATGTAGCTGCTACCCACACATCATTTCACGTTAGGGTGCATTTTCAAAGCATTGTCTTTGTTCATGAGATTTGTGTCTTGATTTCCCCACCCTAGTCCACCTCTTATAACAGATTTCTATAGAAACCAAGGATTAGGCAACAATAATAAATGCCCCAATCTGGGCTCCTCATAAAAGTTAAGTGACACTATCCAATCATGCAGAGTAAAAAATTTTTTTAATAGAATGCTGGTAACGAAAGCATACGTCTGCTTGCTTCCCTACCGGGCAATCAGTAGGGAGCCTCAAGTGACTTTTTGTTGTGTGTTTTACCAATGGAGCAAGCACAATCGAGTCCTGGTCAATGACTAGGGCTTCTAGGTGCTACCACAATACAAACAACATGATATACAGTATGCTATTAGCTAAACATATGTGCGCGTAATTATTATATATAATGGGCCCCTGGTGCATTGCCAGTTAAATCAATGGGGCTAGGACATGGATGAGCTTTGAACAATTTATATCAAATTTACTGCCCTGAGAGGACAACGTGACATTTCTTAAAAGCCCAGGCAAAACTTTGTGGAAATTAGTTGTGTGAGGGGATGAGTCAGGTGTCTGGCTGTGAAACCCATCAACGTAATTTCCCGTAAGTCAGAAACTTGAAACAATACAGCTGCTGGGATGAGTGAATAGCTGAAGGAGCTTGTGTGAGCTTCAATAGCAGGCCAGAGCACTGCTCCACTGTGAATGACAAGTGATGGCCCAAATCACAGGGGAGCTGGCGATGAGTTATTAATGGTGACAGGTACACTACCTGGGAGACAGGTTGAGAGGGGAAAAAAGATTATTTATAAGCGAATAGTTAACAGCTGTACCTACTGCTAAGCATTACATGGATGCCACAAACTGTAGAATTCAAATCTCGGGTTATTCAAGCACGAACAACTGCCTGTCACCAAACTGCAACGCATCACTACAAATTAAGGTGGGAGAGATGAGACGAGGCTGGAACGATGCCTCGCTCAAGAAGGTAGTGTCATCATGGAGCTCAGATAAGAGCTGAAGAAGGACTGAGATAACCACGAGGTGAATTATGGTTCTTAATAATAATGATGAATTTGCAAGAACAGATTTTTAATTTTTCCTGAGGGCTTTCGCAGGAGAACAGATGCTGAATCTGTCCTTCACTGACAAGAATAATGGAGGGGGGAGATGTTTTCAGAGAAGTTTTCTTTTGATAGGAGGAATAATTAATTTGTATTGTTGAGATAATTTCTGCACTTCTTTTCTCCCTCTCCCAAATTTGAGAGCTACATTATTAAACCTATTATATAATTTTCTAACAATGCCTACACTATATTAGTTACCTAAATAGCCTCCCAAGGGAATTACAGACACTCTTCTACTAGGTATATTTAAAAGCAGCCTGGAAAAAAACTATCAAATCTATTTCTCCAGGTCTATGTACTGCCCTCTCCACCATGATTTCAGCACACACAACCCAGAGAACAATTCTACACTGACAGAAAGATAGACTACATCAGGGTTTCGAAACTTTTTGATAACGTGGAGCTCATTATGTTGATAGAGAGATTGTTTTTTGAACTACCTCCCCTCCCATTTCCAGTCACACAGCATCCCTGTAGCAATTTAGAGTAATTGCTTATATGTAAAAAATAATAATAGAAAAATATTCAATATATTTTTAGCTGTCTTTTAATGCAATTCAGCATCTAGGAGCAGGGAAGAGGACCAGGTGCCATGAGATCAACACACTCTCCACAGACCGCAAATGCTCGGTAGATCACCAGTGGTCCAAAAAGCACAGGCTGGGAACCTCTGGACGAGATAACCTACCAGCAAAAGAATATTTTACATCTCTAACTCCCATGATCCTGGCAGGCAAAACTAACCAAGACTAGAAAACTAAAAGCTCAATCCCCTAAACACATAAAAAGATGAGTAAAGTTACTCACTTCCTTAAGTGTTTGTAAGATTGGGCCCAATTTTGGTAACTGAGGTTTTACAAGTAACCGGAGATTATTGAAACTGAAATAATTTTTAAAATCTGTACTTATTGTACTATTCACCATATATATATTCTTGACTTACTTTTTGTGCTTCAGAAATTTAAATTATATTTCCTTGTCAGTTTTATCCTGGCTATCACACAGTAGAACAATTCTTCAATATCTGGATTGCAAACACTTCAAGAGAATGCTTCAATTTAAACCAATCTGTTTTCATTCTTTTCTTTTAAACTTTGCATTAAAATGTTTCCATTAAATATTAAGTTTTGTGAAACCTTTTTCTTTCACACAACCTAAGCTTCCAAAAGTACCTAAGATAATTAGGCACCCAACTCCTCATTGAATGTCAATGGGATTTGGGCAGAAAACACACACAGACTCCTTTGAAAAATCCCAGTTTAAATTTAAGTTAAAAAAAAGACGACTAAAATTTGCATTGCTCCTTCCCCAATTTCTCCATGGTTTTGGTGGCCACTTGATGGTTTCTCCCACTCCTTTTTTCCCACTGCTATATGCTTTTTTCCTTGTGTTGTTGGTTGGTACCATTACTGCATGGAGTAAGTCCAGTGTGCAGAAGAAATTTACACATTGTGTTGCCATTTTAGAACACAAAACTAGAAGCCACACAAATGCACTGCATGCCTTCTTCCTTTGGCTGCATCAGCCAGAAAAATCCAAGCTTTCTGCTAAAACAGAGAAAAATAGAATGAATGAATTGAGAAACCTAATTTAACTGATAGCTGAAGACATATTATAGTTCACAAGGCAACCGGGAAAAGACTTTACTCGCGGATGAGACAGGATGAAGCAAAGGCAATTGAAAAAGGGGCTGCATAACACGTACGTGCAAATGGGCAATAGGACAGAACAAGTAGCAAAAATCTTATCAAACATTAATAGTGGCATCTTCTGGTGGGATGGACAACCTGCCCTTCATGATAAGGAAAGAAAAGTAACATGATGAGACCAACAGTTCACCTTCTATTTATGCTATCAGATCTATTCTATATCAAAATAACCGCCATTTTCCCCTGTCTCCCTCGAAATAAAGGGGCAACAATAATGCAGAACATTTACACATTTGCATTCCAAAAATATTTTTGACCAAATGCTTGTTCTCTCTCTCTCTGTTTGTTAAATACAGGTGCATTTAAGCAGCCCAAGTAAAAGAGTGGGGGCAGGGGCAAATGGGGAATGGACTGACTTCAAATGGGACTGCTCATGGACTAAGGTGCTATTAAATTAGATACCCAAATCTGTCCCACACAAACAATATTATACTGTGTTTGTAATGTTAGTGACTACATATTTGGAGCCTTTTTTTGTTTTAATACCCAAATTTGCCCAGACACACTCGTGTGTGAAGTCAAGTTTTTTAAAAGTATAAGTTTAATTTACTTCCTCCCCTCCCCCCGCAATACATAAACACAACTTCACAGAGCTATCACTAGGCTCCCTATTAGTAAAAACAAACAAAAAAGAAGCCACAAAATAATTACAAAACATATGGTACAAACCACGGCTGTGTTTATTTTATGACTGTTAACATTATTTACAGTGTAATCTGGTCAGAATTAATTCTCAAAGGGCTATACACAAAATATGTCCAACATTTTTTTAAAGCCATGCACACCAAACACAGTTATGTTGTCAGCCCATCTAAGTGAATCTGTCAAAGTGCAGATCTCCTGTTTTCCCCAAACAAAATGCAATACTATTTATTTTTTATGGATTCATTATAAATTTTTGAGTGACATAAACTACAAGCTGCCAATAGAAATAAAAGGCCAGGATACTAGGAAGGAAGGCTGTTTTTTAAACATGCCAAAGTTTGATGGAAACATAACATTTTAAAACTCCTCCATTCCTTGCATCTGATTCTTTAGCTCTACTGTATTCTTTGCATTAGCTCAATCTCTCATGTATCAATGTAGCTCTTAAACTGCTTTTCCAAAGCCCCTTTCCTTTTTTTCACAGAGCATATTAAGTAAATTATGTCCAGTCTCATTTTGAAGAGAACAGAAACTCATGTTAGTAGCTTGTTCATACTTTTAAATCAGCTTAGCACTTTAGGCAAATTCTTAGCTCCCTGAATAGCCTGAGCAGTAGGTCTATGCTTTAGATTAGGGAGGCCTGCAAGGTCCAGGAAGGAACGGAATCATCTTGCAAAGTTTACTTCATGGCCACTACTGTCTCCTCAGGGGTGCAGTGGCTCCTATACAACCGCCCCAAGGGAATGGGGAGAGGAACAGGCAGGGGACTTGTGAGGTGGCTTTGCCCTTTTTTTCCCTTCCACTTACTCCCTGTTCATGGTGAGCACATAAGGAGTGCAGCAACTTGGCACACAGGGGCTGTGGACACCCTAATTTGGGCTCTCCTGCCCTCATGCACAATGGGCTCTCCGCCACTGACAGGAGATGTAGGACAGGATTTGCCCATTCAAGAGGCTCAGAATGCAGAATTTGCCACGCACCCACAAATCCCAGGTTTTTTTGCTCGACTTCTCTAGAGCAAATAAATATCAGGGAAGTGCTATAGGGGAATCTACAGGAGAAGAAAGAGTTAAAAACAAAGGAAACTTGCTAGGAACCTTGTCATTTTCAATCAAAAAATTCCTCACACACTATATTGTAGTGACCTGTAATTTGTTCCCATTCAAAGCTTTACATTTTAAATAAATGGCAGCCTTTCCAGGAAAGTGGCTGTGTTTAGTGATCCCAGCTGCAAAGGGAAGTGACTGAGGTAACAGACCTTCATGATGGCCCCAATACGGAAGAGTGCTTAGGCATGTGCCTAACCTTAAAGGTATGAGTAGCAACTTGCTGAAGTCAATAGTACTACTCATGTGCATGTGCTTATGTACCTTGCTGAATTGGGGCTTAGGTTCTGACAATGAGAAATGGAGCTGAGTCAATAAGAAATGTGGACTTCTGTACAATACAACAGGAACTAAGGTTTTGCATGGCAGTGTGATTTTCATTTCTTTCTTGTGTGCACTGTGGATAACAGCATTGTTGAAGTGAAAGTGAGCGTGTTAGTGAGATATTAGTGTAGTTGTGTGGCCGCCAATGGTGGGCTAATGCTTGGATCCGACTATTGTGCTGTGTGTGAATGATGTCTTCATAGAGGGGAGTGATAGCTCAGTGGTTTGAGCATTGGCCTGCTAAACTCAGGGGTTGTGAGTTCAATCCTTGAGGGGGCCACTTAGGAATCTGGGGCAAAAATCAGTACTTGGTCCTGCTAGTGAAGGCAGGGGGCTGGACTCGATGACCTTTCAAGGTCCCTTCCAGTTCTAGGAGATAGGATATCTCCATTAATATTTAAATTTTTAATTTAATTTATGACTTTCTTTCTTTTTTAGCATTTGCACTATTGTGAGGAAAATACACTTGAACAATTAACACTATGCTAACAAAGTTATTTGCTGGGGAAATATATAAATCTGCAAGTGTATGAGATGTCTATTCATTTCAAATCTCCCAGACATCTAAGGAACCTCGAACTAGCTTGACATTTAAATGATCAGAAACATTTTTAAACCCAGAAGACTGAAGTTTTCTACTGTGTTGATATTTTCACCCTACTCCAGCCAACAAGTCTTTAAACTGGTAAAGTGAGTAGTTGCCTGTTAACGTACTACATTTCCATTGATATTTTTGATACTGCAGACTACCGTGTGTCAACAGAACAAGCACACTATAAGTGAAAACTTTTTAAACCCAGTGTCTCAATTGAACCATGGAACCCAGATGATTTACATTACACAGTTGCACATCTGGGGACAGTGACCATGTGAGCCCTACATTGTTTCTTGTGGCCCTCTTCAGTTAGAGCTAACCCTTCCACAGGTATGCCCATTTTCTCCTAGCTATCTAAATACCCTTCAAACTTACAGACAACCCCAAAACAACCTCCTCTTACTGTTCACACATTAATATGAGTGTAGTAATAAAATCAACAAATAAAAATCAATTAAGAGGACACAGTCAGCAGATCAATCCAAAACATACAAAATGCAACTAGTGTCTGACACAAGTCTTCTGTAATATATATTAAATTCATAAATAGACAGATACACTCTCTTAGAAATGCTTCCTCTAGAGGGATGGTTGGGAGGTGACACAAGGAAGCTTGAACTGCCATTGCCAATACAATACCCGTTCTGTACATGGGTAGAACAACACTGGTCTCCAGAATTGTCAAGCTGGCACTTTTCAAGTGTATGTGCTCCCATGCTAGCATTACACACAAGACCAAATAGGCGGTGGTGACATCCAGGTCATAAATGACAATCGTCACGTAAGGGGCGTCGAGCTCTTCCGTCTGAGAGGAAGCACTGGGAGGGATAATTTCTGTTGGTTGCAGAGAGGCTATGGCCACAATTCCCACTGATTTAAAGTTAAAATTAGGGAAGGTCTTAAGCACCTTGCTGAAATGAGGCCAGTGTGTTCCAACTAGTCCCCCCCCCCACCTCAATGGGTGCAAATTACTTTCCCCGTTCTAATATTACACACAAGACCAAATATGTGTGTGGCATCACACCCCATATTTTATAGTAATATTATTATATGATGAGATTATGGCATAACTATGATATATTTTATGCAAGATAGGTTATGTAATAGATAATTGAAAAGGTTATGATTCACTGAATATGATTATTCTATTTGTATGCATGTATCATTTTGGTATCTGATGTTAGGAATATTGTTTATGTATCTATTACAAATGCGTTTACACCTGGGGAATGCCCACTAGGCAGAATGAAATCAGTCTAGATGGCTGGCTGGGAAGGGCCATTAGGGAGAACAATAGGTCTTAGAATAAGCTAATCTTCCACCAGGGAGCCTTCCTGAGGATGCTACAAACAGCCTAGAAGTCATGTCTGCTGTGTCCCTACACGGGCATGTGACCAAATTACCTAGTACTGGACTTAATCTTGGAATACCAGTGTTTTTCCACTGACCGGGCATGGGAACCAAGCTTGGACACAAAGGGTTCCTGCCATATGCAAAAGCTATTAAGGCAGGGGAATGACTTCATTGTGGTTCTTCACTGACTCCCCGTCCAAAGAAGACTCTTGAAAACACCTGAGGAATAAGGACTGAACTGGGGGGGGGGAAGAAGGGCTGGATCCAGGCTAGAGGGATTCCTAGCCTGCAAAAGGAATACCTGTGGTTTTTAAGCTGCAAGCAAGCACAGCTGGCCCCTCCAGGATCTCTGCAAACTGCCTAAATCAATAATTAGGGTGAGAACGTGCTACTCATATCCAATCTCTTTAGTATATTAAGCTTAGATTGCAGCACTGGCTTCTTCTAGTTCTGGAATGTCCCAAGATACTGGCCCTTAAAAAAATGTGATGATGTACCCAGAAAAGCTATTTTTAGAGTTTTCTAAAATGTTGTTAGTGATCATTTCTCTCTCCTTCTGGGTAGACTCATGACAAGGAGGAAGCTGGCTTTACAGTTGCAAGGAATGAAAAATAGTACCAGTAAAATTATTTAACACTTGTGTGACAAAGTTCCTCCTCTATCTTGGTGGGTCCTGCGCTTATTGGCGGATTTTCTTGACTCAGAGATTCACCATGTGGGTTGGGGAACAGCCCAGAGACCTTCCCCTCTGGAAGAACCCACAGTCCAGGTCAATTGGGAGGTTTGGGGGGAACCCGGGCCCGCCCTCTACTCCGGGTTCCAGCCCAGAGGACTGCAGTTGTCTATAGTGCCTCCTGTAACAGCTGCATGACAGCTACAACTCCCTGGGCTACTTCCCCATGGCCTCCTCCAAACACCTTCCTTATTCTCACCACAGGACCTTCCTCCTGGTGTCTGATAACACTTGTGCTCCTCAGTCCTCCAGCAGCACACCCTCTCACTCTCAGCTCCTTGCGCCTCTTGCTCCCAGCTCCTCACACTCGCACCACAAACTGAAGTGAGCTCCTTTTTTTAATCAGGTGCCCTGATTAGCCTGCCTTAATTGATTCTAGCAGCTTCTTCTTAATTGGCTCCAGGTGTCCTAATTAGCCTGCCTGCCTTAACTGGTTCTAGCAGGTTCCTGATTACTCTAGTGCAGCCCCTTCTCTGGTCACTCAGGGAACAGAAAACTAATCATCCAGTGACCAGTATATTTGCCCTCTACCAGACTCCTGTACCTCACTGGTCTGGGTCTGTCACACTTGCTAAAGCTTTAAAAAGTTTTTCTATAAAAGATGTGACATACATAGGAGTATGTGTGGGATATAAACACTTGTTTGGGATGTCCTGCATAATTTATTAGTGATTCAGGATGACTTCTGCATGATAATAGATGTTCTTCTTAAACCACTGTTCCTGAAGTTCTTTTGAAGAAAGTAAGGGAGAAAGAAAGCCTAATGGTTGTGGAGAAAAGCTTAAAAACGAGAATCCTAATGCTCAAATACAAACAGGCAAATAGAACCAAAAATCTATTTTTTTTAATCTCATGATTAAACAATCTCACAATTTTGGGAGCCTGGTTTATGATTTTTGAATGTTTGGGGTTGGCGATACTCAATACTGCCATATCAAATTCCTGTTTAGCAGATCACACCATCATATATGTTATGTAGACATAATACAGTCCTGCAGCCTTAAAATTCCAACTACTCCTACAAGAGATTTCTTGGCTCTGCAGGATGAATGTCAATGAATAACACTGACTTCCACACCCTTCTTGTAGGAGGAATTGTAAATCTCCAAGGGTGAAATCCTGGCCCCACTGAAGTTAATGGGAATTCTGTCATTAACTTCATGGGGTCTGGATTTCAAGACTGTATATACGCAGACACAAATACACATTAATTTTTTGTCTACTATACTAAGGCAAAAATCATCCACAATGTCCCAAAATTAAAAGATGATACAATCTTTTTCCTCTCAAGTTTGCCAAAAAGATTATGTTAAAAATTAATTACTGACAAATCCTATTCCAGATAGTGGTGACGTTCAGAATTTTACTTAGCAATACTACTACACAGGCTATGTCTACGCTTAAAACACTACAGCGGCACAACTGCAGTGCTTCCATGTAGACATGTACCACCGTGACGGACGGGGTACTCCCACTGCTGTAGTAAATCCATCTTCTCAAGAGGTGGCAACTAGGTTGAATTCTTCCATTGACTTAGAGCTGTCTACTCTGGGATTTACGTTGGCTTAACTGTGTTGCACAGGAGTTGTGGATTTTTCATACCCTTAAGCGACATAACTGGATAGATTTAATTTTCTAGTATAGACCAGCCATTTCATACCCCCTTTCATCTGAGGATCTCAAAAGCACTTTACAAACATTAACTAATTTAGTCTTACAACACTCAAATATTAATTAGGATCATTTTGTACATGAGGGAAACTGACACCCAGAAGAGTCACACAGAGCCAGCAGAAGAATTCAGGTTTCCTGAATCCAAGTCAAGTGTTCAAGACACAAGGACATGCTCCTTCCCATTTCTACATAAATGTCAACCAACACACAGGAGAGATTTCTTAAATGGAAATAAAACTAAATTCCTTAATTAAAATATAAGGGTTTAACCTTATAGATTCAGAATGTACAGTGTTAAGGTAGGTTTTTTTGTTGCGCTCTCTGTGCTTGGCATTGTACTCTTACTGCCTAGAAGGCAACAATAAGTGTTAATGACATTTACCCCTTCTAATAAGAGTCATTCACACTTCACTGTTATTCTTTGTTATTGCTTAGGACAAGCACTAGTACCTCATTGAAAGATCAGTGCTGCAAGGGGAAAAAGTCCCCCTGAGATCCCTTAGACTTCAAGAAAAGCATTAAATCAACTGATGCTAGATAGATGACAAGTTTGAGTCTCTGGGGGCTTTCCTGACTCCTAAGTCTCTGTGGTCCTAGGTTTCATACTGCCTGAAGCCACCGCTGACACATAGACAATCAAAACTACCCCCAAATTTCAAGATAAGGGCAGTAGGTGTCTAAATTGGGAAAAGTCTAACTATTCAACTGTCATGGGTTGGAAGGATCCAAATACTAAGTACTCTCTAATTGAGCTAATCTCAGTTGATACGTGGCTGACTGGGTAATGCACTGACCCTTTCACCTCCAAGACCACAATTTGAATTCAGCCAGAAGTCATCAGGAGACAGGATATACTGGTCTTTAGTGAGCAGAGGCACTAATCTTAGTACTATGGTGGGGGATGGAGGAGGGGAGGGAGAGAATGCTGATCTCTGTGGTTCTGGGTGCAGAGACTGCATAGCTTTTCTCACTAATATAAGGTGTTTAAAAAAAAAAAAAGATCCTTGCACTGCTCACATGGAACTTGGGCATTGGCATTAACCCCTGCCTTCTGACCCCAAATACAGCAAGAGTCAGAGCTCCTCAATGTAGCCAAGTCAACTTCATGGAGAATCTGATCTGATGACTGATTCAAATGAGCGTGTTCAGTGAGAAGAGTGATTCTCTGGCGCAGGAGATGAGGATAACACTGGACATGCCCACAGATTATCCCATTTTATTTATTTAAAACAATCATTTAAGAAGGTTTATGATCACAAAGAGTTAATGGAATTTCTGAAAGATGAAAATTGTTTCCTCCTTTGCTTACCTGCCAAGACCCAAGTTCACTTGATGGCATCACTCACACCTCAAGAAGCACAGAGACTGAGGTAAAATGCGCCTCCCCCCTCTTCGCTCTGGTTTTAGGTGTTTGTGATTTCATCAATTGTTGCAGAAGAAATAGAACCATTAATTTAGTTCTTGGCAGCTAAAGAGCTTTTCGGCTCAGTTTAAAAAGAAGCACACATGGTTCTGGTGTATGCCTGACAGACCTTCAGTAACAGGCATTTCCACGCTCTGTGCCCAGCTGTGTGAAACCATGGGTCAGTCAGTGGAATGACTGTGCTCCGTACCACTGCTTCCACTTACCCCAATATTGTAAACAACCAGGACTGCTTCTCTGGTAAAAGAAATATACATCTACAGAGTCTCTTTTTGCCTTTGCCAGCCATGCAATGGTTGCCTTTGTCACCCTGAGGTATCTGAGATAGTCTAGTTATTTCTTGTTCTCAGATACCACTGGATGGCAACTGCATAAAGGTTGACTATTTCCTAGCAACCACTACATATGAGCATTACATACACCACTGTTGACCAGTTGGGATTAGACAGCCCTCTGCTTCATTGCAAGAGACAAGTCACAGAGCACCAGCACACAGTATTTTCCCGCTTCACACATTCTGAAAACCTAAATTGTCTTTGCATGTTTTCCATGCCTCTACTGTCATGCAACCTGACTTGGTCACAGATTCAGAAGTGCCTATGAACTCTTGGCCTCTCCCCCATTCTTATCCTGTTCAGGTAGCATATAAGCGTGAATGGGTGTGATAAAGCAGTTAAAAAGTCACATCATCAGGACAGTTGGGAGTGGTGCTACAGAGTCGAGGGTACCAAAAGCAGCATGATAGGAAGGTAAGTGCAGATACACACACAAATTTTGAAAGCATTGCACACTGGAATCAGAGCAACACTGCTGTCCTCCTACACAAAACTGCTTCCCTGTGGCTCAAGAGCTGTGTGATGGCTCGGAATCTCTGTGCTTTCCTGCCCCTTCTCAGTCCTTAAAGTTTATTTGAACTTTTCAGCTGAGAGTGTAGGTGATATTCACTGCTGGCTTAGAACAGCTGAAATGAAAACAAAAGAGCAAGGAGCAAAGTAGTGGCCCTTTATTTCATGCAAATGAGGGGAGTCACTTTAAGCTGGCTCGTGGAAAAGAAGAAACTCTTCCAGCTGATCATAACGGAAAACTCAGGAGGTGAATGGCATATGTAAATTGCCCGGCCCCACGCTTTGGACGGGGGCCCTGCAGGCCATCATGGGTGGTCCCAGAAGTGATGGATTCATCACTTCCGCCCAGGGCCCCTCCCCAGGGACGGCCCTGGCCCTGGGGCCCAGAATTTCTGTCGGTTGGCCTGGCATAATGTGATAAAGAGGAGGGAGTGGGGAAGGAAGGGAAGTTGAACAGGGATGAGGCTCAAGGAGGGATGGAGGAGGAGAAAGGGAGTTGGGAGAAAAGGACAACAGAAGGAGTAAGTGGGAATGGAAAGAGAAAAGCAAGAGGGGAGAAAAAGAGGGACTGAAAGCAAGAAATAAGCAGCACGTACAGTAGTCAATTTACGTTTCATTCACACAGATGCTCTGAAAACTGCCAGGGTTTGGGGGTCTTGGCAGAGAGAAGTTAAACAGAGAGAACACTTGAGCAAAGGAGCAAAAGTGAATATAATGAAACAACAAATAAGAGAAGGAAAATACAGAGCAGAATATACTGCACAAACCTGAAAAAAGGCAGAATTAATAAAGCCATAAATGAAAGGTAACTCCCTTCCACCTTCAAATAATTTAAATATCAGTGGCAATTATTAACTGAACATGGAAAGGTGATGAAATGACTGGGCTAGGAGTCGGAAGTTTGGGTTCTATTCCACATTCTGCACCAGACTTTCTTGGGTAAGCCTCCTAACTTAAGAACAAAAGAACATAACATAAGAACGGCCATATTGGGTCAGACCAAAGGTCCATCTAGCCCAGTATCCTGTCTTCCGACAGTGGCCAATGCCAAGTGCTTCAGAGGGAATAAACCGACCAGGTAACCATCAAGTGACCCATCCCCTGTTGCATATTCACAGGTTCTGGCAAACAGAGACTAGACACCATACCTGCCCATCTTGGCTAATAGCAATTGATGGACCTATCCTTCATGAATTTATCTAGTTCTTTTTTGAACCCTATTATAGTTTTGGCCTTCACCACATCATCTGGCAAAGAGTTCCACAGGTTGACTGTGCGTTGTGTGAAGAAATACTTCCTTTTGTTTGTTTTAATCTGCTGTCTATTAAGCTTCTTGATGCCTCATTTTTTCAATCTGTAACAAGGGGATAATGCTCACCTACCTCACAGGGATGTGGCAAGGCTAAATTAATGAATGCCTGTAAGCTGCTCTGAGATCCTCAGATGGAATTTGCTAAACAATTGCGAAGTATTCATTAATAAAGATAGTATGATGTTAAATACACTTAGAAAAAGAGACAGCCAGACTTAGATGGGAGAAAGAAACCTTTGTTAAATGCAAAGAGACCCAACATACATAAAATACATTTTCATTGTACTCATGGTAGGTAATTGTCAGCTGTCATTTTGTTGCATCTTCTTACAATCTATCTGAAAGAAAAGCAGAAGAATTTTCTCTGACTGAAATGGATACAAGTATTTTTGGCTTGTTACCCATGTCACCATTAGATTGCAAAAATCCTCTTGGTTTAATTATTTTCATCATCATAAACAATGTGTTGTAGGTATTATCCAATTAGATGGAATCTTGTTGTGATGAAATGCTTGTCTTGGGACTGCAATTTCACATGACTTATGATTGTTATTAATGGATAGTGTTGAGTTTAAGAAGGTATGTTACCATTACTGCACGTATCCTTAGCCCAACTGATATCTCCAGAGTGCTCTTTTTTTGCTAGTGATGCTTATGTGTTGAGTGGAGATTCTTCAGGAAACTGCTTACATAAACCCAGGAATGTCTTGCACTTATGCTTGATAGCAAAAACATGAGCATCTTAGGCCTGGTCTAAACAACTGCAGCATCATAGCTGGAACTGTAGCGTACAAATATCCTTAGCTAGGCACCATGTTATTCTAACAGGTGGGAATAGACAGGAAAGCTGAGACGCAGACATGAACTCTGCTCAAGGAGGGCAATGCTTTCTATCCTGAACTTCACTACCAATGCTTTATTGTAATCTGCCATAGGCAAATCCAATTGTGAGCAATACTTAATTCTAAGGATAGTTAAATAATGTCCATAGCCACATCAGGTTAATAATGATTATGCAGGGGACTGGAAAGAAAGGAGAAAAACACATTACAGTTCTTTGGTCTCTCCTCAAACACCTCTACCTACTCTAGATGCAAAAATGGGTCAAAAGAACAATCCATTTCCCTGCTGACTCTGATATGGATGTGGGTACACTTCAGAGATTTAAAAATATATATATTTCAAAACGGAGTTTAAAAAAACACTACACCATGAAGTATAGAGCATGTCCAACTTGATTGAGTTAGTGTCCAGTTATCATCAGAAAAGTGTCTATGGAAAAACAACAATCTTATTTGACTCCCTCTGTGTATTCAGCTGACTTCAGTGACTATAACAAGTGTTTATCTCTTTGTAGTCTGGTTAGCCCTGCAGAGCCATCACAGAAATGGGAGACTGAGCTGGACTCTTTTCTGGGTCATGCAGCAGCAGTGGAATTGTTAACTAAATGCCTATGGTAGGATTTTTGCAGATGGTATGTGAGCAGGAAAGCATAAAGAATACCTAGATTCTAATCCTGGCCACTAACTCGATGTCTGTGCCTTAACTTCCCCATCTGTATTGTGATGCTGCAAGTATTAATTGCTCATGAAAGGCTTTTAAAAGTACTGAATTGTTATTAACAACAACACAAAATCATTATTTGTAAAGGATCAGAATCTACAACCCTTATTCACATTAAGCAATTCTTTATGGCCCAATTGAAATCAGTGGAAGTTGAGCCAGAGCAAAGTACTCTCAACGTGAGTAAGGGTGCCAGAATCTGAACCAGCATATTTAAATTGGATGACAGAAGAACTCACTGACACAAAGATGGATTCACATTGCACTTTCTCAGTGAGAAGACCTACAGTTCAGTACCAGAATACTAGAATAAATAAAACAAATTCATTTCTTTTGGTAGACAACAGGCTAACGGCCCTAAAAACTAAAACCCTTTTTTTGTCCACAGAATGGATATAGCCCAGACAGTTTCCCTTCCCTGGGATCACACTCTAGGAATGAAAGAATAGTTTAGTCTCCCACCTTACTTCTGCTGAGATTGCTTACCAGATTATCAACCAGTGTCAATTATGATGTGTACACCTGTGCACCAGGAACTAGATAAAGACCACCATTCACTGTGCACTGGCCATTGAACAACTTACAGGTGTTAATGACTTTCCCCCATTATTGACCTTGCCTAGATTCTAACCCTGGTGAAAGACTATCACATTACCAACCCCCTGAGTTGCCTATTGTGCTCAGTGTTGTATCATTATAATGGTCCATTAAGGGTTTGGCTGAATGATGCAACAAGTCATTCCATAAGCACAAAAAATGTTACCTGTCCAAGTTACTTTTTAAATTCACTATTAACGACAAAATCCTTGAGCAGCCAAAAACCAAGGGGAATCACACGTGTGTGGAAGACAAATATACACCAGCACAGCCCTGCTGTCTGACTTGCTTACCACTGGCTGGTTTAGGTGTGCCTCTCCTGTTCCTCTGTAAATTGTTCTGGAATATGGGTGGTTGGGAATTTTCCCTGAAAATTTTATTGATGGCAATCTGTGGGAAAGCTTTGATTGGACTAATTTTTTAAAATTTTCCATTGGGACAATCAAAACATTACAGTTCATATCAGCTCAGGTTGACACAACCAAAACATTTTAGTTTCTTGAACCAAACGGACCCATTTAGTTTCAGGTCAGTTTTACATTAGTCTGTGTTTGCCTGAGCTGCCATGATGTCTCATAGGTTTTTCTAGTTCAGGTGCCTCATGCTTCCATTCTCCTCTTTCAGTCGGGCTCCCTAGCTGTTACTACATCTCACACAGTGCTCTATGGTCTTCCCTCTCTTTGAATCACTGTGGTGCATTATGGGAATCATTTTACCAAGGTGCACCATGGGATGCACCTTGTTGTTCAGGTGAGGAACCCAATCCATAGAGGTAAATGGAGGCATGAGGCACCTGAACTACAACTTCCACCAGACTCCACGGCAGCTTGGGGGAAACACAGACTAATGTCAAATCAAGCCAAGCAAAATATTTTGTTTTGATTTGTTGAACTGAACTGAAATATTTCAGTTCAGGAATGTTGAAATGTTTGGTGTTTATTGGAAACGTCTAAACAAAGCATTTCAACATTTCTGAATCAAAGTTTTTCACAATTCACTGTTCCGTGAAAGTTTTCAGTATTTTGACTTTTTATCCTGATTCAGGACAAAAACAAACGTTGAAATATCAGAATTTCCACATTGGATGGAAACCAGCTCTATGGAATTTGTATTCAGGACTAGGTGCATGGAGATCTGCAATGGCCACTGCTGCTGAGATTCCCCTTCATTACGGACCTAGACTATGGATAGGATGATGGTAGCAAACAATGTCATGTTAGTTCTGTGATTTTTTTTTTCTTCTTTTGGTGGATTTAGTTAGGAAGGGATCAGTTACTTGGAAAGAAAAGTAAAGGGAGAAGGGACCCTGATGGGAAGGGAGGTGAGGGAGGACAAGGCAGGGAAGAAGAGGTTCAGAGGGGCAGGTGTGGAGTAAAACTGAGGTGAAGAGACTGTGAGGGAGAAGGTTGAAGCAAACAGCCAGTCATCACAGGGCAGAGACAGTTCAGCCAAAACTGTTGTAAGTTCTCAGAATATCTGAATGTTTGTGCCTGGAAGCTTCCCCAGCTGCGCCTACCCACGGGAGTCTCTGACTAGTTACTATCTGCAAATTTCCCCCAAGGTCACAAGGCAGGGGGAGGGGAAGAACACCTGGGTCCTAGTTTCCCCTGTGTCATGGGGGAGTGGCTGAAATCAGCTAACTTCTTGAAAACATAACAAGTTTTTGCTAAGTAGATCCAAGCACATTGGCTGTGTACACACATATGGGAAAATTCTGAGCAAGTGAATACACTAGGTTATAACAGAAATGGATTTGCATGCAAAAGGAAGAAAGGCCTTGTAGCCACAGCACTGGACAGGCGCTCAGGAGATCTGGGTTCAGTTCCCCATTCTGCCACAGACTCCATGTGTGAATTCTGACAATTAATTTTGGGCCTCTGTCTCCCCATCAGTAACATGAGGCTAATAATACTTCCATACCCAGCTTTTTGTATGGAAAAACAAAGTAATATCTGGGAAGTGCTCAAGTTCTACAGTGATGACCCTCATAGAAAAACCTACACACTATAATATTCACTATTGTGAACTCAAAGTGCCGGTGGCTCGGGTACCACATGTTCCCATACAGAATCTACCTTACACCAGCCTCCTCCACTAAAGAAAAAGTTACTTGCAATGTATTTATTTAAAAACCAAAACATAAATGCTAATGTTAGGTACCAAAGATTTTGATCACATTCCTTCAGGTTTCACTGAACATGTTTTATGGACTCTCTTTTCCCCCCATATACTTTGTTTTCTAGCGTTAATACAAACAAAATTAGAGAGCTAAACTAATAGACAGACTTGACTAAGACTCTTGCAGTACGTCTTCATCTGCCCAGTAACACAATCTACAGCCAATTGCAAACCAAGTCAATATGTGGTAAGACTTTAACAGCCGCCCTTAACTCGCCTCAATAATTATTCTCTTTAACTGACATAATATTCAATATACTGTTGTTGAGTGCAATAATGGTAAAATTGATGCCTTGAGGGCTACAATACGATTGAGTTTTAGCCAGATAAACTGACCTCTAGCCTAATGGTGTATTATGGGGTTTTACACCATTCAGACGCACAGTGTGACTGTTTATAATCCTCTATATAATTATATTACATTCCATTCTTGCATATCTTCAGATCATTCCAACAGATAATTGCCTGATTCTGCAACACTTAAATGAGCAGTCTCACTGATTTCAGTGAGATTCTTCTTGCCTGCAAGGGTTAGTGAATCGGATCTGAGGCTTCCAATGTTGTTTCCGACACTATCTTGATTTTATCATATGGTTGAAAACGAACAGTTTGTCTCTAAATAGGAAGCAAGCTTGTCATCTAGAACCATCTGGATACTAGGATTTTTTCACCCTTTTTAAACAACAACCTTCAGAATCCAGGAATTTAAGATGTAATGCAAAGCATACATGGCATCACTAAAAAATATCCATATTCTGTCAATAATACAAGCCACCTATTAGCAACTACAGCATGTACCAAGACACACTGCATTCGTGTTTTCTGAAAAGATCAATTCTAATTTCTGAAACTGGGTTACAATCATAGCAGATTATATTTTACATGTAAACACCTGTAAAATTTAGCTTTAAAAAAATCCATAAAGAATGCTGAAATAATCTAAAAAACTTTAGAATTTGTATATATGTTAATAAGAGTAGCAGGCCCTCAATGCAATAGTTAGCCTTTTTTTTTTTTTTTTTTTTTTTTTACAATGCAGAACTGTTTACGATGACAATCTTTTAGAAGGAGTTTTAAGATAATTTCTTTGAAAACATGATATATCAAGGACTGTGTAATTATGTGCAGGCTAATGTGCTTCCTCTACAGAAAGGATGTTGCATGAAACAGGCAATAAAAGAAATAATCATTGAAAGTTTCTTTGGGCAGGAACAAAGACTCCTCTGTGTTCTGTACCATGCCAAGTATGTTATTTGTGCCTAAATAAATTAATAAAATAAATACAAAAATGCAATAATAGTAATCTTCAAAATCAAGGTTGGCTCATTTGGGTATGTCCAAATTATGGGCTTGAATCTGTAAGGTGCTGAGCGCACTCAACTCCCATGGAAGCCCGTAGCAATGTAGGGCACTCAGCACCATGCGGTATAGGACACGAGATCTGAAATCCCCTTTTGAACAGTTAGCATAATAAATCATCTTGGAAGCTAACAGATGCCATGTTTTAATGCAGGTGACTGGGTGAAGATTAAACATGGAAATGCCCTTTTTTGTGACTAAATCAAGCTGTTACAATTTTACAAAAGGAATGGGTTTATAAACCTGTAAAAGTACATGTAAAAGCTCAAAGGTTAGCTTTTAACCATGAACTTATATCAGGAATATGGCTTTTTAATATACTATAGGATAGTCGTCCTCCCTCAAAAATAAATGAGTGAAGGAAGGAAAGAGCAACTGCACTGGACTTCAGATTATAGAAGTTGACTGGTAGCCCCTGAAAACATGCCAGCTGCCTTAGTATCTAAATAAGGCTTGCAGCTAAGTAACCTCAGTATTTGCAGTATTCAAGGTATTTCCTACACTAAGTGTAGGGAAGTAAAAGGGAATACTGTGGATAGAAATCTGTACCTTAGGTAAAACTAGCAAGTTTTACATACTGTACCACAGTCAAGGTACAACACGTCAAATACATCTCACAGTTATTTACCTAAAGATCCACAGTTAAAAGGACAGACTTTTAGTAAAAAGCATGTTGGGTGCACAACTGTTAGTAACTTCAACATACAAAATAATGGTCAGCCAAACAATTTTTACTACATGCTTTAAACCTCTTCTTACCTGAAGGATGTAGCCCCGCACGTAGTCCCGAAGTGTCCAGCCTAAGCCATGCAGGATGTGCAGCACCTCTTCCTGCTTCAATACACTGAAGAGTCGGTCCAGCAGTATCTTCAGTCTCACAGGCACAGCCTGGGTACCATAGAGCATCAGGCTGCTGATGTCAAACACTACGTTGGACTGCACAATCTCCACTTGGGTAGGGTGGTACAGATGCTGAGTGCTAAGCTTGTCCAAAGCTGACAGATACAGGTTGGGTAAGAGTAGACACAGAGATGGGGAAAGAGGAAAATAAAAGTAAGATTATTAAAGCATATCTAATATTCTGTCAAAGTGAGTCTTACATAAACACAAAGTGTATCTTCTTTACTACAGACTAGAGACAGTAAGCAATAAGCTCAAACGTTCAAGAGTTTCCTTTAATCTTTCATGCTTAAGTTTTTGGTGCCCTGCTGGTTTTCAAAGGTATTGAGCGCTCGCAGCTCCCATTAACTTCAATTGGAGTTCTGGGTACACACACAATCTCTGAAGAATCGGGCCCTCAGTATCTCACATTGGGGTGACCAGAAATGGATGCACCCAAATGAATGATTTGAGCCTTAATCTACAGAAAATAGAATCCACTGCAATATTTTAAAAATTGCTGCCGTGCATAATCGTAAACTGGAGTAATCAATTTACTGCTAATTGAACTAGCTGCTAGCAAACATAGCCAATTCAATTCAACTTACCTCTTTTGTATGAATTTTATGATCAAATATATTAATAACTTAAAGTGAGGGAGGCGAGGTTTGCAGGAGGTTTGAGCTTTATTTTTGGTTTGCTGGGAGGAGCATCTAGTAATTCTTTATCCCCTTATGTGATGTTTAATGTGATGGAATTACATATGGCATCATACATTTCAGCATATACCACTATTTGCTCTCAATTTCTTTTCCACTTTATGGATTCTATCACAGAACCTAAACTTCCAGACTATTTGTTTTAAACAGAACTTTTTGAGCTTTTAAAATAATGTTATAGGGGTTCCTCCTCTGCACTTTGGTTTCTTCTTGGATTCACTGGAGAGTTCATGTACTCTTGATAAATTGCTTTCTTACATCGAGATTGTAAAGGCCCTTATCATTTACCTGCTGGCTTCATTCAACACATTTACTCCAAGGAATATTTTTGTCAGAGTGTTCTGGTTTCCTTATACTTCATTTCTTCCAACTGATTTGTCTGATCTTCCCTATTCTAGTGGTTAAAGCTACTTTGAATAAATAGCTTTAAATGTAAATTTAATGTTCATGAAAGATAAGGGATTGGCAAGCTTGGGGATTGAAGTCCTATGTCTCTTCACAGGGCATTTATATTGCAGAAATGTGAAGGGCAGGATTCTGTCTGTTATTCTTCCAACACTCTTCAACTATTTGGCCTTATGATGAGCAGCTGATTTAGAACCTAATAAACAGGCTAGATTAAAATCTGAAGAGCTCAAATAACCCAAAATGTTTTTGTTCTTGTCCATGGTATTGTTACTAAGATGGTTACATTGTTAGTACTGTAACGGATATATCAAAGTACTCCATTAAGGGAAAAAAGAACCTAGAAAATTGAAATTGTTGAATGTGTGTATGTATTTGTGGTGGGGGTGTTGACATGTATGTGCCTCCATAGTGGGTAAGAAAAATAATGGAATCTATTTTTAGTCACATAACAATGGGTATTTGGAATGGAAGAGCAAGATTTGAATACATTAATAAAATATTAATAATAGTCATAGCACCTCTCTCTCATCCAAGAATCTCCAAACATTTACACCTCACAACACCCTTCTGAAGCAAGTTTTGACTACTCTGGTATTACCAGCCTCATTGTTACAGATTGGGAAACTGAGACATAGAAAGGTTAAGTGCCCTAAGATCACACAAATCCATGTCATTGCCAACAATAGAACTTGTCTCATTAGTCTCTGTCATGTGCTTTAACCGCTGCATCATACTCCTCTTCTAGGGGTGAGCATGGTGCTTTTTGTTAAATAAAACAGTTTAATTTAAAAATGTATACAGGGAGGGTAAGTACTTGCCTCTAAAAAGTTTGATGGAATGGCTCAGGGGTTTAAGGTGCTACTTCCAAATTGACCCAGGTCAGTAGTGATTGAAAGTTGTTTTCTTCTAATGACTGTTTGGGGATTATGCAAAAAAGTGTGGTGGTCTTGGTATTGCTCCTAGTGGAAAACCACCCACTTTACAAAACCACCACCACATTTGACACCAAAAGCCTTTGCAGAGAGGCCAGGGATGGAATAGACAAGAAGAGGAGAAAGTAACAAGTGGTCCTTCCAGAGGACTGAAGCACACTGGCAAAACACTGGGTAATAGGTTTCACAACCTACACTGTACTTATCCTGTGGTCAAAAAGAGGGCTTCAGTTTCCAGGGCTCTCAATCTAGCACCAAATTCACATAGAGTGGTTTAATTTTTTTTAACAAGTTTACCACTGGAGCCCTAGTTAGGATCTTAAAACTGGATGAGGAGTTAGTTCTGAATTTGTCTACATTTCACCAAAACCATCTTCAACTTGGAATTGGGGTCTTATACTGCAAATTATAGTAACCACAAATAGAGACACTGAGTTCCATTCTTTTTAAGCACAAGTCAGGATGTGCATTCAAATGCGTAATTTATAACAAAAAAGGCATGTATTTTTCCATGGGTGTGTCACAAGAGTGTTCAGAGAGTATAGGCAAACACCACACTACAGACTGAAATGAAATACAGGAATGGGGAGAGGAAGGAAATGCATTTGTGCCAGCAAAAGGCATAAGAAAGTTTGTGGCCAACAGCTGGAATTTTTGTGGCTCATTAATTAATGGAACTACTTTTCACTGCACTCAAGTACAGAACTAAATAATGTAGAGAATGCAACCTTTCACCATTATTTATATTGTACAAAATTATATCCTATTTGTTTAGAAAAAGACTATAAAAATGTTCAAGAACAAAAAAAGGAACAGTAACAAGGAAAAATACCGCACTGTGTCTCAGTGAATTGTAACTGCTTCTGCCCATACATTCTGAAAATACACAGAGAAGGGTGAGAGAAACACCGGGATGTATTTGAAAAGGTTCTTTGGAAAGCACCTAAGTGACTATTCCCTAAATCATTATTGAACCAATTTCAGTGCTCCAGCCTGGTGTGAAGGGGGCATTTTGTTGTTGAGGTGCCTTCTTTCAGATAAGCCATAAAATAAAACATCTGAGAACATATGGTTGATAAAGATCCCGTGGCTCTTTATGTAAAGCTGAGGATGTTCATTTCCATGTCCTGGAAAAATTTCAATTTGGGTAATAATATTCTGCCTCCCTGAATTTCCGCTCCAATTTCAACTGGATATGGCCTTCTTCTTCACTTCCTGTCCTAAACTGTTCTCTAGTGATGTTATGTGCTGATGAACAGCTACTGCATTTTACCTCAGAGAGTCTGCATCTCAAAGGTGAGTAAATTTATTCTTGTGGGTAGTATGCATAAGAAAGTTTGTTAAGTGCTTTGGGAGCCCCATGATGAAAGACACTATCTATAAATATAAGAGATCATATCTGAAAAATGACATAAGCAGATGTTTCCTTATTAAAAAGGCAATGGTGATTGACAGGTCATAAAAATACACACTTTGAGTCATTTCTGGCCCAACTGAAGTTAATACCCATACTCCTAAAGATTTCAGTGGAATCAAGATTTCTCCCAGAAAAGCCAAAACACTTAATCCTCATGTTACTTTTGAAAGAACACACATACTCTTTTAAAAAGCCACGTGTGTTTCTTTTGGGTTCAGTATATTAAATTTAGGTGCTAAGACTAGGAAGCACCATCCCATTTTGGCACCTCTTTTTAGTGGCTGATGCTGCCCGCATCTCCTGGTACTCCCCACCTCTGGATGAGTTGATATACAGAGGGAAAAGAGGTCTAATGAATATTAAACCACATACTTTGCAAGTAAAGTAGTCAACATTTTTGTGGAATGGCCTGTAAAAGGCCCTTGTGTTTTACTAGAACAACATACAGTGGAATAATATTTTTGAGGAGTATTATTTCTAAATTTAAAATGTTCATTTCAGGAATTATAATTAGTGAAAAAAGGAGCCAAATAAGTTTTCTTTAAACACCAAAGAACTATTAACTTGTTAATTAATTGTACGCAGTGTTATTGTAGCCGTGTTGGTCCGAGGATATTAGAGAGACAAGGTGGGTGACGTAATATCTTTTATTGGATCAACTTTGGTTGGTGAGAGAGACAAGCTTTTGAGCTACTCAGAGAAGAGCTCTATGTAGCTCTTTCACCAACAGAAGTTGGTCCAATAAAAGATATTACCTCATCCATCTTGCCTCACTTGTTAATTCTTATAAGAACAGGGAATCTCTTCTCTCTTCCCTCAGCTCTTTGAGTTATCAAGTATCATTGCTCCTGCTTATGGTCTGTCAGTGTTTCTGTTATCAACCCTGTTTTTGAATAGTTTATTATTTTTAGGGCTTGATCAGAGCTGGCGTTAGCCTTGTTGGGTGGGAAGGTGAAACAACTCTTCACTGCCCACACATGTACCTGACTCCTGCCCCCTGTGATTACACCACTGTGTACAAGGAAGCACTGACGATTAGCAGGAAAGCTAGTAAGATGATTCTTTGAGGTAACTCTTGTGAAACTGACTCATGTATATACAAAGCATGTGCTCCTTCTTTTCAGGTTCCATCCAGGCTCCTGCTGCAGGAGAAGCACAGTCCAGCTGCTTATGCTGGGATCTGTGCACAGCTTCCAACACTTACAGTTTTGCAAGGGAGAATTGCCCAAATAACCTGTGAGATTTGGAGTTTGCTAGCATCCCAGCTTCTGGAGGGTCGCATGTATTCTATTAAATTTTAGAATGTGTCACTACTGTTAAAAGCAATGAGCTCGATTAATTTCATGAGTGCTAACAGAATCCAGGAAGAAGAAAATCCAGCAATTCCAAGAGCCAGAGCAACACAATTTGAAAACAAACATCCTCCAGTGGGGCATGGGGAAGATGGGGACAGAGATGGCAGATGCAAGGAACTACAAGGTACTCAGCACTTTTGAAAATCAGGCCAGTTATTTAAGTACCTAAATACGAACTGAGGGAACTAATGTTAGGAATCAGTTTTTGAAGTTCTTGGCCAAATGTGTTTTACTCATCTATACCATCAATTCTGTGCACAAGTGATGGTGAAAAAACTGCACGGAAAAGTGTACATGCAAGTTGTGCACACACAAATGGAGGCTGGGTCTGAACTCCTTTTGAAAATTTGGCTTATATGTACTTTACTATATAATGCCAACAAACAAATTCCTATAGATATTAATGAGACAATGCATACTATGATTCAAATTGTAAATGGGCCCTTTGGAATTGAGACAATGTCAGTCTTTTCACATTACCATTTGTAGTGTTCTTACTATGCAAAATTTCAGCCAATTGATTAGCCTGTACATGTGTATTAAGTATTCTATGCCAAAAGCTTTGGACCCAGTTATAATTTATCAATGGACAAACTTTAATGTTCCATTTGTGGGTTGGTTTGGTTTTTTTAACTGTAGTAAAAAATGGGGAAAAAATCTGCTTTTCCATTTACATTTTATTGGTTTTGAGGGACCCTATGCAATTCAAAGGAAATTAAATACAAAAGGTATATTAAAATAATATGAAATGACTTGTTCGATTTATCAAAAGCCAGAGAACACAGAGTAAGACTTTCACTTCATCCATAACTCAGCCAGTTATGCTGAGGCCCAGCTACGCAAGACCTCTCACTGACCTGGGACCCCTCCCATACCAAAATACATAAGGTGAGTTCAGGCTGAAGTGGAAATCTTACCTCTGAATATATTTCCCCTCCCCCCCCCCACACACGCACAGTATATTTAAAGTCTTAAAGTCTCACATCCATTTTTGAATAAACTTTGAATGAGATTTGCCTTGGTTCAATATAAAAGAATTACAAACCTGCTAGTTTTAATGAGAATTATACTTTTAAATACACATATTATTTGCTAATCTCCAGATTCTAGCAGAATATTTAGGAACTCTGGAGTGGGGAAAGCAGATCTAGTAAAAGTCTATGTCTCCAAAAAGATCAAGACTTTCCAGTAGACTAGTACAACGCCTCACAGCTAAAATTTTGAATAGTAAGAATACTACACATTTTAGCATGAAAATATTATTGATTAAAATGGATCTTATTCCCATTTCCATCTTAAATTTAGATTGAACAGGTTTTCTATTTATTATATTTCCTGAAGCCCCAACACCCCCACCCAACCTACCAGACATGCACACAACACATGCACAAATTTAAAAATAAAATTTTCTGTTTTATGCTGCTGGTTTTACCATAGGTATAACTCCCACATTAAACTGCTGTGTTTCCATGACTAGCAGAGTGAGTCACACTTCAGGGAGCCTTGCAACAAATGGGAGATTTTTATTTATTTATTTTAAAATGAGCTGAGCCACTTTCTGAAACAACAAAACTTGGCAGGCAGGTTAAATATACAAGACCCATATGGCAAGGCTCCATAACACTGTTGCAACACAGTGCGCAGAACAACCAACACGGGATGAGCAAACAGAGCATTATTAGTGGCAATTTCCACATACAGTAGTGTGTAGTACAGTTAGCTTTACATTTACTTGAATGAAAGGTGAAAATGAATGGCTGCGCATTTTTTGGAGTTCAGATCAATTTTTTTCCAATCACCAATCCACCAACCTATACAAAAGTAAGACACCTCTTAAAGGAGGGAATACAGCACATGAATAAATAATTTGCTGAAAGGGCGGGCAAACTACAGCAATCCTAGGGGAGTATCCTCCCTCTGGAACAAATTTTAATAATACCTGCCATTTGGCCCAACACAGTGCATTTCAAAGGTGAAAAATTTGCTCTTCAAAAGTGTCTTCCTTAGCCAGGAACAGAAGGTGCACATAGGCAAGATATTCAGCAATATCCAGAGAAGGGTATAAATGCTCTCAGAGGCCATGAAATCTCCCCATACACCCTTCAGTTCAAACAGTGAGAGAACATGAACATTTAGGGTGAAGAGATGACATCTTGATACAGTGCAAACAAAGCACGAGGCATGAAATGGCATCCTTTGGCTATCTTCATTTCACCCCGTTCTCATTGCTGTCCCAATTTAATCTACTTTTAGGAGACATTCACTCAGTCACTGTAGATTTTAAAACATTGTGGAGGGGGAGTGAGAACAGCATTTTCTGATCTGGGAGCAAGAGCAACTTTTCCTTTGGATTTTTACAGTATTTAAGAACTAGCAATGGAAGCCATTTGCCAAATTCATTTAGTCTCTGACAGAGGGACACATATGTGATCTCTTAATTTACAGCTTGCATGTACAGATGTTCACACTTAGTTAAAGGTTTCTTAATAGCTTTTTAAAAATAAAAGTGTGTTCATCATGGGTGTTTTATACATACCCAAACAATACAGCTAAGCTGACAAATGCCTCTTCATGCCTCACCATGCCTCTTGAATGACAAAAAAAAAAAAAAAAAAGCAGACTGCATTTCAGTTGCATGTACACAGAATAAACGTTATTTAAAAAGTCTGAATGAAATCTTTCATTAATTTTTCTCTCTATGATCTGATTCCAAGTTGAAAAATTTAGATTGCTACTAGGTTTATGTAGCCGAAAGCAGAACCACCGTTTGTTCACAGACGTTGCTTTGCTGTCTGCTATTTTTTTTATCCCTTTGCAAAACTTTGAACCCCATCCAGCTTTGACACACTGCCTCTTCAGTTAATAACTATCAAGTTTCCCCTTGTCTCCTGTCTACTTTTCTTTGAGGCAATTGCGCACTCAGCACCCCGAGATAATAACACACATCTATAAGATAAAAGCAATGGCATTAATGTAATTGTCTGCCTTTCTCTCTTTAGCCTAATCTTTTTTTTCCTTCAGTTTTGACTGCCTGTGTGACACCTGTTTTTGTCTCCTCTGATCCTACGACAGGTTTTCCGCTGACAAGGTTTTTGCCTGACAGAGATTCTGCCAGACAAGAACATAATAAAATATGAAGAACTGCTTGTCAGAGTTTCTGCCAATGCTCACATGAAATAGGGGGAAAAAAATCCTGACTTTTTTTTTTTTTTTTTAAGGGGCCCTGTGATGGTCGCTTTTGGCCTGTCAGGAAAACAGCCTCCCAGGCCAATTCCTGCAAGCCAAACAGGTGTTTTCTTTTATGTTTTATATATATATGTTTTTTCACCAATAGTGGAAGAAAAAGTTTTCCCTAAATTATTGCCTGTGATATGAAGGTTAGAAGCAACTTTGACTGTTTGGAGATACTCGATGAGAGGGGATATTTTTTAAACTCAGTAGTGAACCTTAAAAGAAAATTAAGTTAAAAAAATCAGTTCTTTTTTTCTTGTTGATGTCTGGTATGATCAAAGGGACTTAACTGCTACGAGAGATAGGGGAGCCTCAGTCTCTGTTCCCAGAATAAAATACAGACTATTAAACATTCTCAGGGTGGGCAGGCTGTCTAAGTGAAAAACCAGGACACCTGTCACTGAGGGCAGGGGACGGTTAGGGAGGTTTGCATGGGGGTGGGGGGGTAAAGAGAGAGAGGAGTGAAGCAGGGAGAGAGACAAGAGAACCCAGTGCTCCCTTTCCTCCTCCTCTTCAAAAGCAAATCCCTCTTACTCTTTCCCTGCCACCATATGGATTTGAGATTCTATGTGGAGGAAGACTGAAGCAAAGAGGGAGATCTCCTTGGAGTGCCATGTGTGGGCAGGGATGAGCAGGTGTCAACATGTGACAGGCCAGGTCAGGATGGTCCTCGTGGAATGTATGCATTCAGCCAGCAGCCTAGTTGGCTGATGTGCCCTTCAAGTGGCCAGAGTCTGCAGGTTACAAAATCAGAACAGCACTGTTTTGTTTTTTTTAACTGATAGGGACAGACCATGAGAATAGGGACACAGTTATCTTAATGCATTAGTATAACTGTCTTACCTGGCAGAGATGGCCACTTCTGACCCGCACATGGGTCTACATTTAAAAAAAAATATTGTTGAGGATTGCAGTTTGTAACAGAAGTTACCCATATCATGCACCTAGGTTCCTTTGACTACCATTCATCTTTCAGCTTTCCTCCCTCTGCCTACTCACCAAACATCTATGCCTCCTCCATACCCATCCTGAAGCATCCCTCCATCTACACTACAATGGGATTGGGGCCCAGCTGTATTAGTGTTGGATGATTTATTATATATTCTTGCATGCAAGCAAGTTTGGGAATCCTGGATTAAGAGACTGAATTTGGAGCTTCCCAAGCTTCATTGTGTCACATTACATAATTTGTCTGGGAGATGCTAATCTTTAAATTAGCCTTAACATTGTAATGAAATATATATCACCTAGAAAAAAACCACCCACTTGGGTGGAGTGGAAAAGTATCATTTTGTAAGGCTGCCTTAAGAAGGCAAGCAGGACTTTGTTCTGCAAATTAAGACCATAGTGGAGTTTAAGGCTGATAATCCCCAAATCACTATTGGCTGCATGACCCTGAGATGGCCAGCAGGCTGCCAGCAATCACCAGTTGGTACAAGTGTCGTTCTGTTTCAAACATTACAAAACGAGGGGCTGAAGCTAACCAATGTAACCATGCAATTGTACACTTAACTAGATAACTATACCTAAGGCCCAATCCTGCCAAGTGCCTCCTGAGAGCTGTTGGGCACCCTCAAATTCCCACGGAGACCCTTCTGCCCTGATATCCGGTAGCTGAAGATGTTCAGCCCTTGTAATATCAGGCCATGCGCAGGGCCGGCTCCAGGGTTTTTGCCGCCCCAGGCGGCGGGGGGAAGCCGCGATCGCGATCGGCAGCACTTCGGCGGCAGCTCCACCACATCACTTTCTTCTTCAGTGGCAGGCCCTTCCCTTCGAGAGGGACCCACCGCCGAATTGCCGCATGTGCCGCCCCTTTCCCTTGGCCGCCCCAAGCACCTGCTTGCTGCGCTGGTGCCTGGAGCCGGCCCTGGCCATGTGACTAGTATTACCCTTTTTAACATCACTCTTTCCCACCCCCCACAACTAAAGAAGACACTTGTGGGTGATTGCCATAAAGTTCATGTACTGTGACCATTTCACACAGCTCCAGTTTAAATACACTTCAGCAAATTTGACTGCAATCAATTAGAATGTAATTAGAGAAGTCTTTCAGGGGTTTAAGTGTATGCTTTCCAGAATACATTTTCTGTTTCTGAAATCCGGATGGGAATGGGATAAAAAACTGGGGGGGGAGGGGGGTCTGCTAAATTAATCTGGAGCAAATTTCCTCATAACTCGATAGCTTGAGTCAAAGTTCTTCCTACTAAGTAAAGGTAACACAATGTTTTTCCCATCCAGTGATTGTCACATTCACAATATAAAAAGCAGAGGTAAAGTTACCCAAGGCCTCATCATTACATTAGAACATCTGAAAGCAATATGCAATTTTTATTCTCGCCATCAAATCCTTCTCCCTGTTTTAACCTTGCGCTGTTAGATTGAATGGAGTGGTTGAGTTTGTTTTGTTTGTGTTCTGCTTAACCTGGTGAACTCTAGTTAATTAAGATGTTCCTATAAACAATTAAGCTTCTTTTAGGATCGTTAGCAAGATATAAAATTTATGATGTAATAAAATGTAATAAACTGGTAAAGGGGCTAGCACATCGCAGCCCTTCATGTGCAGCGGGATCAGTGTTACGGGTTTCATTCATTTAAAATTCAGGTAACCGTGACCGCTTGTTACGAAAGTGCCCAAATTGACAGCCACAGCTCAGTTGAGACTCCTGCTCTGAAGTTCCACAGTACTGGTCCTATGAAGCTCAAAATCCAGCAGACAGTCCCAACCAATCTGCTGCTCCTGTTCATTCAAAGACTCAAGCTACATCTTCCTCAATGGTCATATAGTTAACCCCTACTTCACTGAACATGTTCAAGGATGCCACAGGCTTTCATGCAAAGAAGAAACTGAACTGGGAGCTGCTACTGTCCCTTAATAGAGGAATTTCCATGAAAGCAAAATTATCCTTCATTAACAAAATTAAATTACTAATATTTTTGCACTGTCCCCAGATTTTTAAAGCCCCCCAGGAGTTTGTAAGTTCAAACAGAAAAATTTTCTCCTTACCAGGAGTGCTGCAACAGTATAGTGGGGGAGCTGAGAGCCATTGAACCAAACTGCAAACCTGGTATATGATGGAAACCACTTCAAGCCAGCACCCTTAGTTACAGCTCCCACGCCCCTTACTGGCTTCTCTTCTCTAAAAGGGAAGGACCAGCTGTTGAAGACTTTCTTAACTCTCATCACTGGAGGAAAATCTATGTAGGCTTGTTTATCTCTAGATGGAGGCTAGTTTGTAAATGTAACTGTAATAATATAATTTAACAAATGGGCAAGTAATTATAATGTCTTGCATTTCTACAACCATTTCCATCTAAACATCTCAAAATGCTTTACAGTTAGTTGAGACTCCACAGCTGTGAAAGTGGGTATTATACCTACACCTCTACCCCGATATAACGCTGTCCTTGGGAGCCAAAAAATCTTTCCGCATTATAGGTGAAACCGCATTATATCGAACTTGCTTTGATCCGCCGGAGTGCGCAGCCCCTCCCCCCCGGAGCGCTGCTTTACCGCATTATATCCGAATTCATGTTATATCGGGTCGCATTATATTGGGAAGAAGTGTGTTTTGCAGACAGGAACTCCGAGGCACAGGGAAATGAAAATGACTTAATCAGGATCACAGAATGCATCAGTAGCAGAACTGAAAATGAAAGCTATGGGCCAAATGCTGCTCTAACATTACACTTTGGGGGTTGGGGTGAGGAGGAGCAGAGAATTTGGTGCTGGACTTCTGAATCTCTGTCCCTTGCATTCACCGAAACATCTCACAGTGATACTCCAGTATTGGAAGCAGGTGATTCTTGCCCGGAATTTGTGAGGACTCTGTATGATCCATTTGTATTTACACTCAACTGAAATATTTACAAGCACACAAAACCAGAGGAAAAAGGCTAATACATTGTGTGGTTTGTTTACATGGATACTTTCCTTTAAAGCACAACAACTGTAAGCTGATGAGCCAGGAAACAAACTGAACAAATACATGGTCCTCCCAGGTCAAACTGAGAAGGGACAACCGATTTTAGGCAAAAACAACTAGAACAAAAAGAAAATGATAGATTAAAGAGACTTTGCCAAGGGAGGTACAGGAACCTGGCTGTCTGTTGGGAACCTCAGCAGCAGTTAAATCCAGTCTAGAGGTAGATTAACATTATTTTTATTTTAAAGTCACTTTAACATGAAGACTTAGTTTTTGGTCTTCATAACCAGATGGAGAAGTAACTAAGAGCTAAAGAAATTCCTTTACAAAGATGCTTGTGGAAAAGTCCTATATAATTGAAGAGGGAACCAATAGGTTTCTATAGCCACTTAATATGAATTTAATCTGAAAACCTATACAATTTAATTGAAAATGGGCTTTTTATGAGCATCTTATAGTATTCTACAGCAAGATTATGATTCTCTATTAAATTCTACAAGATGGTTAAAAAATATAGAAAGATATTCTATTCAAGTTTACCTACAGTGTGCGCACACACAGCTCTCCCCTCCCCCCAAATTGCAATCCATGCCAATTTTTAGCCAGAGATTTATACCTGTGACCTCCTTTGGTTTTGGGGCAGAGCTGAGCTCTGGCTTTGCAAATGTAATGCTCCAGATTTCTGTCACTCAACAGCTTTGGACTGAGATAAATGTGATAACACAGGAAGGTTTTTAATTTAACATAACACTTTTTTTCCCCCATGCAGCTCATGTTAAAAGTCCTAAACCTCCCCACATTAAACCACATCCTCATAGAGACTTGTACAAAGAGTCTGGCTAGGGAGAGATGAAATTTCTAAAATTTTCAGTAGCTGATAGGGAAAAGGATGGGGGGGGGGAGAGATGTTATTGTCCTTTCTCTCTCTCTCTCTCCCCACCATTCCCTTACCTGACAACTTTACAAATTACCATATAGAAATGGCTGCTCAGCCATTCGGAATGAACAAAAAGTCATAGTCATGTCATGCATGTGAACTTACGATAGAGCACTCTCTGGTGCTTGGTGGGGGTCATTGTTTTGATTGTTGGTCTCATTTACAGCAAGTTAGTGTGTGCATTATATAAAAACTTGACAGCGGAAAACTATTTCTCTGGCAAGATTAAAGTGTAACCCACATAGTGAGACTGGGGATTAATACTCGCTGGATGGCACCTTTTCAACCAAAAGGAGTAATGGCTATGCACTATGTGCTGCAAAACTCCAGTCAATTTCTGTTTCATTAAATCCACCAAGGAATTTGAGCTCAAATTTATTAGAGAAAAGGCCTGGCCAGCACCCAGCTTCGAGAAGAGGTCATGTGAAGTTCAGAGAACAGGTATAGCTCAGAGAGACCCCAGAGCACAGTGTCTAGAATAAAAGGCCCTGCCCAGAGATGCCCTGCTCAGCATACACCAAGAAAAAGACCTGGCACAGTTTATTAGAGAGCTAAGGGCCAACTTATTGATCTGAGAAAAAGTCCACTTTTGCACAGGGAAACAAACAAAAAAAATATTCACAGGATACTTAATTGCCCTCAACAGCTCGATTCCAAGAATAGTGTGAAATTTAACTAGCTCAAGAATATTAATAGTTGCACAATATATCAAGAACGGGTCTGTATCTGACATCTAACTGAGTTTAGATTGGTGACCAATTTATGGGAAACACAAGAAACTATTTTTGATTATATGACCATTTTTCAGCCAGTGTGACAGTGAATTCAGAGGTTTAATAAACATACAATAAAACTGACAATAGTGAAGTCTGATGCAGTGGAACTCCATTTGTAGTGAAACAGAATGAAAGTCCTGACTAGTTTCAGCACACTGTGATATGCAAAATATGTTTCTTCTTATTGTGAAATTGTTCTGTGAAAAAATAAAAAAATCATTTCAAGAGGGTAACACTGTACTTCCACTGATACTGTATCGGGTCAGTAATTCAATTGGACTAGATACCAAAACTGTGGTACATCTGGTGGCTTGACAGTTCATATTCTTTTATCAATGACAGATCAAGTGTACAAAATGCTGAGTCGATGTAATCACCGGGATCTTATTACTGTTACTGCCTAGCATAATTCTCCTCTCTCACTGGCCTAAAGTAAGATTTTTTTGGGGGGTGGGGGGAGAGAGAGAGAGAAACATGCATGTAAAATACCATTATCATCATGGTTAAGGTTGAACAAGTTGATTTTTGTACCTAATCTGGTATAGTTTTAAGGCTATTTTATTAGTGTTTGTTACTTGTCACACAACCAAAATATTAGGAGAAGCAGCTACAGTGTCTACTCAAAGTATCTGATTTTTTTCTTTAAAAAATACCAAATGGCCCTGGACTACACTAAATCAAAGTGCCCACACAATTTCACTGTTAAGATTTTATTTATTTATTTTGTATCTTATGGGTCATATAAAGTGACTTAAGATTTTTTTTTAACCCTTGTCTGTTTTACTGCTTTAGGCCTAGGAAATGGCTTATCCAATTTAAACGATTTATTTTTTTGTTTTAGAAAATAAATCTCCATCCAAGCTGACAATACAAATGCCAAGTTTCAGCTGGAAGGGAATTAAAACAGCCCAGTTCTCTACATCCTCTAAAAAAAAAACAGTAATCCACACAAGATACAACCAATTCCCTCTCAAGCATAGCCGTGCTAGAGAAGGGGGCTATACTCTATGCAGTTTTTGGCTTGAGCCTTAAAAACGCTGATGGTAGGATTACCACTATAGTGAAAGGGTGCAGGGTCAAAACTCGATAAACTGAACTTTTGCCAACAGAAACATTTATCTTGCCACAAAAGAACCGCTTTGATGAATCTGCTCTTATATTGACATCCTTCTTTGGCACTTCTGAATAGAAAAGAACTGAACTTGTAGGAAACCTTTCCTTTCAAGAAGCGCACAGCTCGTTTTAGGTGAGGAAAGAAAAACATGAGAAAGACAATGGAAACAGGAAAAAGAAACAGGCCAGCAGTTGCTATGTGAAATAATACCACAATGGCTGTGTGCCCTTTCCTTCTTGGCCCCAGAATTCCAACATTTCAAATGGACAATTATTAGCAGGCATTAACTCTGTGTGGATGAGTCAGGGAAAACATCAGACAGTTGCAACTGAGGCCTATTTTTGACCTCTTCAGTTAATTATGATTCTGGGTAATCAAGCTTGGATATGCTTGATACTTCTTATTGGAAACACCTATTGTTTGATAATCGCATTTAATAAAACACTACCTCATCTATCAAGGATATGAGTGGAAATTCATTAACGAAAACCAGAAAAAAACCCTAATTAATGCAGTGGGAACTACCACTTGCATTCACTGAACATTGGTACAGTGTTTTGGGCTTAAAGGAAGTAATTTTTAAACAGTAAGATGATTCACCGATTTTAAAATCCAGGTGCAACAGTACAATGAATTAATCAGTTCCTTTTGAATGCCCCTCAAATTTTGGAAAGTAGCTAAAGTCAACAAGTCAAGCAGACTCATCACACAGTCTTCAGGAACTAATTTATAAGCCTATGCTTTGAGTGTGCATACGGCAATATACATCTGACTAGCTTTATACTGCCATAAAATGTAAATACTCTGGCTGCATCTACTTTAAAGGAGCTAAAAGAAAAGAAAATGATTTTCTGCAGGTTGCATTTGTAAAGTTTACACTTTTGTTAATATCTAGCTGAATTCAACTTTTCTATTTGAAAGCACTACAGCATAGGAACAAGTGGTGTGCCCAGTGCTTATAGCATTCATCTTTCACCTTTAGTACCTAGGCCATTTCTGTTATACGTATTGGGGTGGCCTCACACTATCTTCTAATATTCCAATTTTCAACCCATCCACTTCACAGAAAACTACCAACCAGAGAAATCAAGCCACACTGTTATGTGGAGTTCTGGTTAAAAGCAAAAAAAACCCCTGGGCTACTATAGTCCAAAATAAAGTCCATGCAGCAGGCCATATGATTACAAATATTCAACATGGAGAAGTAATTTGTCTGGTCATTGGAAATAAGCCAGATAAGTCGTCTTCCCTCCCCTTTGAACAGCAGATCATTGTGTGCTGATCCTGCACAAAGCCGGATGTCTACCTGAACTACAAAGATACTGAGATGGCTGAAAGCCCCTAAGAAAGTGAATGAATCTGGTTATACTGCAAGAGCATGTATCTTGTCTGAAATTTTGGGGAACAGAAAGAAGCTGTGCCCAATTAGGAATCCAGTTCATAATTCATCTGCAAACCAACTACCTACTTGTCTGTTTTACCTTCAGTATTAGCAATGGGCTTTATCCAACCATTACAAAGCAACACAGGAATGGATCTGTACCTACATACTGTGACGTTTTGTACCTCGAGGGAACACCCTGCACCCTCATATTCATCCTTATAATATCATTGTGTGGTATCCAATGCAAAGTTTGTCATGTTGGGTGTCTTCGGAAGACTCATGATGCACTGAGCATTGTTCTTATAGTGATGTTATAGTAATTGTTGTTACAGTAATGTTATAGGCTATAATTTCATGTATATACTTATGAGGCTGAAAATGTGTCCTCATGGCAAAAACTCCCCAAGAGCAGAGGGGCAGTTCACACTTCATCAGGGCATGTATGGGACAAACCCAGCCCAGCTCACAGGAACAAAGGACACTAGCCTAGGCAACAACAAAGGATCTGTTGGACTCTCGACTCACCCCCTTCCTTTGGTCAGTTTGAAACTGTGATGGGGTAATGTTCACCTGACTCTTAGGAGTGGAGGGGGCAAAGCCAAGAGTGAAGAAAGGACATGATAAAAGGGAGAGACGTTTGCCATGGTCTTCCTCTCTCTTCCACTTCATTCTAAAGACATCACCACCAAGCGACTAAAGCACTGATCAAAGGGGAAAGCCTGGCTGAAGGGCAACCAGCCAGCCTGTGGTGAGAAGCATCTAAGTTTGTAAGGGCATTGAAAGTGTTAAGGTCAGCTTAGAATACATTTTAGCTTTTATTTCATTTGAACAAATCCGACTTGTTATGCTTTGACTTATAATCACTTAAAAATCTATCTTTGTAGTTAATAAATCTGTTTGTTTATTCTACCTGAAGCAGTGCGTTTGGTTTGAAGCATGTCAGAGACTCCCCTTGGGATAACAAGCCTGGTACATATCTATTTCTTTGTTAAATTGACGAACTCATATAAGCTTGCAGTGTCCAGCAGGCATAACTGGACACTGCAAGACGGAGGTTCCTAGGGCTGTGTCTGGGACCAGAGATATTGGCTAGTGTCATTCAGTTGCACACTCCAAGGACAGTTTACATGCCAGAGGCTGTGCATAAACAGCCCAGGAGTGGGGGTTCTCACAGCAGAGCAGGGTAAGGCTGGCTCCCAGAGTCAAGTATTGGAGTGATCTAGCAGATATCCGGTCCGGATAACAACAGAGGGGAACGTCACACATACTCTTTTCCCTTCCAGGAATGGGCACACTTGAAAAGCCCCCTAGAACTGCTTGCTTTTCAGTTTTGTTAAGCATTCCGACATGCTTACTTTCAGCACACACACATTTATGCATTACACAGATATGCACAAAATACATAGAAACCAAGGACATTTTAGGAGGAAGGTACTGATCTTCTCCTTCAGATCTTACTGAAATAAAACAGAATTTATACAACACAACCCACTGGATGCTTGGAAAAAGTGAGAATGGTGAGTATGCTTGCTTCTGGTCTAATAGTCTGAACTGTAAGAAGGAAACTCAGACGTAAATTTATCCTGCAAAGATAGCCATCTCTCTCTTTTCTCCTGATGTTCATGAAATCATTTCAGAAGAAAATGTCTTTCTTATTTGTCTTCTAATTGCGTTTACTGAAACTATATTGGACATGATCAAGATACACCTGGTTTGTGGTAGGTTTGTGACTGACTTCTTACAAAAAAAAAAAATCCAACCCGAAGCATTTAGTGTATATTTATAAAATTTATTTAGATGCAAGCCAAACACATGAGCCCACTCCGTCTCCAGTTCTCCTTTACCCACTTTAACATAGCAGCTGAATTTGTCTTCCCTAAGCCATATTATGAGTGTGAACTACCATCAAGGCTTTCATTCAGCCAAGGAGGATATACCAGTTTCATTCTGACATCCTGTCTCCAAAAAGCTGACGGTGGTATGTTTGAGTTTCCATGGGAATTCAGTGACTCTTTGGCTACTGCATATGGGCAATGTGAACTCCACTGTGCAACCATACTATAAACATCTTGCCTTCCTGCTAAGAGCTATGAGCATAGCATTACTGCTTGGAAACTAGAATATGTTCTCTGAGCTCTACACAGTGCTTAATTAGTGCCAGGGCTGAGCCCCGGCACCTCTGGGCTTGGCAGTTCACAGCCCCGGCACCTCTGGGCTTGGCAGTTCACAGCCCCGGCACCTCTGGACTTGCTGCACCAGATAGGAACGCTGGCTACACACATAATGTTAACAAACTCATTACATCCACTGACACTTGAAGCCACTGCTGGCATAATTGACCCTCTCTTCTCAAATGTAGAGACTGCTTTAAAAAAAGCACACACCCATGTGTGCATGGACAGATATAGCTATTATCACTATATCTAACGAGATAGAGAGAGATGGACAAAACAGAGAGGATAAAAGAACAGATATTTCTTACCATGTGCCACCCAGCCATGTTTACAATGATCACAGGTTCTCAGGTTAATCTTCCCTGGCTGGAAACATTCACATGTGCAATTTACCAGTGTACAGCGGATGGCCTGGGAAAAGAAACAAATGCACATAAATATCTTACCAGATACTTTTTTTTGTTCTTTAAATATCTGCCCATATGGTGGCTGGGGGTTTTGAACATAAAAAAAAGAAAAGGAAAAGAAATTCTAAAATGCAAAGCACTGTTATTTCTTTTATGTAGGGTTTATTTTTCCTTAAAATGCATATATCAATATCCCTGACCAATTATAAAAAAGTCCATTCAATAATAATGTATTCTATTATTCCATAGTCTGAATAAATTCTTAAATTCTTTAAAACAATACAGACCAAGAACTCAATTTTTTTCCAATCAAGTGCCTGAAGGAAAATGTTATTATAGTTATGTCTTCACATAGCACTATGTCACACTGGTTATAATCAAGAGTGAAACATGCACATAAAAATATACACAAAGGCAGAGCAAAGATCTCTTTTTTTCTACACCGTCCAAGCGTTGTTTTCATGTTTCCCTGTTGGGATTCACACAAGATCTAATTCAGTTAAGTATCAGAAGGAAGCCACTGGTCTGGGAACTGGTGTTCCCAAAGCAGCAGTAAAATGAGAGAGGTACAGATAGGACTGGCTCATGAGATACAGCACAACTTTCCTTTGCATCCATAATTTCTCTCCGATCTCCACACATAACACTAACTTTTAGTCCCATATAGTTATTAAAATATAAATGTTTTCCAAAAAGTGACAAAGAGTCCTGTGGCACGTTATAGACTAACAGATGTATTGGAGCATAAGCTTTCGTGGTCCAATACGTCAGTTAGTCTATAAGGTGCCACAGGACTCTTTGTCACTTTTTACAGATCCAGACTAACACGGCTACCCCTCTGATACTTGACACAAATGTTTTCCACTTTTTCTTAAAAGGAAATCTACTAAAAACACAGACTGAATATTGAGATTTAAAATCTGGACAATGAATACATCTAACTAAACCCATTCTTAAAACTACAGTACTTTAAAAAGCTAAGCAAGTTTACTTTATGGGGTGGGGGGGGAGAGGGTCCACAGAAAGTCAGCATAAATGTGGTGAGACCTGTGTTTCTAAACAGTGCTAAAGATGACCTGTGCTCTTCAAACTGCTACCAGTAAATTTATGGCTTGCATTTAGGTGTAATTTGCATGGAGGTTTGTGAGACAGAGGGGACTTAGTCTGATCATTCACAGATTAACAATCTACTGTAACTATCAGTACTTCCAGGAAAATATCTCTCTACTGATTTAGATGCAATCAATGATTACTTGGGGGTTCAGTGGGGGAAGGGAGTTTGGTACCTATGACTGCAGATACTTGGGAGCTTTATGAATGCTGTTGCCTTACAAACCTCTCCTAGACTCTTCCACTTAAAAATCTGCAATACCTGTAAGTAACAGAAATTATCTTCTCTTTACTGAAAGCATCAGATTTGTAAGGAAAACAACATTAAACATTAGCATGGGCAAGCTAAACTCTTTGTCTGCTGACAATGAAAAGAGTTCAAGCTATTTTAAACATTTTATTTATTTATTTGCATCAGACACAGCAACTTCAAGCCATTTGTGGTTTACTGACTCACTCAATCTGTATTTCTCTGCTCGATTTCTGATGCAGGAGTCCTTCCTCCCTTCCATCTAGTCTGCTCTTTTACTACCTTTGACTCTCAAAAGCCCTGATGGAATAAAATATCCAGATATTTCAGGGACTTATTCCCAAAGTCAACTGCCTTTACTCATTAGCTAGGTTGTAAAACATTGCTGTATGTATCATTGATTAAAATCATTAGTAATATGAAATATAAGGGCACAAAAGAACTGCTGACTATGCAGAATAATATATGTGTTTGTGGGTTACAAGGAAAAAAATTCTACTGAAAGGTCCCGTTTCATGTTCAATAGTTTATTGACTCAGTAATATATCAGGTCTCCTCTGGTCAGTAATGGTGTCTTTCTCTAATATGTTCATTAATTAATGAACTCCGTAATTAATTGTACTGCAAAGAGAATGAAGGCATTGCAAAATGGAATGGTATTCCTGTTATACTGTAAAAGATTTTTTTCCTTATAAACAAATGCCTTATTTCACTTATTTTTAAAAACTTTTTTTTACACTAATCTGTTGTAGATTTGTTGCATTTCATGTTACTGCTACGCGCATGCACACGCACACACACACCATCTGAAATAATGTCATTTGCTATTAAAAGTTGACTAGAATTTCCATTATGTTTTCCCTACCTATGTCCCCCCCACCCTCCGCCCAAGATCTGTAGGTTGCCTGTAAAAATTGGAATCAGGCTGAAACTTGAAATACAGTACGTTTCAGCCCAAGAATGACTTTTCTCTCATCCCTTTGAAAATGTTCCACTTAGCCATTTTAAAATGATGAGCTGAAAAAATGTTTACCAGCTTAGAGTTTCTTTTCCTCTTCTGTGACTAAAAAATAGCTTCAATCGTGTTGAGAATATTGCTCTACTTAATTGACTATGTGTTTCCTATGTTAAGAACTTATAACAGCAAAATGACATAATATTTGAAAATTCAAGTAAACTTTCCACAAACATAAAAATGTCTCTTTTTAAAATAGCTAAATCAGAAAACCTTACATAAGTGGTAAGTACTTTTTATTAAGGTATGTAATCAGGCCCAGATATTTAGCCCAGCCTTAACTGGGCCTATCTTTTTGCTCCACAGGAACCTTGATACTTTAGGCCATATTCTGGCTTCAGAGATGCAGGTACACAACTATAAATTTTAATGTGAACCATGCGGCATTTCTGAAAGATAAAGATGATGGCCTGGTGTTTGGGGGCCCGGGAGTCTGGTCAGCAGTGCAGCGGGGCTAAGGCAGGCTCCTTACTTGCCGTGGCTCTGTGCGGCTCCCGGAAGCAGTGGCATGTCCCCCCTCCAGCTCCTATGCGTAGGGGCAGCCAGGGGGCTCTGCACGCTGCCCCCGCCCCAAGCGCCAGTTCTGCAGCTTCCATTGGCCAGGAACTGAAGCCAATGGGAGCTGCGGGGGTGACGCCTGCAGATGGGGCACCATGCAGAGCCACCTGGCTGTGCCTCTGCGTAGGAGCCAGAGGGCGGACATGCCGCTGCTTCCTGGAGCTGCTTGAGGTAAGCACCACCTGGAGCCTGCACCCCAACCCCTTGCCCCTGATCCCCCTCCTGCCTTCCGAACCCCTCAGCCCTAGCCAGAAGCCCCCTCCTGCACCTCAAACCCCTCATCTCCAGTCCCACCCCAGAGCCCGCACCCTCAGCTGGAGCCCTCACTCCTCCCACACCCCAAACCCCTGCCCCAGCCCGCTCCTACATCCCAAATCCCTCATCTCTGGCCCCATACCAGAGCCCACACCCCCAGCTAGAGCCCACACCCCCAGCTAGATCCCTCACTCCCCCGCACCCCAACCCCCTGCCCTATCCCAGAGCCCCCTCCCACACCCTGAACCCCTCATTTCTGGTCGTACCCCGGAACCCATATCTCTAACCCGGAGCCCGTATCCCCTCCCGCACCCCAACCTCCTGCCTCAGCCCAGAGCACCCTCCTACACCCCAAATCCCTCATCTCCAGCCCCATCCCAGAGTCTGCACCCCAGCTGGAACCCTCAACCCCCCCACACACACTCCAAACCCTTGCCCCTGATGCCCCTCCTGCCTTCCGAACCCCTCAGCCCCAGCCCAGAGCCCCCTCCTACACCCCAAATCCTTCATCCCTGGCCCCACCCCAGAGGCCTCACCCCCTTCCACATCCCAACCCACTGCCTCAGCCCGGAGCCCCCTCCCACGCCCTGAGCTCCTCATTTCTGGCCCCACCCTGGAGCCCACACCCGCAGCCGGAACCCTCCCACACCCCAACCCCCCAAGCTAGGCAGGTGAAAATGAGTGAGGGTGGGGAGAGCGAGCGACAGAGGAAGGGGGGATGGAGTGAGAGGGGGCAGGGCCTCGGAGGAGGGGCGGGGTAGGGGGCGGGGCAAGGGTGTTCGGTTTTGTGCGAGTAGCAAGTTAGCAACCCTACTCCGTGCCTAAATTCCCCATCTGCAAAGTGGGAGTAACAACAGAGAGGTGTTGTGAGAATTAAAAGAACAAAGGTTGTGAGGTGCTCAGATGCTATGGTAATAGAAGCCATATAAGAACCTAAAACTATGGTCTTTAGTAAACAACACTTTTTTAAAAAGACAGTTTTAAGATTTGTTTAACATTTCTTTAATTAATCCAAAGCTAATGTAGTCCATGATGCCATCTACCTCAGGTCACTGAAGTGCCCAATACATAACTAATTTAACTGGGAGTCTTTTGGTGGGATAAGCCAGGAGAATGGTATATCCTTATGCCAATGCGCGAGGAGATATCCCTGTAACTTCCTTCAAATTAAAATTGACACACATACTCATTCTTGTCTGAAAATGCCTTTTAACATCCTGTGCTCTTTTTTTATCGTATTTGCTTTAAATGAATCCCTATCAGTTACAGTGAGTAACTATAGATTTGGAAAATGACCTAGAGAGCTGCATTTGGAAACTCTTCTTGAGATGCACACAGTCAATCAATGGAGGGGACGGACTTACAAGTAGCAAGGGGAAGAAGGGTTTGTGTTTAACGAATAGTGTGTTTGTAAGTGATGGTGCAGATTTGGCAAAAGCGTAGTAGGACATTTGTTAGTTCTTTATTTTCACACTGAAGGGGGGAGGGGAGATAGTGAAAGGGGCCTGATGTGATTCTGTAGCAGCTGAATACTGTATTCACTGTTGAGCCATCTGAATGACAAAGCAGACCCAAAAATGCAAGTGTACAACCATCCTGTCAGACATTTCAATATGATTTCATTCTAACTGTCAATGCAAAGTATTGCTAAATAGCTTTTATAGCTATGTAATATATTACTATATTATTTCAAAGTGAAATGCAAAACCTATTTCTCTGACTTAGCTTTCCCACAGTAATACCTCCAACAAGGAAATGAAAAGAAAAAGAGAGGAAGAAAAGAAAAGAAAAGAAATCAAAGACCCAACAGACTTGAAGAAAAACAGAGAAATACAGGATCTTTATGTATGGATTGATACAAAATAGCACAACTCCTCCAAAGAAGATCGTAAAGTGTACTCAGCCTATAGCACTCAGGTTAAAAGACTCCTTAAGTATGCATTGAAATGACATTCTTCAGCAGCTCCAAAGGAGCTGTTATGTTCTACCACGTTGATGATCCACAGATAATGGGAGTGTCATACATTTTTATACCTCTTTTTCATAGAGGTCCTATCATAGTGCTTCTTGCATTTCCATTGAGATTCTAATGGTCTCCAAGGAACTTTTACAACAGCAATGAAAGAAACATAATGATTCAATCGAAATCCATCCCAACATAATTTACACGACAGAGTCTTTCGTCTTAAAAGCACTACTATTAAAATTTTAAAAAACAAAACATGCATATGCTAAAATATAATTCAAGTTTTCATTTATCACCCCAGTGCCTCAAAAATACCTCCTTGCTGTTTCCTTTAGTTGTGCCTATAGGGCCTATGCAAGAATATGGGAACATTGCCTGGTATTCAATACAGCACATAGCTCTGGGCACAATGTTACAGATTTAATGAAAAGCCTCAAACCTGAACTCCTAGACTTGTGTGGGTTTCACTCAGACACCGGACACTGGTATACTATAGTTTTGGAGCATTTAATTATATTTAACAAGAATATATCATTCACATATTAATAGGGGCAGCCCATAACAATAATGGGAAATCAATCTGTCTGGCTCTTTTGCAGAGCTTCCATAAGAGACCATGGCCAATAACGAAAGGGAAAGCTAGTCTGGGTGTGTGTGTGTGTGGGGGGGGGGGGGTGATGAAGAAGAACATGGACTTCTCTTTATCTTCTCCTTGGGATAAAATGGGATGTACCATCAAAATTAGAGGTGGTCTGCAATGTTCTCAAGACTTTTGAGAAAGAGCTTATGTAATGGATGTTGACCCTGTGTGCCCTGAATTCTAGTTTCAGATTCGACAATTACTCCCTTTGCAACCTTTAGTAAAACATTTAGGGACAGATTCCAATACCCTTACTCATGCCAAGTAGAATCTTACTTCCTGAGTAGCGTCTTTGTAGCTTCAGAGTAAGATACCACTCAGTATGCATAAGGGTAACAGAACCTTTCTGCCTCAGCTTTTTCCTTTGCAAAATAGGGACCACCACTGCCACCATGTAGGAATATGGCGGAACTGAATATACAAATATGCCAAATTCTGCTTGCCTTATTGATGGTGAGTAGCTCCATATATTTGTATAATGTCTCTACAAAGCTTCGATCACCTGGTAGCTAAGCACTGAAATCGGTAGGCCTACTCATGTGAATAAAATGATTATGATTTGGGTCAATGTTTGTAAAATGCTTTGAATAGGCTAAATTAAAATCAGTGAGACTCTACACTGGTCTACAGTCTGCACAGGCATTTCAGTTGGCAAGATTGAGGCCTATTATTATTACTAAAACTTCTGTTTTAGTGTGACCTGATGATAATTCATGAGTTCCATGTTTCTTGGTGAAACAGGAAAGACCCGTGTAACGTCACTGGCAGGATGAGTGAGCTTCTGATGGGGCTGAAAAGAAAGGAGAAGTGATTATGGAGTGTGTGTGTGTGTGAAGCTTGAATAAAAACAGATTAATTAGGGAGGTGATGTCGATTTATGGGATAAATATGATGCATTTCCACCAATTTGCCTTTAGCAATAATAATTTAGGCTACGTTTATGTCATGGACATGGAAGTCACGGGATCCATAACATTCTCTGCTTCAGCCCCAGGGGCTGCAGGACTCTGGAGCGGACAGCCAGTGGGGCCTGGCAGGGTTCCCACGACAGGTGACAGCAGCGACAAGTGACAGGAAGCCCCCTGCAAAGTTCCAGCAACAGGTGACAGACTCCTGAGGGGGCCCTCCTCAGTGTTCCAGTGATGGGTGACAACCTCACGAGGGAGGAGGGGGATGCCTCAGGCAAGTGGCTGGGGTGTTCCATTTTCTCTTTGGGAAATATGGTCACCCTGCAGCTCCCAGCCACCATGGGCGAAGGGGGAACCCCACAGCTCCCAGCCACCACAGTGGTGGGGGAAACTATGGAACCGCAGCAGCAAAAGTCACAGACAGGTCAGAGCTTCCATGAATTTTTGCTTATTGTCCATGACCTGTCCATGACTTTGACTCAAAATAACGATGACAAAATCTTAGCCTCAGTAATAATTTTTAAAAGAGCACAATAAACATGGTTTCTTCTCTCCTTCGTGTAATAGGGTCCCTGCCTTTCGCCTTTTAAAATACTCCTCAATACCTTATTTTAATAAAATGTTTCATAAAAAAATAACTTGATCATTGTGTAATCCATTTCACAGCATTGTGCTTTTCCTTTTAAAAATGTAAAGCAGTTGGTCCGGAGACACAGGAGCTTACAAGGAAATCTACAGAATTGGCTGGAAAGTAGAAATCACTTCCCACAAAAAATTGTGTGTTGTTGAGAACATTTTTGTCCTGAACCAATCAAAAATTGAAATTTTTGATGGGAAGGGATTTCAAGAAAATTCCAAATAGGGAAAACAGAAACAGAAGCTTTTGGCTTCTAAGCTGCTCACCTGGATGGCTTCTGTCAATTTTATGGCAGGCAGAAAGTAAAATTGACAAGAACCTTCCAACCCCACTGCTGGGAAGGCAGACAGCTGGGGTGCTCAGCCTTCTCCTTGGCTCCAGGGCCAAGAGGTAGAGAGCCCAAATTCCCAGCTTCTCCACCTCTCCCCCAGCTCCAGGAACCACAGAGGCAGAGAGCTGTGGTTCCGAAGCTGGTCGGAACTAGGGCTGAGAGCTAGGGAGACATGGAACTCAGCCTCAGTACCCTCCCCAAAAGCTTTTGTCAATTTCACTTTCTGTTACAGGGAGGGAGTGAAATTGACAATAGCTTTCCAGGCAGGCAGCTGGGGAGCCCTCATTTAGATTTTTCCATCAGTTTGATTTTCCCAACATAAAATCAAAATTTTTCAACAAAACTGAAGTTTTCTTGTGGAAAATTTCAGTTTTGCAAAAAAGGGTATTTTTGGTCAGAAAATCATTGCAACTAAATATTCTGACCAGCTTTAGTAATCACCCAATGTTATGAACAATGGGTTGATGACACATGTAGAGATCTGTTCTCATACTGACACATGTGAACCACAATTTGAGGAGTTACATCAAAGAGACGACACCAAATTCCTGTAAATTGCTTGTTATTTTCATATGGGCATTCTCCTTTACTGTGAAGTTTATACTTGTTATTTCTTGTCTTCAAAATGAAGGAAAGTAATCTACTTACAGTACAGGCCTTTTTTCTTATTCAATGTATGAACTTAGTGCTTAAAGGTTTCAAATGGACAGCCATTGAGAATAACATCCTTTACTCACAAAGCAGGCACGGTGTGGGCAGTGAAAACTTTCCCTCCATGCCCCCACTGATGTTTCACAACCCTGACTTGGAGGAGGGGGTAGTTATTCTTTCTGTCCTTAGCTTCTCAGCAGACTGCTAACAAAGGAGCAACTAACCAGTGCTAAATGTGATAACAGTTTGAAACAGGGAGGTCTCTCCACGAAGACCTGGACTCAGACCACAAGCTCTTTTAACATAGACCCTGTACCTATGTCCCTATGACTTGGGCAAGGTTTGAACTGAAGACCCAGTGGTGAAAGCCTCTATATCACAATACCTAACTTTTTGCTGTGTTACTGTAATTTTATTTTATATATAAAAATAGAGCACATTCTATGCTTACTTGGTAGGCCATCAGAACATCTATCAATTTTCCTCCCCATATTTCAGAGATTCTAATAAAGATTTTTTTAAATTCCTTTCCCATTTATGTCTCATTAAAAAAAAATCAGTTTTGTTGTGTAAATGGGAAGAACCCACTGAAATCATATTAGTTTTAATAGCTGGCAAATCAAAAGTACAATACAGATTGTTTTAAATTAGCACCAGAGCATTGTCATTTCTGGTCTCCTGGTTGGAAAATGCACAGGGAAACAATCATTTGCAAGTAGTACAGGCTGCCACTACCTGGGCTCATGTTTTCTTGTGTTTTACAGCCAACTACATGACACAAAAGGAAAGGACTGCTCTGAGACTTCTAGGCACAGGGCAAAATAAAACACATAAGGGTTTCATTCTGAGCTGGATTTCAACACCACCTCTTACTTTGTGGATGCAACTGTGTCTCCACATTGAGCTGAAGGCACATTTGACAGCACTTAGAAGTCTAACCACATGTTTATGCTTTCAGAAAATAAGCTAGAGGACCAAATGTGTCCATAGTTCATTGTTGGCGCATAACTGCACCTGTAAAGAGATAGTTACTAAAAAACAGGCCTTGTGTGTGTCTCTGCATCAAGAAATGGGATAATTTAAGTCCACAGTAATCATAAAAAGGAAAATGAGGGTTTTTGGTTTGCATTTTTACTAAACAAGGAGGAGGTTACAGTTCTCCCCTTATCCACGCCTGCATATAGCTTTGCAGTACCTTAGAATGTCTAATCCAGATGTTCTCAAACTGTGGTCTGTGGACCACCAGTGGTCCGCAAGTTCCATTCAGGTGGTCCGTGGATAGTTCCCTCTAAGGTCCATGTCTGGGTGGCCGCACATGAGAGAATTAAGGGCCACCCACCTAATTAGTGGAGCCACGCAGGCGTGGCTTCACAAATTAGGTGCCTAGACCCTGGAGAAGACGCACATGTAAGCTGAGGTGGTGGCCTTGGGGGGAATAGGGGGTAGGTGACAGGGGCCAGAAGGTGGGGGGGGGGGGAATTTGGGATGTGCAGGGCTGTGGTGGCCAGAGAAAGAGGCGACTTTTCCCAGCCTCAACTCTGTGGCTGCTGTGGTGGGGGAGAGACCCCACTCCTTCCCAGCCCCAGCTCGGGGGCTGCTGCAGTGGGGGAAGAGAGGGAGAGACCTCCTCCTTTCCAGCTGCAGATTGGGGGCTGCCGTGGCAGGGGAGAGAGGGCACATCCATCACATTAGAAAGGTAAGGCTACTGATATTAAAATATATGAGTTGTGTGCTTTTATTTGTAGAACAAAAAATGTTAATGATCATTAAGGTTTATTTTATATAGTGCTTTTATCCAAAGCACTTTACAATAGTTAGCTAATGGTACAAAAAACATTTGGAAAGATCATTAAGTGATCTGCCGAGACCCTCAGCAATTTTCAAGTGGCCCGCGGAAAAAAAAGTTTGAGAACCACTGGTCTAATCTGCTGAACATGCACTGGTCCAGGCTCAAGAAAATCACAATTATACTTTATTTAAATAAAAAAACATTCCATTCAAAACAAGTGCTGGATCGCTAGAAATTACTAGACATTTCCTACCATCTAAGTGAGTTTCCAATGTATGCTTTGGAGTTAAGAAAAAGCAACAAGCCTGTTCATTTTGGCCATGAATGTTTTCTAAAGAAAGAAATTTACACATGCAGAAATATTTCCGTACCTCAACAGAAGTATGGTGCCTTCCACCACTTATTCCTGGTTCATGAAAGCAATTGAAAGCCATGTATCACCTTCAGATGTGGATCGTAAATTAATACAATAATCTTTACTGAACTAGTACTGAAGGGCAGTGGGGAAAGATGGATAATTCTATGGCCAAAACATTGAACTGAGAGTCAGGATATCTGGGTTCTGATCATGGGTCTGCCACTGCCACAGACTCACTGCATGGCCTTGGGTAAGTCACTTAACCTCTCTGTAGCCCACATTTCCCTATCTGTAAAAAGGGACAATAATATCTGGACCTATCACTTCCATAGAGAGGATCAATTAACGGCTTGTTAAGCCCAGTGATGGAAAATACTACATAAGCACAAAGCATTATCACTTCATCTGTCAATGTAAAAATTCAAACAAAATTATTTAAAAATACACAAACTTTCCCCCAGTAAGGGGATAATTTTAAACAATGGGATTACTTTTGAGGCCCTGTGTAAAATCACTTAAGTTGGCAGACAGTCATTTTTAACATGAAGTGCTATCCCAATACTGAGCCACATAAAGGAAAAACAGAGTGTCAATTCACTTTGCATTTCATTGTTCTGACGTACCTGTGCTGCCCCATAAGTCATCTCACATCCTTCCCACTCCCTTATCTCCCAGAGATACCTAAATGTGTTCTGGGTCATTCACTACACAACAGTGTAATATTAGCTATTTTATATCACATTATATTAGTATTGTTTCTTACTTGTATTTATTTTCACTAATACAATTTGAAAGGTGCTAATATCATTATATTTCTCTGTGGCATTCATTAAAAGAGTTACTAATACAATATGATAGGAAGGATGCTAACAAAATAGAAAGTTGTTAATGGGATAAAATAGGAATAAGAAATATGTAGCCTTTAAGCATTTTACAAAACCACGCTCAACTGTTCTTGAGGGAAGGCTGGCGAATGAAAGGGGAATAAGGAAGAAAAAAAATAAAAACATAAAATAGCATTTGGAATGTTGTTTCCGTTCTAGGGACCACTGTTAATTGTTACTTTGGATGCTCATGCACAGAGACCTGTAACAAGGAAAGTTGCATAGGCTTTTGTACAAAAGCCCACAACGTTATTTTCTAGGAACTTTCTGTAGGCTGATTCTATACACAACTCTTGTTCAGGTCAGTGGGATTTTGTACAAAGATCGAGGATATAATATTATGTAAGCTTGCCTAAGGTTTGTACACATCAAAGGCAGCGTTATTTGCATGGCAAAAATTAAGACTGACAAACATTCCTTTGCTCAATATTTAAAAGTAAGAACGTGGTTGTTTTAAGTTTAAGAATGAGATTTCCTGTGCCTGAAAGAATGTTAGTAAATGTAGATGCTTTTCTTAAAGGTTAAAAAGACTGAACTGACTGATTAATCCAACATTGTGTCGGCTATTAGGGTCCAATCATGCACCACCTTACGGTAATGGCAAGTATTTATTCGATACTTAATAACCTGGGTGGGGCTGACCATGGGAAGCCTGAGAGCTGTTACTTCTATTAGGGAGGAACAGATGCACTCCCCTCTGCTGAGGACTTTTTTCGGGTGACTAACTAGCAGCACTAACCCTACCCAGGTCTTGAGTTCAGATGAGCACAAGAACTATACTTGTGAGTGGTCCCTGCAAGAGAAGGCAAGGGAAAGGCTGTTTGTATCATCTTGCCCCTCTCACTCACACACTCAAGAGCTGACCATAATCTGTGTCTATACCTGAATCGGAATAATTGAACTGTCTGTTATTTCTAGGGTATTCACGGACAGTGAATTATTGTTATTGTATGGAGGGGAAAACCACAGGTTGGTTCTGTGTACATTCAGAATACCCTTTTCATCATCTCGTCTCTTTTAAGGTTCTGCTGGTAAACCCCAAACCCAGTTTTTTTTATTAGTTGTTATTACTACTACTTTCTTGGTACCTATGGAAATGTTTGTACCACTAGTCTCTGTAAAATTTATGAAGAAATATGCTTTTTCTGAAATATTTTAAAAAAGATATTGAGCCTACAGACTAGTCCATATTACAAGCTGAATCAACATAATAGGTGATAGCAGCTCAGAAGCAGATAATATGGTCTATTGGGTCAAAAATCTGTGAACTAAGGAGGATTTACTTGATAACTCCTTGTGAACAATGTACAGTCTCTAAGGGTTACTCCTGTCTATCAGATCAAAAACTAAATTTTCAGATACTGTCTTTATACAAATTAACCAAAAGAAGGTAAAAGTTCAGAAGATCTTAAATAAATAATCCAAAGTAAATAATCCTCATTCTCAAGATTAGCTTTGATTTGTTTCAAAAAGCTGCAGCCTGTCTAGTAAATAATACAAGTGCCAGCACACAAGTATGTACAGAAACATGCCTTTGACCAGATAAACAATAAACCTTTTAGAGTGTCCATGCAAAGTGATGTTGGACAAAACGTACCCAAGACAAAACAGAACTTAAAAATATAATAAACTGCTCCCCCTCCTTCCTTTGTAATCAGATCAAAGAAAAATAATCAAAACTCTAATTTTAGGAGGGCCATTCTGCCTGATTTTTGGTATATCTGTTCCTTTTTGTCCATTTCAGTCAGGCAAATATTCCCTTTCAGAAACAAGATTTATATTGAAAATATGTTGCTTATTGCCTAATCTGTTCTCATTTCCCAAGAAGACTGTATTTTTGAAGTTAGGCTTGCCAAATTTCTAATCGCACAAAACCGAACACCCCTGTCCCACCCCTTCTCCGAGGCCCCGCCCCCACTCCCTCCATCCCCCCTCCCTCCGTTGCTTGCTCTCCCCGACCGTCACTCACTTTGACTGGACTCGGGCAGGGGATTGGGGTGCGGGCTCTGGGGTGGGCTTGGGTATGAGAGGTTTGGGATGCAGGAGAGGGCTCCAAGCTGGGGCAAGGGGTTGGGGTGCGGGCTCTAGGTGGGGCCAGAAATTATGGGTTTGTGCAGGAGGGGGCTCCGGGCTGGGGGGCTCGGAGTGCAGGAGGGGGTGTGGGCTATGGCTGGCAGTATGGAGTCTGGGGTGGGGCCGGAGATGAGAGATTTGGGGTGCAGGAGGGGGCTCCGGCTGGGGCAGGCGGTTGGGGTGCAGGAGAGGGTTTGGGGTGCAAGGTCCCGGAGACGTTTACCATGGCTCCCAGGAAGCGGCCACCAGGTCCCTGCAGCCCCTAGATGCATAGGCGGCCAGGGAGGCTCCATGCGCTGCCCTCATGCCTGCAGGCACCCCCTCCCCCCGCAGCTCCCATTGGTCGCGGTTCCTGGCCAATGAGAGCTGCAGAGCTGACCCTTGGGGCGGGGGCAGCACATGGAGTCTCCCCGATTGCCCATGTGTCTAGGGGCTCCAGGGACCTGGCAGTCACTTCTGGGAGCCATGCAGAGCTAGGGCAAGCAGGAAGTCTGCCTTATCCCCGGGGCCAACGCTGTACCACCAACTGGAGCCGCCAGGATCCCTTTTCAACCCGGCATCCCAATCGAAAACCAGATGCTTGGCAACCCTACTTGAAGTGTTTAACATTCAGGTGACTCTGTTTTGCAGTTTTATAGGATGGGCTTTCTTTTATCTAGAAAAATTTTAGACAGCATTGTGCTGCATTTCAGTCAGTTCAGGTAAATAAGGTGAACTGGTATCTATAGTGCAGGATTAAAATGTTTTGAAGAGAAAAGCATTCAGTCAATGTCTGTGTAGGGACTGGCAAATGGGCATTCAGGCTTAGTAGTGAGAACTGGGGTTGGAAGCCAGGAACCAGAGACAGAACCAGAGTTGGGGTCAGGAGTCACACCAAATGCTGAGCTGGAATCAGTGTCAGGAGTCATGCTGAGGGTCAGGACCGGAGTCAGACACCTGTGTCAAGGGTCAAGCTGCAGTCAGGAACGAAGGAACAGTGCCAGGCTCCAGCCAAGGTCAGCGTCAGATAGCAGTACCAAAGGTCAAATTGGGGTCAGTGAACACCACTAGGGTCAACCCAGAGTCAGGAGATCACTCAGTTGCTTGGACAACTTCCTGTGCCTCCTTCTGACTTAGGTTGCGTCTTTGGGTCAATCGGTGGGGCCAGATGATTGGTGCAATCAGGAGCTTCATTGGCAACACCCCCGGCGGGCCAGAGTTCTGCTATCCCCCTTTCCTGCTAGTTCTGGAGAGCTGTCAGGCAGCAGCCGCACCCTGGGCACCACTTGGGGACCCACGCCTGGGTTCAAGACCTGCGATCCCTCACAGTTTGTTGGGATTTCAAAAATTCAAGTTTTTCCCAAACTGTATGACTTCCTTTTATAAAACAAGGGACAACGTGAACAGGAACTGTACATGAAACTAGTGATCTGTTAGCTCCACCTGAGATCTATTTTTAAAAATATAACCTGTAATAACTTAGTATTGGTATTGACCAGGAGCCACAACCTGCAGTTTTCACTCGGGCCAACACTTCACTGATTGAAAGATGACCCCTTAGGCACGCATCAGCAAAGACAGTTGCAAAAAAAACAAACAAACTTTTACTCAAGATGCATGCACTCAGTTTAAAAGCAGAAAAATTCTCTCTTCTTTGGATCAATTAGTTTACCACCATTCTCCAAAAATGTCACTATCCCCTTTTTATCATAAATATTTTGAAATATATGCTTCCATCTTTTCCAGAAAACAAAACAAAGGAAAGTTTTCCCATCAAGGTGTCTTAGGTATAAACATAAGCTCTGTCCTCTAAACTTTAAAAAAAGGGGAAGAAAAATTCCAACAATTTTGAAATAGATAAATCTTTTCTCCATGGCCAGTGTAGAGCTCCATTATATGTAACTGCTTACGAAAAAAAAAAAAACCTTATTGGTTCTCTCTGAAGGATTTTCTTTTATACATAGCTTTATCCTATAATTTTGTCCCTGTTGGGCATGCTGCCTAAATTTAAACACAAACAGTCAAGCAATGAAGAAACATTAACACATTTACTGTGAACAAAAACTCCCAGTTGTACAGTGAAATTTTAATACATTTCAACTTATCTCTTTTACTAATGGGGAGAGTACAAACCCTGCAGGAATTCGCTCTGCAAACTGGTAATTACAGTAGACTCACTATTTTATAATGCATATGTATAGTCAGACACAAGAACCATAGCTGCCTTTTTGATGTAGGTTACAATAGGAATGTTAAAAAAAATTATAAACTTCTACAGCAATTCTAAAGGAATGCATTATTTCACAGGAAGGTGTCCTTTAGCTATGCTCATGAACATAAACATATACACACACACACAAATATATACATATATATTTGCTTTTATAGACCAAAGCACAAGCTTTATCAGGATGTTCTTTTTAATTTCAGTGACAGACTAAATCTGCCGCTCTTTGTACAAAACTAGAGGTTCCAATAGATAATATCATGTGCTAGCTCAGAAATGTAGTTTTCTCCTCTAAACCTCCTTTCCCCACAACCCCAAATTTAAACAGTTGTAACCCTCAGATAGGTGTCACATTAAATCTTTACAGCACATAATTAAGAGCACTGTTTTAATCTTACAGACTTATTCCATGCAATGTGCAATGCAGCTCGAGTAATACATGTTGTGTCTGGTATCATATCCTTTTGACTTGTACTGTGGCACATACAGAGATAGATCTAGTTTAGTGTGGTAGAGGATTAGCTCAAGGTGCATTTTAACTCTGCTGCCATGCATAGGTGTAGTGTAATACCTACTTTTCATACAACAGTAGAATTAAAGGAAGGGCAAAATAAAAGGCAAATGCTCAGAAGATTAACAAATATGTTTTCAGGACTGATCTGTCCTAATCTATTCAGGCTCGTATACAGTGTCCATCACTGTAGTAGCTGAACCTACAAGCATTCCGCCCATTGAACTGTCACTGCGTTCAATGGGAAGATTTCAAACAGGCACATGCACACCACACTTTTTAAACATACAATAATAGAAATGTAGGGCGGGACAGGACCTCCACAGGTCATCTAGTCTTTCCGCACACTTAATCATACGCGCACACACTTCTCCCACAAGATAGAAAAATTCTATACACTCTATTTAAAATAAATAGAATGTCAAGGACACGGAGTGCTCATATCTGAGTGATCATGCACCACATACAAAGTCATGTTCGCATTTCAGTATTTAACACATTTTAATTTTCTACTACGTACAGCAGTGTTTATGAATATATCTTTTACTAAAACTTGGAAGAGAGACCATCAGATATTTATCAACAAATTTTAAACACTGATTTGTCTATATATCTTATCTTTTTCTAATCCTCTTTGAGCCAAATTCTGCAAATTTACCCATTAACTGCCTTGTGGCATGTATTTAATAGAGAGACCAGAAATGCCCTGCTCCTGTATGCAACACATACGTGTTGTGCTACTTAGGCAATAGTGCCAGATCTGCAACTTCCCTGTGCCAGGGGAAAAACGGTTCATGTTCCGATAGAAGAAGTCACAGCGAAAAGCACTAGCTTCTGTGGTCCACTTCCCAAATAGGAGAAGTTGATGTTAGGAATAACAGTTTAAATTAACACTATTGACTGGATCAGCACTATGTTGGTCCGTACAGCCTCTGAACCGCACCCTGGCATGCAGTCACCACTGGGGAAAGAGAGAGAGAGAGAGAGAGAAGTGGTGGTGCTATGCCTGAGTTGTTAACTTAAGGCATTACACTTAATATATCCATTGGTGTCAGGTGTTGTACTTGTGTCTACTGAGAAAATAAAATCTACACAGTGCAAGGATAGAAGAGAAGTGTGTTTGTCAGCACCTCAAAAGTGTAAAACATTTCTCACTATAACAAATTTAGGTTCCACAGAATAGATGATAGTATGCTGTATCATTTATTATTTTGGCTGAGGCAAGAAGCATGTGCTTGGTCAGCAATTCTCTATTGGAAGCATATGGGATGTTACACTTAAGCTCTTTCTCTGAACTTATGGTCACTATTGTACATCATAATTAGGGCAGTGATTTTGCCACAAAGATTTCAGTTAAAAATCACAGTTCTCTTACAAGGTGTTTTGAACATTAACAGGGTGGGCAGAAGAAGTGTGCAGAACCCTAGTGTGACATGCATAGTTTGGATTGCCAGATGATGTGGTGTTATCCTGCTGAATTTCTGGATGTCAGAATTGAAGAGGGGAAGAATGAGAAGAGGCAAACCAGAATCCTTTTCGCAGGGTACAGGGGGTTGGATCTGGTGCATTTCTGGATAATGGGACAACTTTTTGCAATGCAGACATACCAAACGGCTGACTTACCACTTTCCAACTGGATTTGCTGACATGCTAAGAATAAAATGTAGGGCTAGTTCTACTTTATTCTTAGAGACCCATGTAAGGAAAGTAAAGAACAGACTAACTTTCATGAGAAATCTACTGCTCCAGTTATCATATGCTCATATACTATTGTATATAATAGTACATTGTTTATGCAAGGATAGAAGAGTTTGGCTCAACAGGCAGAATCATTGACCACCTTCAATTTCTCCCCAAAACTCGCTTTTTCCAGTTAACCTTCCAACACTGTCCTCCATTCCACCACTCCTGCCTGCCTGTCTGACTCTGTTCCCTCATTCAAAGGAACAAAAAGGAACAAACAAAGGAACAGATTTTCTTGTCACTACATTGGGGTGAAACAAAAGTACCGTATATACTCGTTCATAAGCCGAATTTTTTTTAGTAAAAAAGGAAAGCACCAGAGACGGGGGTCGGCTTATGAACGTGTATAGAGAGGGAGAGGTGGGACAAAGCCCCTTCCCCCAAAAGAGGGAGCAAGGAGAGGCAGCACAGCCAGCCGAGGCAGAAGGGAAGAGGTGGCGCCAGAGTCTCTCCGCTTCTGGCCATGCTGCTCTCCCCCCAGCCTCTGAAGCAGCTGCAGCTCTGGGGCTGGCAGGCTGCAGTCGTGCAGCTTGGCACCACCCCCCAGAGCAGGCTGTGGCCACGCCGCCCGTCCCGCTGGAGCACGCTGCAGCCAAGCTGCCTGGCTCAGCCTGCTGGAACATGCTGCAGCTGCCTGTTCTGGCCTGCCGGAGTAGGCTGCAGCCACGCTGCCCAGCCTGCCGGAGCAGCTCCAGCCCAGCCAGAGACATCCTCCCCTGGCCCTCCCCAGATAAGGTGGGAAGGGATGGAATAGAGAGAGTGTGGGGGTCCCAGGCTAAGGGTGGGGTCATGAGGTGGGTGGTGACAGGGGTTACTCCCCTGACCCCCAGCTTCTCCCTCCCAAAAAAGGTCCCCACCAGTTGCTGTCCCGGCCTGCCAGGGTAAGCAGCTGGCACGCCGGGACACTTTGTTTACTTAGGTTTACCTCCGTGCCTGCGGACGCGAACTAAACAACCATCTCGGCCCACCAGCGGCTCATCTTGATGGCCCGGGAGCCAAAGTTTGCTGACCCCTGAATTATAGGGTCGGCTTGTGAACGGGTTATAAAAATTTTCCATTTTTACTTATCCATCTTCCGGGGGGGCGGAGGAGGGGGAGGTCAGCTTATAAACGAACTGGCTTATGATCGAGTATATACGGTAAATCCACTGAAGTCAATGAAGTTAGACTGGTGTAAAACCAGTGGAAATGACTGGTGAATCAGACCTCAAGGTGTTTATGTAACAAAAGCATCTCAGAATTTCCATGGTACCTCTCCATCTTTCCTAATCCACCTGCCTCCTTTGTATCCATCATAACTTGAAAAGAATTATTTTAAAGGCAGTTGAGGTCACTCAGCATCTTGCAGGATTGGGCCTTCAGCTGTAAACTCCATGGCAGTGATTTGTCATTTTCACTAATCTATCTCTACAGCACCAAGCATCACATACAGCATTATAGAAACAAGGAACGGCAAGAAGAATGAATATTACTTAATTCTGAGCTACTTGGGCACAACACACACACACACACACACAGAGCCCAGGGAGTTGTAAGGACAGCAAATCTAGAGTAGTTTTTGATACTATCAGAACTAAATATCAGCTTGTCAGAGTTTTAGAGTTCTAGTATCGAACCAATGCTAAACAGAAATGATTAATGCTGATAGAAAACCTATAGGAAGTACAGGAATCCAATGGATTATAATACATATGCCAAGCCCTATACAGTATGAGATGTTGAACTTTACTCTTGTCTGAACCACTGCATCATGACTGAACATTGCCTGCCTTGGACTTTGTATCAGGATGATTTTAAATACCTACTTTTCCATTACCTGCATTTGGGGAGGAGAGTGGGGGGTTTTCTGAAACAAGCTCTTTTTTTCTCTAAATGGTGGATGCTTGAAAGCAGCTCAGCAGTTTGGAATGTAAGGAGCATTCCCAGTGGAGATAAGCCATCAAAGTGAAGGCAGGTGAGAGGACCAAAGGCACAAAATAAACAGAGTTTATGACATGGCTCCACAGTTTATCACATGTGGCACATGGATATCATCACCACATGTGTTATACCTATATATTTATTACTACTTTAGGAGGGAGTCATTCACTGAAGCTGACATTTCTATAGATGCACATGGATGGTAGCCTGAGTTTAAAACTTTCATGTAATCAAACAGTTGCCTATTTATATGTTTGTAGTGGAATATTGTCAAACTCTTCTCACATTTTCGTCATAGTAACTTCTCTGTAGCAACTGTTTAGTACAGAGAGGTCAAGAGCTGCTAAATCCCTCACTTCTGACCTCCATGAATACAAAATAGGTCTTTTGCATAATTTATAGTGGGTATAGCTTAATTGGGCCAAATGGCTCCCAAACAGATTTTGGAAGATCAATATGCCCTCTTTTGGAGGTGTGTATTTTGTGTGTGTATTTTGTATGTTATTTCAATGGGAGCTGGTGGTGGCTCAGTACTTCTAAAATCAGGCCCACAAATACTTTAAGAGGGAAAGAAGTGTGCTGAATGAATTCAGTACATTCCATGGTTCTGTAAGGATTCAATTTTCTCTTAAGGAATATCACTCAGTGATAATATTAATTGCTGTACAGGATATTTAGAATTTCCTTTCATTGTCCCTTTTGCCACACTGGCGTTAGATCAGACTAAGTCTAGCAGTCAACTAAAGTAATCCCATTGCTGCTTAGTACATAAAGTGCTAACAGGCTATGCAACCAGGAATGCTCTCACACTGTCTGTCGGCTCTAATCCAGCATTGGACATTTGTGCACATGTTGTCTTAGCGCTAAGCCCTGCAATTATTCCTGCCATAATACACAGCAGTTTAGTTAAAGAACAAAACTTGCTTTAGACGCAGTTTAATAGCTGAATGCTTTAGATTAAAAAAAAACATACAATACACAAATTTACAGAAACACCAGATTGGACCAATAGAAAGTGAATTCACTCAAAATGTGCAAAATTTAACAATGGACCAGAGCCTGTTGTTGTTCCAATCAAAGGAAGTTTTGTCTGACTTCACTGAGAGAGTAGCAAGCCCAGTGGAAACTTTTAAAAGAAACATATCAAGTGACGATTTGGTCCAAAAATGGTTTGTCGCTATTTAGCCAAAACAAACAAACAAATTGATGTGGATGAGTGGGTCTCTATATGGGAAAGCGGACATACAGCTTCAATTTATGTTTCTCAAATTAAAGTTTTATAAAATACTATATACATGGCATTTGACTCCTGTTAAGATTCATCATATTTTTGCTATTGGAGAGGCACTCTGTTGTACAGTTGTGGGAAAAGGAGAACATACTTGCACATGTGGTGATTGTGTCCAGACATTAATAGTTTCCCCCCAAAACTATCTCAAGACAAAATACTGGCTTCCTACAGTTCCTCTAATCTGCTTACATAATGTTTCAGTAAAGGATCTATATTTTAAATAGAAGGACAAATTAATTTCTTTTTTATTTTTAGCAGCAAGACTTTGCATTGCATATTATTGGGGGGAAATGACTTCTCCAATTGAATTGTGGTATACTAAAACATGGACTGTCCTTGTAATTTGGAGAAGCTTTCACACTAAGTATGGACACAAGAGAAGTGTCAAAAAGAGGAGAGGTAGTTGGAAATGTGGTCACTCTTTTTAGCATACTCAGAGGAAGAGGGCTCCCCAGCCAGCAAGTCAAAATCTTTAGTTAGGTTCTTTGAATATTAAACTGATCCTCACAGACTTATAGACACTAAGGCCAAAAGAAACTATCGTGATCATCCTGTCTGACCTTCTGCACACTGCAAACCATGGAACCTCACCCATCCACTCCTGTGATAGGTCCATAACCTCTGGCTGAATTCTTGAAGTCCTCAAGTCTTGACTTAGAGACTTCAAATTACAGAAAATCAATCATTTACTCTAGTTCAAACCATTAAGTGACCTGTGCCCCACTGCAGAAGAAGGCAAAAAACCACCAGGGTCACTGCCAATCTGATCTGGGGGAAATTCCTTCCTGATCCCCAATATGGCAGTCAGTTAGACCCTTAGCATGTGGGCAAGACCCACCTGCGAGACAGCTGAAGAGACAAAGAATTCTTTGTAGTAACTCAGAGGCCTCCCCTCTTTAGTGTCCCATCTCCAGCTGTGGAGATATTTGCTAATAGCAGTCGTGGATGGGCCACATGCCATTGTAGACAATCTCATCATACTATCCCCTCCATAAACCTGTCAAGCTCAGTCTTGAAACAAGTTATGTTTTTTGCCCCCATGACTCCACTTGAAGACTGTTTCAGAACTTCACTCATCTGATGGTTAGAAACCTTCACTTAATTTCAAGCTAAACTTACAGATGGCCAGTTTATATTCATTTGTTCTTGTGCCAGCACTGGCCATTAACTTAAATAACTCCTATCCCTCCCTGGTATTTATCCCTCTGATGTATTTATAGAGAGCAATCATATCTCCCCCCCAGGCTTTGTTTTGTTAGGGTAAACAAGCCAAATTCCTGAAGTCTCCTCTCATAAGGTAGATTATCCAGTCCTCTGTGTCACAGTAGCCCTTCTCTGCACCATTCCAATTTGAACTCCTCTTTCTTAAACAAGTGAGATCAGAACTGCACACAGTATCCCAGATGAGGTGTCACCAGTGCCTTGTATAATGGTACTAACACTTCCCTATCTCTACTTGAAACACCTCACCTGATGCATCCTAGGATTGAATTAAGACTTTTTCATGGCTGCATCACACTGGCGGTTCACAGTCATCCTGTGATTGACCAATACACCCAGGTCTTTCTCCTCTGTAACTTCCAACTGATACTTCCCAAGCTTATAGCACAAATTCTTGTTGTTAGTCCTTAAGTTCATGACCTTGCACTTTGCACTATTAAATTTCATCCCATTTCTATTACTCCAGTGTTCAAGGTTATTCAAATCTTCTTGTATGATATTCTGGTTCTCCTCCATACTGGCAATACCCCTCAACTTTATATCATCCACAAATTTTATTAGCACATGCCCACTTTTTGTGCCCAGGCAATTAATGAAAATGTTAGGTCTTGGGACCAATCTTATTTAACATTGAGGAACTCCACTAGTAACCTCCCTCCATTCTGACAGTACACCTTACAGCATGACCCACTGTAGTCTCCCTTTTTAACTATTTCCTTATCCACCTTTTGCTTCTTGTATTAATCCCCATCTTTTCCAATTCAACTAATAATTTCCCATGTGGAACTGTATCAAATGCCTTACTGAAACCCCGGTAGATTAGATCTAGTGAATTTCCTTTATCTAGAAAATCGGTAATCTTCTCATAGAAAGATCAGGTTGGTCTGGCATAATCTACTTTTGGGAAAATCATGTTGTATTTTATCCCAATTAGCGTTTACATCTACGTCCTTAACTACTCTCTCTTTCAAAATTTGTTCTAAGACTTAGCATACAATCATGGTCAAACTAATGGGCCTCTAGTTTCCTGGATCACTTTTTTTCTCTCTTTCTTAAATATAGGTTCTATATTTGCAATTCTCCATGCATAGGGTACAGCACCCTGAGTTTACAGATTCATTTTGCTGTTGGACTTGCAATTTCATGAGCCAGTTCCTTTAATGTTCTTCGATGGAGATAATCTGGGCCCCCTGATTTGGTCCTATTAAACTTTTTGAGTTTGGCTTCCACCTTGGATGTGGTAATTTCTACTTCCATAACCTTGTTCCCATTAACCACCCTGCCACTGTCCCCGAGTTTCTCATTACCCTTATTAAAAACTGAGGCAAGCGGAAACTGGGCTGAAAATTGCACAACATTAACTTCTCTGATGAGATTTCTGTAACTTTCTGGAAACGATTGTGCCACATATACCACAAAAAACAGACTCTGTTACAATATATTGATAATTGTGTTTCCATTTCCAACAAAGCCAGTGGGTGCAGAGGTGTATGATGATAATCATTTTTAGAATCAGACTTTTTTCCAACCCCAGAATAGTTTGGGGTTGGTCTGAGTTTGGGGATCAAGTTCAGGTCCGTTCTACTTTATCCAAACTGATTCACTGCTCCCTATTATCTCCCTATTATTATGTAATTAATGACAGCATGCTTGGCACTGTAAAACACAAAAAACAGAGAACCCTTAACTCAAGGAGTTTACAGTGTAAAACACAGATACTGTGAAGCTGATAAGAGGGTTAACTTATGGAACTGAGTTTTCTTATTTATTTAAAAACTGCTAGCAATTTTCACTGCATTACAAACACATTCAAGTTGTTACAGAACAGAAATGGCAATTTCTTTATCAATGAATGAAAACTGAATTGAATAATTTGAATGCATTAAATTTGATATTTCAAAACCAGTATTTCCATGGAGAAAGTATCACGCCAAACACAGGGAAGTGATGCTCCATTAATATTCATTACATGCCAACACTAAAAAAAAGAAAAAAAAAAGAAAAAAAAAAGAGAGAGCTGCCAAGTTTATTTTGGCAAAGCTGCATGACATGATTTGTATTCAAAGCAAAATTTATAAAAATGTCTTTAAATAAATGTAAATCCTTTTTAATTAAAAAAAGACCTTGTAAAACAGGGGGAAGCACTTCTGGGTGTTAGCCTAGCTTTTGTGGAGTGTTTTTTCTTTTTTAAAACTGCTGTACTGTGCAAATTTCCTCCTCTAATAAACAGGGATTGGCCAGAATAGACTGTCACAACAGAAGTTTCAGTTTAAACTAGACTTTTCATTTTCTTTTCATGGAAAGCAAGTGTTTGTAAAAATGGTTATAGTTGACCTAACCCATTCACTAACCATTGTTCTTCAAGATGCATTGCACATGTCCATTCCACTCTTGTTGTCTGTGTGCCCAGAGCATGGCCATCAAGAACATTTTCCCTCAGCAGTACCTGCTGGGCACCTCAAGTGTTCTCAGCTGCCACATGCCACTTTGTGCAGGTATAAGGAGCAGAGCCTCCCCCAGCGCCTTCTTGCTGGAACTCCAATATAGAATAGGAGTAGGTCGGGTCATGGAATGGACACGTACAACACACCTTGAGGTACCACTGTTACTGAACAGGTTAGTTACTATTTTTAGTTCTTCGAATGGTTGCACGCGTGCATCCCACTCTTGGTGACTCACAAGCTGTGAAACAATAGGTGGGATTATATTTATCTAAACAAAGATTGGAGGACAACTTGCCCTGCTCTAGTATCGTGTCTCGAGTCCTGAGCTAAAGCATAATGGGAAGCAAACACGTGGACTAAGGACCAGGTTGCCGCTAAATGTCCAGAATTGGGGCATGTGCTAGAAAAGCAGCAGAGACTAACTGCAATCTCATTGAATGAGATGAGACTCTGCTCAGCAGGGTGACATTAGCCAGGTTATAGCACATGCATATACAAGAGACTACCCAAGAAGAAATTCTCTGAACAGAGGCTAATTGCTCTTTCATTCTGTCTGCAACTGTCACAAACTGTTCAGAGGACTTCAGAACTGCTTGGTTCTGTCAAGGTAGAATGCCAGAGCTCTTCTGACATCCAGCATGTGCAAATATTCCTCTTCCCTACTCAGATCTGATTTTGGGAAGAATGCAGGGAAGTAAGTTTGCTGGCTGACATGGAGAGAGGATACAATCAGTGGGACAAACCTCTGATGTGGGCTCAGATAAAACCATCTTAAAAAAGACCGTATAGGGAGTCCCAGACACTAACACATGCAGCTCTCTACCATTCCGGTAGAGGTGCTGGCAACCAAAAATGCCACCTTCATTGACAGATGTAGTAGAGAGAAAGTAGCCAAAGGCTCAAAAGGGGGACCCATAAGTCAGGACAACACCAAGTTTAAATCCCACAGGGGGACAGGATCGTGCACCTAAGAATACAATTTGACTAGACCTGTCAATAAGGTTTTTGACATGTCATTAGAAAAAATAAACCAATTATCCACTTTAGGATGGACAGCTTAAATAGCTTCTAGATGTACCTTAACAGAACTAACATCCAATCCTTGATGTTTCAGGTATAATAAGTAATTTAGTATGTATTTAATCAAAGAATGAGACAGCAATAGTCCAGAATGATGCAACCAGCTGGAGAAACGTCTCTACTTAGAGAGATAGTAGCCCTAGTAGATGGCTTTCTACTACTTAGCAAAACCTTTTGAACCTCTTTCAAGCAAGACTGCTCCCTAACATCTATCAATGGAGCACCCGTGCAGATAAATGAAGAGTTTGCAGGCACAGGTGGAGTAGGTGACCACAATCTTGAGAGATTAGGTCCAAGTCTAATGAAAGTGAAATTGGTGGTTTCACTGACTATGCCAGAAGAATAAAGAACCAGGGTTGATGGGCCCATCCCAGGGCTATGAGTATGACTCTGGCCTAGTCCCATTTTATTTTCAGTAATACTCTGTGAATCAGTGGGATTGGTGGGAAAGCATGGAAGAGCCTGCCTTACCATGGTGATAAGATCATCTCTGTCAGGGAACCTGGGGAAACCCCCACTGATGGAAACCCCCACTGTATCTGGTCACATCTGGACAAAGAGACCACTCGAGGTGACACAAACGATCTGCTCAGGTGATCTGCCAAATTGTTTTGGACTCCCTGTGGGTAAGAAACTTCTAGATTTATTGAGTTGGTAATACAAAGCTCCCAAAGGAAAATTGCCTCTCAACAAAGTGGAGAAGAGCAGTTTCCTCCCTGCTTGTTGAGGCAGAACATTGCAGATGTGTTGTTTGTGAGGACTAACACGCTGTTTCCCTTGATCTACAGCAGAAATACTTGGCACACCAGTCTAAGAGTTTTCAGCTCTGTGACACTGACGTATAAAGCTAAGTCCTCTGCAGATCATAGTCCCCTGAATCTAAAGAGAATCCAGATGGACTCAGCCCCAGCCCAGGGTACATGCACCTGTCATTAGCATGAGCATTGCGTGCAAGCAGGCAAATCAAACACCAACACCTACATATGCTGGACTTGTCCACCAATATAAAGAGGTGAGCATATGAGAGGGTGTCCTCACTACTGAGTCTAGAATTCAGGGGTTCTCACACAACAAATATTTTGGTGGCCTCAGAGCGCGGCTACCGACTCTTGCAGGTGGCAGCACTGACAAATTTTCCTAGAATACTTAATTAACTTTACATGTCCAAATCATTGTAATTTATTTATATAGTGTTTTTTTGCAGACTCAATAATAAAAATAATGTACAGTTGTATTATAGTGCTGTGACATTCCCCTCTGGTGTTGTCTGGACCGGTGATCCGCTAGGTCTCTCCAATCCTTGACTCTGGGAGCCAGCCTTACTCTGCTCTGCTGTGAGAACCCCCACGCTTGGGTTGTTCACGCACAGCCTCTGGCATGTAAGCTGCTCCTTGGACTTTGCAACCGAATGACACTAGCCAATATCTCTGGTCACAGACACAGCCTCTCTGTCTTGCAGTGTCCAGTTATGCCCGCTGGACGCTGCAAGCTTATATGAGTTTGTCAATTTAACAAAGACATTGATATTCACCAGGCTTGTTATCTCAAGGGAAGTCTCTATCACACGTCAAACCAAACGCACTGCTTCAGGTAGAATAAACAAACAGATTTATTAACTATAAAGATAGATTTTAAGTGATTATAAGTCAAAGCATAACAAGTCAAATTTAGTCAAATGAAATAAAAGCAAAACGCATTCTAAGCTGATGTTAACACTTTCAATGTCCTTATAAACTTAGATGCTTATCGCCACAGGCTGGCTGGTTGCTCTTCAGCCAGGCTCTCCCCTTTGATCAGCGCTTCAGTCGCTTGGTGTGGTGTCTGTACATGTAGGTGGAAGAGAGAGAGAGAGAGCGCATGGCAAATGTCTCTCCCTTTTATCATGTCCTTTCTTCCCCCTTGGCTTTGCACCCCCCCTCAGAGTCATGTGAGCATTACCTCATAGCAGTTCCAAAATGACCAAAGGAAGCGGAGTGACTCCCTCAAGAGTCTGACAGATTCTTTTGTTGCTGCCCAGGCCAGCGTCCTTTGTTCCTGTGAGGCTGGGTTGGGTTTGTCCCATACATGCCCTGATGAGATGTGAACTGCCCCTCTGCTCTTGAGAGTTTTTGCCTGGGCTTGCTTTAAGCCATGAGGATACATTTTCAGCCTCATAACTATATACATGAAATTATAACTTATAACATTATTGTAACATTACTGCAACAATTACTATAGCATCACTATAATAACCATGCTCAGTGCATCATGAGCCTTCCGAAGACACCCAACATGACAAACTTTGCATTGGATACCACACAATCATTTTACAAGGATGAACATGGGGGTGCTGGGTGTTCCCCCGAGGTACAGAGTGTCACAAGTGCCCTTCGCCCCTGCTGGCCCCCCAACCCTATCCTCCACAGATTCTCCCTGGCCTCTGCTGCCTCCACCCCCCCACCGGTCTCCCCATCACCTCCCCCCCGGCCCCGCTGCTTCCTCCCCCCATTGCCCTGAGCTCCCTTCAACAGCCTCGCACCCCAGGCTCACCCCACTCCTTGCCTCTTTACCTCGGCACCTGGCAAGGCCGGCCATGCTGAAGCCCAGAGACAGAGCCCTATGGCTGGAGCCAGGCAGGGAGCTGAAGCCCATCTCTGGAGTCCCTTGGGGGAGTGAGGCTGAAACCCATTTCCAGAGCCTCTGGAGTGGAGGGGACTGAAGCCCACCCCTGGAGTCCTACAGCTGAAGGGTGGGAGTAGGAGGCTGAACCCCTCCCCAGGAGTCCCTGGACACTGAAGGTAGGGGCCGCTGCTTTACTCCCTTCGCCTTCTCTGCCCAGGAGGCTGTCGTGGTCACAGGAAAACTTGCTGGTGGCTGCATGTGGCCGCATTTGAGAAACGCTGGTCTGGATGATGACAGCTCAGTGAGCAGACTAAGGCAGGCCAATCCTGTCAAATTCTGAAGCACAGCCTGGCATACTTGACTACATAACGTACACAAGGCCATATGCCCCAGGAGCCTCGGTTTTGTGGCTATTGTGACCGGGTAAACTTTGAGATCTACAACAACTGATCACATTGTCTGAAACCCTGAGTTCAGAAGAACAGTTCTGGCTTGAGTTGAGTCAAGTACTGCTCCTATAAACTCTATCCTGCGGACCAGGGAGAGAAAACTTTTCTCTGTATTTACTAAAAGTCCCAGAGCACTGAATGTTGACTATATCAAAGACACACTTAACAGTACCTGCAACCTGGATCAGCCCTTGACAAGCCAATCATCCACATAGAGATAAACTTGCACTCCTGATCTTCTGAGGAAGACAGCTACTATCACCATAATCTTCATAAAAAACCCAGGAAGCTGCTGACAGGCCAAATGGCAGAACAGTGAACCGGTAATGATTTTGATTTACCACAAATCTGAGGTACTTCCTGTGAGCTCGATTGATCGCTACATGGAAGGAGGTGTCTTGTAAATAGAGGCTGGCATATCAGTGTCCAGGAAGGGGATAACAGAAGCTAGGGTGACCATGAGGAATTTTATCTTTAAGAATTGTTGAGTTGATGCAGCTCTAAAATAGGTCTGAGATTGCCCTTTGCTTTTGGGATAAGAAAATAGTGGGAATAAAGCCCTTTCCCTCTGTGATCCCATGAAACCTCCTCTATGGCACCTGCCTGAAGAAGAGTCTGTACCTCCTGGAGAAGATGCTGCCTATGACACTGGTCCCTGAAGAGGCTCGGGGAGGGAGGCTGAGTTGGAAGGGGTAGAAACAAATAGGTGGGTATATCCCACCTCCACAGGACAGGCATGTAAAAACCTAAGGACTTCAAGGTCGCCCTTGAGTTCTTCAGGCCATGGAGCTTGCTGTCTGTCTGCTCTGTGAACAGAGAAGAACCCTCAAAAGGCAAGTCCTGAATAGGAAGCCATAGTCTTAGCCACTGAGTCTGCTGCGTCCACCCCAACCTGCAGCCAAGTTCTCACTATTAATCTGCCCTCGTTCACCAAGGATGAGAACTCCTGCCTAGCATTCTCAAGGAGCAGAGTAGAGTACTATGCCCCAATAGATCCTGTTGGTTGGCAATTCTAAACTGCAAGCCCCCAGTCAAATAAACCTTTCTGCAAACGAGGCCAGTTTCTTTACCTCTCTTGATTTGGTGGTGGCAACTTGATACCCTGGCACTCCCTCTCATTAGCTGCTGCAACCAAGAATGATCCTTGGGGGGGGGCGTGAACTAAGTTGCCTCTAAGCTGCGTGGCCATGCAGCTGCCTATTAAGCCCCGCACGGGGGCTGAGGGCTGCGGCAGGGAGAGATGCCTCTTCTCCAGCATGGACCTGTTGCAGTGGGGACAGGTGCCTCCCCCAGCCTAGGTGCTGCTGCAGGGAGAGAGAGCTGGGGGGAGTCCTTTCTCCCCGCTGTAGCCCCTGAGCACCCTCCTGCACCCCCAACCCCTCATCCCCACCCCAGAGCCCGCACCCCCCGCATCCCTACTCTCTGCCCCAGCCCTGAGCCCCTCATCCTCAGCTGCACCCCAGAACCCCAATCCTCTGCACCACCCCTGACCACCCCCACACACACTCCGAACCCTTCGGCCCCACCCCACCACATGAATTTTGTTATGTGCACCAATGTGAAGGTGTCACACATCACCCCCATATTGGTGCACATAACAAAATTCATTCCACACATGGGTGGGAAATATTAGAGGGAACACTGTGGGTGAGCACAGAGAGTCCAACCCTGGGGAGGGCTCATAGTATTTGCATTCTGCACGCTTTGAGGTGGGAGGCAATGAATATGGGGTCTGCCATAGCATCTTTACAGGCTCCAAGACTGCCTCATTGATTGGCAGTGCTGGACGTACTGTTGATAAAATATCAGTCAGGTGATGAGAGGACTCCCTGACCTCCTCAACTGTAAGGCCCAAGTCTGAAGCCAGCCTCTCTAACAATTCCTGATACATGTCTTGTAATCATCAGGAGAGAGTCTTCATCTGCTCTGGCACTGGTGTCAGTTGTGCTGACTTAGGCAATGATTTGGAGGAGGAGTGCTTAGATTTTGGCTGCCCCGTACTTGAGTCCCTTTCTCCCTGCTTTCCAAGTTTGGAGGGTGGAGATCTTCCCCTGGTCAGAGCCTCTCTGGAAGACTTATCGTTCCTAGGCACAGGTGACAGCGATCTGTGCCAGGACTCTGACAATCTTTGAGGCATGCTTCTGACTGAAGCTGCAGCCAGGGCCGTAGCAACAAAGAACGTGGCCCCCTCCGAACGGTGGCCCCCTCCGAACATATGTCCGGGCGGGGCCCCTTACAATGCAGAAACTGGAATGCGGTATTTATTTTGCCACTTTTAGGGGCCCCCTTCCTTGCGGGGCCCCCTCCGGTCGGAGGGTACGGAGGGCGCTCGCTACGCCTCTGGCTGCAGCTCTCAGCACTGAGTTGCACCGTGACGGCCCCGTTGGTGGTCTCAGCGCTGCCTCCATTAGGCACTGCAGCCTAGCCTCCCTATCCTTTTCCATCCTAGGCTTATATTTCTGGCAAATCTGTGACCCGTCCTTCCAGCGCACTTCGTCCAGGCACTTAAGACAATTCCATGTGGGTCGCTCACCACGAGAGGTGTTGAGCAGGAAGCACACAGCTGGAAGCCTGGTGACTGGGGCATGCGTCAGTGCCAGCGAGAGAACCCCAAAATGGAGAAAACAATAAAATTACATTTTTTTTTAAAACAAGCAAAACCAACTAAAACTTACTAACTGTAACAACTATATACACTGAGCTAACAGAACTGTTTTAGCAATGAACGGGGGTTCCAATGACTGTCGTGGGTGGCAAAAAGGAACTGAGTGGCACTGGGGCAGCTCTGCCCCGTATACCTGCATGCAGTGGCATGTGTCAGCATAGGTCGCTCAAGCTGCACAGCAGGTACCATTGGGGGCAAAAGTTTCTGACGGCCATGCACTCGGGACACAGACACCAAGAGTGGAACCACTCCAAGAAGAATAAGGGGGATCAGACTGTTCTTTGGTGCCATTGTTATTATAGGTTACCGATTATTAAAGCTCTTTTCTTTTCTCTCTCTCCCTCTTTTAAACCATGTATGTTAAAGAAAAAAATCCTCTCTATTGGAGGGCCTGTGAAAAAGCCAATATAGAGGAACTGCCATGGTTCTGTGGCACAAGGGACTAGCTACACAAGGAGACTGCAGCTCTCTGCACAGCTCTCTGCACACTATTCTACAGGAGTAAAGATTCATGCACTGGCCTAGTTAGTGGCAGGAAAGGGGCCAATAGGACTTAGAGTGTCCCAAGCCATCACTCAAAAACCTCATGCATGGGCTATAATGAGCTACTGGCCATTGCTAAGGGCTGCTTCAGTAGCAGATCAGCTGCATAAGCTGGGTTTAGAATGGAAGGCAAGATTTTGCCCTCCCTGTGCCCTAATGGCCCCCTCAGTTTACTTGAGCTTTGCAGGGGAGCCAAGAATTTAACGTAAGAGTTACAGCTACTAGGTAAGAGAAGAAACACAAAGCACACTATTCACGTCAGCTGAGACTCTACCTCTATGAGTCAGAAGATATAGGTTCTATTTCTAGATCTGCCACACAGACTTCCTGTGTAACTTAATATCTTTGTGCCTCAGTTCCTCCATTTTTTACCTGGAGCTATTAATACTGAAGGATTTTGTGAGAATTTGCTCTATAAAGCACTTTAAGGTCATCAGATGGAAAGTACCATAATATATTATGTGACTTCATTCTTTTTTAAACATGCAAGGTTAGATGAAAGGTGTGTTTTAAATTACTAAGTTTTTGAGTGGGCATTTTTCACCACATATTTGAATTTTCTTCCATTTCTGAAACAATGATTCAATTCACTAAATCTTAAGAGGACCACAGAGATGAAAAGCGGGTGTTATTATGAAGACTAACAAAACAGATAATTTGGTTAAACATTGCAATCACTCGCCAAATTCTTAAGGAGACAATATGCCAAAGTTATTAACCAAAATTAAATATTACTCAAACAGACAATTCCAGTAGCTCAGTAATTTCCTCTTTAACATCAACACCCAATTAAAAAAGTTGAACAGACCATTAAAGAGTAGGTGGTCTAGAAAATCCCACACACAACAACATTTTGGATACTAAAATGTTTTTGTTGCTTCACAGTTTTCTGGCTTAGTCACGTCCAATGGTTTAATTAAATGAGCATTTAGGTCAATGCTAGGTCACCTCTTCTCCTCACAATTAAAAACTTTTGGTGCTTTAAGAAGAATGCCTATCAGAAGGTGTCCAATCAGCTTTGAGAAGTCGCAGCAAAGCCATCACACTGGTCCAGGTACAGTTTAAAAGTAGTAAATATACTGGGAAAGAAGCAGAATGACAGGTCGTGATGAAGCAGAAAGGTTACAGGAGTGAAGGCAAAGGGTAAGAAGCATAGGAGGAGGTGAAAGACAACAGAGGGAAGGAAAAGAAACAAGGAGAGTCAGAAGGTGAAGAAACATGCATAAACACAGAAACATTGCCTGTCCCAAAGACCTATATCATCACCACCATGCACTCAGAATTATGCCAAGCTCCTCTTGAAAAATAGCTAAAGGCAATTCCAATGCCCCAAAGTTCATAAAATACATATTAGAAAAGCGAGACATAGGTTGACGGTCGGATTTTGGTTGTTTTGATTTTTCAATTTGAAACTGCTAAAATACTATTGATTTTTAAAAACCATTTAAATTCTTCTGAAACTTCCACAAATAATTAAGAGTTGATTCTCAACTCCTTCTCTGCTCCACTTGTGCAGCTTGGGTGTCAAAAATGGAGCAGACACGAGCATAACTCTCTCACTGGGGATTCTCCTTCCATAGGAGAGTCCTGACTCCTCAGTGAACACACAGCTGTCTCTTCTTCAGCAGCAATCCCCACAACTCCATAGGCAATAGCTTGTCAGAGTGGGAAAAGGGAGTAGCAATGCACTCCAGCACTCCACTGCCAATTGGAGCAAATTACAAGAGCCCCTAGATTGCTCAAACTGAGGCCAGGCAAAGAATCAGAAAGCCATAATCTAGCTCTCTGGCAGCCCCACTCTCTGCTGCAGCCAGCATAAAATGGCCCATTAAAACAAGTCTTTTATTAGATTCATAGATTCAATTAAAAAAAACCCAAAATTGCTAATCAGTGATTACAATTCAAAGATTAATTTTGGTGTTTATATTTCAAATTTTAATTAATATTGTGAAAAACATTATACAACAGTGGAAAGATCTCTCTTTCTACAACAATCCATCCCACACTTGTGACTAGAGATGCAATAGTTCAATGACTCAGACCATAAACAAACAGAATTAACTTCTGCTAAGAATCAAGAAGAAAGCAATGCTCCAAATTTAAGAAATTGTACAGGAGCTCCTTGTCAGAAGTGGCCAGAAATTTGAGAAGCATTCCTGTACTTACAATTAGTCTACAAAAAGATGCTCTTGGGTCGCAAATGATCTGGGAAAAGGAGTATACAGTTAGGTGGCAAACTTTGAAGATGATACAAAATCACTCAAGATAGTTAAATCCAAAGCTGACTGCAAAGAGTTACAGAAAAATCTCATAAAACTGGATGACTGGGCAACAAAATGGTAGATGAAATTCAATGTTGATTAATGCAAAAAATGCACATTGGAAAACTTAATCCAAACTGTACATACAAAATAATGGGCTCTCAATTAGCTTGTACAACCCAAGAAAGAGATCTTGGTGTTATTGTGGATGGTTCTCTGAAAACATCTGCTCAATATACAACAGCAGTCAAAAAAGCAAACAGAATGTTAGGAACCATTAGGAAAGGGATAGATAATAGCACAGAAAATATCATAATGCCACTATATAAATCAATGGTACGCTCACACCTTGAATACTGTGTATAGTTCTGGTTGCCCCATCTCAAAAATGCCCACCTCCGCTGGGGAGAGCGCTTTCTGTTGAGCCCAGGAGGTGAAACGTTTTCACTTGGCCTAGTAGAAACATCTACTGGACTTCTTCCTGCTGCTCAAGAAGATTATTTGCACTTCTGATGCACAAGCCCCTTCTAGAAAAGGTGCCCATCCAAATGCCACGCTCCGAGGTGAAGCGTCTCTGGATCAGGATGGTGCCACATCAGTAGCTCAGGGAAAGTGGGGATGGAAATTGGGGAATGGGCTGACATGCAGAGGAGTTTGGGAAATTTGAATTGTCTGGGCCAGCATGGGGAGATCAGGATGACCGTCACTCTGTCTTGTCTGATCATGTGGAGTACTTGCAGCAGGAGAAGAAGAAGAAGAGGGAAGGCAGTGAGGTATAAGAGTATTGCCTTGAGAGTGGGGACCAATTCCTCCCCTGGAACAGTATGGGCTACATTTGTTGTTGGCAGGGGAGGCAAAGAGGTCCCTGGTTGGATTCCCCCATTGATTGAAGATGTCGCATACTATGGTGTTGTGTAATTTCTACTCGTTATCAATAACAAACCATCTGCTGGGTGAGTCTGCAATCACATTTTGAGTCCCTGGGAGATAGGCTGCCGATAACAGGATCTGGTGGGTGATGCACCAATTCCAGAGGTTGACCACCTCCATACACAGAGCAGTTGATCTCATGCCCTCATGTTTCTTTCTGTAGTAAACAGTGGTGGTGTTGTCAGACATGATAAGAACACGATGGGAACAGATGGCTGTGGGAAATGCTTGGCATGTTTTCCTTATGGCTCAGTGTTCTAGAATGTTGATGTGAATCTAGATTCCTGAGGGATCCATGTTCCCTGTGGCATGTGATCTCCCATGTGCACTCCATAACCTACGAAGGAGACATCAGTGATCATTGTCTTGTCCAGGGAGTATGAGAGAAAGGGGATCCACACACATACCTGCCGTGGGTCTGTCCTCCACTATAGGGAACAGAGTACCATGGGGGGAATTGCCAGCATACAGTCCATGGCACAGCATGTGGGTGAGTAAATTCTCTGGAGCCACATCAGGAGGCTGCGAAGATAGAGGTGAGCGAAAGCGGTGATGTATGTGCATGTGACCATGTGGACGAGGGATAGGCAAGTCCTGGCCGGGACAGGACTGTTGACTACACGGGCTCTGAGTTCTTGCAGAGTCTGGAACCTGTCCCTCGGTAACGAAGCTCATGCTGTGACTGAGTTGATGGAGGCTCCTATAAAGTCTAGGGATTGTCTGAAACAGCAAGCATTACACACACATAAACCCCTCCCCCCCTCAGGAAATGAGAAGGTGTAAACACAATAATTAGTGTTTAATTTAAAAAACAGATGAGAGAAAGAAGCCTTAAAACTAGGGAAATTGTTCACTTATATTCTTCCAAAATATATGCCACTATTCTCAATGAATTTCTTTTATAGTCTGCAAAAGTGTCACAGAATCATAAAATTAAAAACAGAAAAGCCTTATTGAAGTTTCCACATAGTTAGGGGGTGAAAAAAAATCTGTCTGGAAGTGTGAATTTTTTTATATGTTCAAGTGTAAGAGTGTGTGTGTGAGAGATATAATACACACACACACACACACACACACATATACATATTATATACACACACACACACACACACACACACACACACACACACACACACACAGAGTAGAACCTCAGAGTTATGAACACCTCGGCAATGGAGGTTGTTCATAACTGAACAAAACATTATGGTAAACTTTTGAAAGAATAACTGAACATTGACTTAATACAGCTTTGAACTTTACGATGCAGAAAAAAATGCTGCTTTTAATTATCTTAATTTAAATGAAACAAGCACATAAAATTTCCTTACCTTGTCAAATCTCTTCTTTTAAACTTTTGTTTTATATTTTGTGGTAGTTTACATTTAACACAGTACTATATTGTACAGTATTTACTTTTTCCTACCCCCTTGCTGCTTGATTCGTACTTCCGGCTCCAAATGAGGTGTGTGGTTGACCGGTCAGTTCGTAACGCTGGTGTTTGTAACTCTGAGGGTCTACTATATAAAAGGGCCTGATCCAAAGTCCACTAATCTATGGTGGTCCTTCTATTGATTTCAATTGGCTTTGGATCAGGGCCACATTGACTGGAGTGTGGTCCAGTAAATAGGACGGTAGATCTGGATTCCATTCTAGCTCTGGCACTCACTTCCGTGTTACCTTGGCCAAGTTACTTAGCTTTCTTTGCCTCAGTTTCCTCATCTATAAGATGGGGATAATGATACTTCCCTTCTTTGGTAAAGCACCAGGAGATCTTTGGATGAAATAAGTTGTATAAGAGCTAAATGTTATTTATCTTAGGGAATTTTGTTTTCCTTTTGACTTGAAATATAGTTTACAGAGGCAATAAGAACGACAGCTAGTGGTTTATATTCCAACCAGTAGGACAATTTTCTATGATAAATCTCAACTCCAAGTTTGAAAGAGAGAGAGAGAGAGAGAGAGAAAAAAGACACTGTTGCTCTCTAACTGGCACTCAATGAGATATTTAATTTGTTGTAATAAAGAAAAGAGAAAGTAGCTGTCAATTAAACTGCCATTTCTGTCACACTTTTTAATAATACTGCTTCTGTAATTACACTGTGGTTCTTTCTACTTATTCAGTAAAAGCTTGCTTAGTTTTAGCATAGAAAACAATTTATGAAATTATCGAAACAGACTGAATACAGCAGTTCATTTGTTGAGGCAATTATCCAGATCCTTGTCAAAAAAGAGAGAGTAAAGATTGTGATGTGCAAAAAATGTTTCCAATTCTATGCTATAATACATACAATATGTCTGTGGTTGTGTTGGATTATGTTAATAAACTGCAGTCGAAATATATTTGTCACAACACAAAGGAAGGGCGCTATCAATCGTCTTGCCAGATATTTTAAATTAGTCACCAAAACGTCTAGCCAGGGTTTCCTCTATGACCCTCAGATGAAGGGAGAGGCTTATTGGACAGTTTTTCCTGTGGGACTAGACAGATTTTTCTAATGCTCAAGTATTTTGAATAATCTGGAAAATAACTGTAAAGTGAACTGCAGCATAGTTGCCATTTTTAACAGACGCGTACAATTCAACCCTGAACACAAATCCAATGTTGTTTTTGGCTGGTTCTCACACAGAGACCAGTTTCCCTAACAGTTCCTAACACAGGTTTGTTTGGGTTTTTGGGGGGTGTGGGGAATGGGGGCATTGCTTGTTTTAGGTATGGCTTAGCTAATAAAGCAGTCAAGTAGTGCCAAGATCCATATATACAGAGTCCAGAAAAGTTTCAAGTTTTAAAAAAAACCCAAAAACAAAACACAGACTTGCTTGATACAGATTCAGGAAGAAATCTGTTGCTTATTAGAGTGCAGTCATTTGTATAACAAGTTGGAATGAGAGCATCTTAAAACAAGCTAGTGCTCCAGAAACGCATTTACAACAGACTGTGGAGTAACTGTCATTGAAATGCACCTCTTTTCATAATTCTCAACTTCTTAAGGTCAAAAACAGATAATTGTCCTTTCTTACAAAATGTTTATTATTTATTCTTAAACATAATATTTATAAAATCAGATGTAAAATGGTTCCCAGGGATTTCTAAATGGTAAACAGTAGTAATTTTGTCCTCTTTCCACTGACAATGCTACAACCAATTTCTATTCTTCTGTCAGAGCCCTCGAACTTCAGCATAAAAGATTGCTGAAAGCTGCTGTTTGTATTTTAATCTTCAGTTTGTCAGACAAAAGGGGGGAAATGAAGTGCAAGTGCACAGGAGTAGGAGACAAAACAAAAACAACATCCAAACACAGATCGTGATTTGTGAAAGTGCTACAAAATACTTCATATGTATTAAAAAGTGGACGCCGTTTCTTTCTTCCCCACCTCCTCCGACATCTGGAGATAGTTTGGTGGAGCAATTTCCAGAAACCAAACAATATCTCTTACTAGCTCTTTTCATTTGCAAATAAACAATTAATGGAATGGGCAACTAATTTTCAAAGTGTTCATATTCATTAGCTGTTTCCTGAAATTGAGTAGCTGTTTCATGACACAATACTGAATGCATATACAAAATGACACTCCTACCCTTTCAGTATTTTTATGAATTATCTGTTCACGTTTAATGATTTTCCTCTACATTTTAAAAGACATGAAATGATTGTAATCTGAAAAGTATAAATATATTTATTAAAAATGTAGAAAAAGGATGAAAAAAGTAATGAATATTCAACTAGACACATACTAAAAGTCATCTTTAATGTTCTCATCAAGGCAGAAAAATCCAGATTGTGCTCATTTGAATCAATGCATGCATAGCTTGAATTCGGGATTTTCTACCTTTGAGGCTATATAGCAGGGTCTAGTGGGCATTTCAGTTGCACTACTGAGTTTTTTGTTTTGTTTTGGGTTGTGTTTTTTGGGTTTTTCTCTCAGAACGTTGAGTAATCTAGGAAAAATCCTACTGTATGGCAGCCTGAAATAAAACAAACAGCTAGTGTGGACAATCTGGGCAATTAGCCCAAAAATATAGGTGTCTGCTGGATCAGCTACTTATCTGCACTTAAATATCCTGGGTATGTTTTCTGACAAGCATATCTGACCTGAAGCTCATACTGGAAACTGCTCTCACACCTCAGATTCCTTGTAAATGCTACCCAATGGCAGAAAAAAATGGATGATTTGCCCACCTGGTCTACTAGCTTGAAAAATTCCTCCTCTGGATCCGATCATTCCATTGTGTCCCATACTGAGCAGTGCACATGGTTAACTACAGGCATGCACTCTCTCCAAGAACAGGCCTCATTCAGTTCTGTTTCTAAGAAAACTTGAGGAGTAACAAGAGAGTAGTGACAATGACCATTACTAAAACACGTTTATACAGTGCAGTAAATTCATACAGTGCTTTACAAACTGAATCCCCTATCTTGCAAACACTCACTACCGGGCATAGTGCTTACTATTACAAATAGCCTCATTCACAAGTTGTTAATTATTAATTAATTATTATTATTATTTATAGAATCATAAAAATGTAGGGCTGGAAGGAACATTGAGAGGTCATCTAGTTCAATTTCCTGCACTGATGCAGGACTAAGCATATATAGACAACCCCTGACAGGTGCTTGTCTAACCTGTTCTTAAAAGTCTCCAATGACATGGATTCCATACCCTCTCTTGTAAATCTATTCCAATGCTTCACTATCCTTATCGTTGGAAAGTTTTTCTAAGTATCTAACCTAAATCTCCCTTGCTGCAGATTAAGGCCATTACTTCTTGTCTTACACTGAGTGAACATGGAGAACAACCCTATTCTTTATGACAGTCGTTAACATAGTTGAAGACTTATCAGGTCCTCCCTTAAGTCTTCTTTTCTCAAGATTTTTTTGCCAATTTTTTTTAAACCCTTTCTCATAAGGTCAAGTTTTCCAAACCTTCTATCATTTTTGTAGCTTTCTGCTCTCTCTATCTGTCCACATCTTTCCTAAAGGGTGGCCACCAGAAATGGACTCCAGCTGTGGCCTCACCAGGGCAGGACAATTGCCTTCCATGTGTTACATATGACATTCCTGTTAATACATCCCAGAATGATAGTAGTCTTTTCTAAACTGCATCACACTGTTGGCTCATTTTCAATTTGTGATCCACTATAAGCCCTATATCTTTTTCAGCTCTTCTACTGCCGAGCCAGTTCTTCTCCATTTTGTATTTGTGCATTTGATTTTTCCTTCCTAAGTGCAGAACTTTGCATTGGCCTTAATGAATTGCAGTTTCTTGATTTCATATCAATTCTCCAATTTGTCACGGTCATTCTGAATTCTAATCTTGACCTCCAAAGTGCCTATAACCCCACCCACCTTGGAGTCATCTGCAAATTTCATAAGCATACTATGCACTCCATTATCCAAGTCATTAAACTAGTACAGGACCCAGGACAGTGGGGACAGCCCCTGTGGGGACCCCACTAGATTCATCCTCCCAGTTTGTCAGTGAACTATTCATAATTAGGCTTTCAGCCAGTTATGCACCCACCTTATACACCTCTACCCCGATATAACATGACCCGATATAACACGAATTCGGATATAACGCGGTAAAGCAGTGCTCCGGGGGGGGGGGGAGGGCTGCGCACTCCAGCGGATTAAAGCAAGTTTGATATAATACGGTTTCACCTATAACGCGGTAAGATTTTTTGGCTCCCGAGGACAGCGTTATATAGGGATAGAGATGTAGTAATTTCATCTAGACCATATTTCCCTAGTTTGCTTATGAGACTGTCATGTGGGACTGTGTCAAAAGGCTTACACTACAATCAAGATATATCTCCCCATCAACTAAGCCTGTCACAGAAGAAAATTAGGCTGTTACTTATTATCATCTAGGTGCTTACAAACTGATTGTTTATTAATTTGTTCCAAGATCTTTCCATGCATTGAAGTTAAGCTCACTGGTCTATAAATCCCCAGGTCCTCTTTGTTCCCTTTTTAAAAGACAGGTGCTATGTTAGCCCTTCTCCAGTCTTCTGGAACCTCACCCGTCCTCATATCAGACATACATGTTCAAGATCCAGGCTGTCTTTGGACAAGTCACCTTAAACGTCAAACCAGCCTGAAAGCAATGTATACTTTTCACCTCACAAGGAGAATGAAAGTGCAAATTCACATGCCCTATTTAAGTGCATTATTCTGCTTCCTATAAATATACAGTATTTTTAAAAGAAATCTGGAAGACTGACCTGGGCAATCAATACATTCAAATGATGAGGGGGAGCTAAGCTGATAGAGAGTGGAATTCTGAAAAAGCTTACAGGAGGACGGAGTTGGTTTGGCCACTTCAGTTGCACATATGCTAAGGAGAAGTGACCTGTTCTCGTTGTGTGACAGGACGGTGTTGAGAAGTCATTGAGTCCACTCTGTTTTATGGCTGAAGGGAAGGTCACTGCAACTCTGGAGAACTCTGAAGATGGGAAGCCAGGGTTGAATAAGAGTGGGGTGCCATAAAGGGAGACTCTTGAAAAAAAAAAAACTGGAAAAATAATTTAAAACAAAAACATAGTAAGGTCTTGTCTACATGGAGAAATTAACCAGCATAGTTACTGCAGAATAAGCTACTCTAGGATACTTAATTGTGTAGATACTATCAGCATTGTAATGACAGTCAAAAGCTAAAGTATAATTTAACTTAATGTCCTTAAAGTTTTCTGAGTGACTTTGGGCAAGCCACTACTCCTCCCTGTACCTCAGTTTTCACATCTGTAAATGGGATAATGATCTTGACCTTCTTTGTAAAGCACTTAGAGATCTACCAATGAAAAGCACTATGTAATACCGTGTTTCCCCGAAAGTAAGACATCCCCCGAAAATAAGACCTACTTCCAGTTTTGCCTCTCGCTGTAATATAAGGCATCCCCCCGAAAATAAGACCTCCCCGATAATAAGGCCACCCCGGAATATAAGGCCCCGAAGCTCCAGGAAAAATAAGACCTCCCCTGAAAATAAGACCTAGCGCATCTTTGGGAGCAAAAATTAATATAAGACACTGTCTTATTTTCGGGGAAACAGGGTAGCTGGTATTATCATATTAAAGGAACATTATAAACCCATGCACTAGTAAAAACAAACTATCTTTAAAGAAAGGTAAATCCCATGTAACAGCCTTATGGGGATGTTTGTTCTGTAATTAAAAGCACTAAGTGCGTGGACTTTTTTAAAAGGAAAAAAATCAATTTAAATCCTCAAGATGTAAATATTATTGTTGAGAACTAAGACAAGAATTAATTATTTGTAAAGTTTTCTAAATAAAAAATAAAAGTTTAAACCTTTCTTTTAAGGAGGAAAAAGGTACTTAGAATCAGATTTTGTGAAAGCCCAGAAACCTTCACCCCTAAGTATGAGTATATGTACAATTTGCACACAGAAATACTATATACTGTGTGAGCAAAATGGATATTTAGCAAATGGGCAGCTAGATATCTAGGAGGGTATAGGCAATTATCTGGCTAGCTGTTTAGGCATGCAACTACAGACAGGTCTCTGCTTCTGTCTTTCTGAAGATCAGGCCCTATAAAATACATTCTGCAGGGTTTTTGTGTGAGATTTACCTTCTTTTAAAGAGAGTAAATTCGGTGGCTTGAGATAGTTGATAGTTTCCCTTCTACCATATCTATAATATTAGATACTTCAGCAATCAGATAATTGGATTGTAGAATGAGCATTGTAATATCTTCTAATTCCTGGAATTGTCTATGTGTAATGTAGTCAGTGAACATGGGGTTGTGAGATTAAATAATGTATCTGAGTAGGAATGAAAAGGTTTCCAAGTTGGAATACATTGCCTGTTGTCAGCTTGAACCTGTGGTCCTTTTTGTTCATGGATAGGAAATACTGCTTGATTTAGTAAGGTCCACAAATTTGTAAGATAGAAATTAAAAGGTCATGATTCCTTAAATACCAGTATAATGATTTTGCAACATTAAACAGTGACTTTCCAGGCTGTAAATTACACATAGATTTAAAAAACACAGCACCTAAGCGACGGTAGTAGATTGTAAAAGCATTTCAGGGGGGGAAATGCCATCACGTACTTTAAAACTTTAGCAGAGAATGCCAAAGTAGTTCAGTTTTTCAGATCTGAAACTATTCTTTCATGTACTCTGCATTTCTGTTTTGCAATCATATTTCAATTCACCCTCAAAGACCACAACACACGTGCAACCACAACAGACTCTGCTTTAGGACAATCTTTTCATTAATAAAACTTTATTCCTTAACTGAGGTGATTTGCTGAAGGAAACATGCACAGCAAGTGGTGTTAGCAGACTCAAGCACTGTACTCTTGAAAAGATAGCGTCAAGTGCCACTTATGAGGCGGGAATGTAATAACAAAAAATTATAAATCCTAATTTCACAAACAATTGCAATTAATTATTACTATTAAAGCACTAAACTGGTTTTCTATTAATATTCTTCAGTAATATAAAAAATTAAACAAGAAAAAATAGCTTTTTTAAATGAGTATGTCTGGACACCTGAAATCAATTGATGAAAAAACACTTATAAACTTTCAGAAATAAATTTTCAGATGAGCCTCTGAAATTATGGCTATAATTCTGAACTTAAATTTTGCCCGTGTATTTTTCTGCTGGCATAAATATTCAGATTTAGGTGCATAAACTGCATTTATGCATGCTTGAGAAACAGAAAATTATGAATTTATGCAGGTGTAAAAATTTAAATATGAAAAATTGCATGTGCAAATTTAGAGGTTGTTTTGAAAATATGACCATGGGACTAACCTACCTGCATAATATATTATGGGTTAATTAGGCTCATAAAAACCTACAGTATATGTAACTCTCTTTGTGTTAAATTGATAATGCACCCTCTTTGAAATCTTTTGGTATTATGTAGTGGTGACTTTTTTACATATGCACTGACCTGGTGGCTAAGTAGTAAGGAATTCTGACTGGGTTTGTGCACAATCAAGAATCTTTCTCCATTAATTGAGAGAAGCACGTCGCCTGAATGATGCAGTTCATCTCAATGCAACAGAAAGAGGGAGGAAAAATGATTGTACTCAGCAACTTCCAACACTTGCCAACTAATTACTGAGTACTGACTGAATATTCTGATTGTGGAAAATGTCTGTGTCACCCTTCCAGAGGATAGTGTTCAGGTGGTTGACAAATGAATGATGGAGAAATAGAGCAAAAAACCCAAACTATATAACTGCAAGACTGGTCAACTCAAGAATGATAGGATGTGTAGATGCCTCAATGTTATCTTCAGGCAACAAAATCAGAAGTAAAACGAAAAGCAGAACAAAAAACACCACACCAAAAATCTCACTTCTGCTACAAGCAAACGCAAAACTAATAAGTCTGAGAACATCTGCCTCGTTTGCCCAAAAAAAAAAAAAAAAAAAAAAAAGTGCCAATGGGGGGTGGGGGGAAAAGCTCTCTAATAGTGAGCACTCCCTAATTGCCTAGTGAAAACCAGAAACATCAAAATCCAGATCAGAAATACTGCAGGAAAGGAAACTTCCCCTAAATAAAAAAACCAACAATGATATTCTATGGCAATGTAAACACAAATGCTCTTATCTAGGGATTAAAACCTATGAAATCCTTAAATTTGTGCATGTAAAACTAAAACTCTTTGGCATTATTATTTTAATTCAAAGACTCTCTTTCTTCAAATGGTTATAGCACCACACCAGTTGCTTAGACTGACCCGACACAATGAATTTTAAATGATATAATACTTCTGACTTACCAACAGATTAGCACATGATTAGCTAGAGTAAAAGGATTATTATTACTGCTGTTCTAAGATATTAACACTTTTGGTAACCCATACTAAGGATGCTGTATACATTATTGAAAGAGGAGGCTGAAAACATAAGCTTTTAGTTACCCTCAGGTTATCCTGCACTGAAGTAACAGGAACTTCTTCTATTTGTTCTGTCTGTATTTTGCATGATGATTTCAGTGGACTGCACAAACTGATTAATGGTCAAAGTTACAGAGTTTGTCATAAATATGAACCATAAATATAACTATGCTTAAAGAACCATGCAAGCCAACCTTGCCTATAACATCAGGTTCACTAACAAAAAACCCCACTCTATAATGAGCAACTAGTTTTCATGTAAGGAATAACAGAACACAGGATTAATGTACTTAACAAGACAGAGCTAAATTCAATTAAGCTTGACACCATTTATATGAAGAAGGATTACATTTGTTGGGATGTAGGGGGGGAGGGAGAGAGAGGCAGGATTCAGGGGACAGCTGAAGTGTGAAGTGATCCAGCAGTTTTTTGTTATGGTTTAGACTTAGCTTTGGGAATGCAACAAAACAATAGCTACAAACTTAGCCCCTTGACACAGGCAGGCCTGTCAGCCTCAAAGTTAAGCGCTGATGCACTGAAATCCTAACTCTCACTACCAATAGGTTAATAGACAGGGAACTTTTACTTCAGACCTTCTCTTGTCAAGTCGATGTTCTTGAGACTATATTTCTGTTTCATGCAAATATGCACTTCCCAAAATGTATTCATCCATGTGTCACTGCATTCTCTCAATTCAAAATTGAATTTTTATTTTGTTAGATTCTGCCAGTCCTTATAGACTGAAAGATATGTACAGACTATAAAAAGAAGAATGAAACCATGAAGCAAACTAGGGGTTGAGTTATTTTTTCAGTCATACTGCATTTATTAGCCTGTTATACAAAAACCATAATCAAAAGTCAGCAGACATTTTCTCAAAAATTGGGGTGCAGTGAGGGAGGGAAACAAATATTATATGAATGTGTTAAAATGAAAGGTCAAGCAGAAAGCTGATCAGAAAACCTTTACATTCCTTAATCCCTGATCTTTTAGTCAGTTCTAAATTCAGTGGCCTGGAAGTATGGAAAAAAAGAAAAGGCAACAACAGATGAAACATCTGGGCTTTGAAAACATTTGTTGATTTTGGGAGGCGGACCACAGTTTTTCATCTTCTGCTAATTATTGCTGGTCAGGCAGGCAACAAAGACAAAACTCATGGGACCATTTCCCCCCTGAGTTTGATAAGATTTCTTGATTGCTGCAGGATTACTTAAATACAAATTCTGGTAACAAAAGCTAGAATTATAAGGTGAGATAAAAATTACAAGATGGGAAAACTCTGCTTTGCTCTTGTCTCCTACGCATTATCTGGTTCCTCCTGTTGTCATATAGCCAGGGAATAAAGCACTTCCAGAAAACTCACCCAAGATCAAACTGTGTCTGGTGACAGCAGTGTCCAGGTTATAAGTAATGTTCAAAGGATTCAACAATGCCTGTGACTGATCATTCTTTTTCCCTTGCCATCACCTGCTGATTTTGTCCAGGTGTTTTATGGCTATCTTGAGGCTCTGGAGAACAGACAGAAAGAAGACTTTGCCAATTTCTTTTGTCTGGGATTGCGAATTCCTTACACAGATGGTGGACAGCCACAGGCTGGCCAACACCAGGCTCAATTGCCTTCACCCTCTGAAGGAGAGAATGAGAGCAATATTATCTTCTCCCAAAACACTGTCTGTAATGTGTCTGTGGTTAAGGAATGAGGACAGGGAGGCTTTTCTCCAGGAAAAAAAAAAGGATTTTTTTTTTCACAGGATCAGGAGGAATACCATGAAAAACAAGCTGAGGCTTTGTGTTTTTATTATTAAACTAAGCATTACTGAGCAATCCAGGAGATTTGTCTAAAAAGATAATCTCGTATTAACATGGTTTTACAGAGTGTGTAAAAATACGTCTAAAGTGTTCCAAATACCTAGTTACTCACACTCTCACTCACTCATCAAAATGATCATTCATGGCTACACTTTCTAAACTGGGCACCACGAGAGACCCCCACAAAAGTCCATATTTGCATGTAGAATTGCACAATGGCATATGCAAATAGTTCTTAAATTACTCAATTTCATTGTGCAAATGCCTATTTGCAATTTTTTGGGAGGCGGGGGCGGAGGGAGGGGCTGGTGCAATATAAGAACCTAGTTTTGACAACTGGATATTTAAAGTAGAGCCCAAATATTCCTAATTTAACATCTAAAATTGTGAATTGAAGCATATAGGGTATGTACCAACACATATGTACAATACTTTAGGCATAAGCCAAAGTAAATTTTACAGTGAGATTTGTAAACTTGTATGTGTCGCTCTGTTCCCCATAAAAACAATGTATGGGAAAATATATTTATTTTACAAGTGTTTAATTATGAAATCAATTATGAAAACTAATGACAAACATGACATAAGTGTATCTAAAGATACAAATATTTTGTGGACAACTTCAACTAAGTACTTTCAAACACAGAGAGAAAAATTATTCTGTATGCATATATTTAGCAAGTTTTTTAAAAGTACATTATGATATAAATAAGTATTTGAGACTTAAAATATGTAGATCCAAACAATGACCATGGAAGAGAGATATTCTGACACAATATAGACTGTCTATTTTTTGCCCATGGGCAGGGTGGATGAAAAATTGATGATTTTTTTTTAAAAAAATAAAAATCAGATTTTTTTAAAATTTAAATCAGATTGTTTGATTTTATTGTTTAAATTATAATATGTTTTTCCTTTTGAAAATACCTGTTTAAAATGAAAACTGAATTCAATACACAATATGTTATGGCCTAAACTTCTTATAATCTCTTAACACATTTTAAAAAAAAATGCTGAATCTATAAGCCTTTATCAAAAACTTTCAGTTAAAGGCTGCTTTACTATATAAAGAATGAATCGGGAAAAAACATCTATCTTTTGAGGTCAAGCTTTATAAATATGGGACAATAGGTCATGTACTGTATTAAGGGATTGTTTTGTTCAATAAAATAAGTTTTAAATGGTTTTTCATGTTTAATTAAATCAGTTACCATCCTTATACAACTTGACAAGTCATGAGAAAAAAATAATTATCTAGTAAATAAGCAATATATATTTCACCATGTACTAACATATTAAAATGTACAATTAAGAATTTGAAAATATTAAGCTATATAATTGCTTAAGTAAATGTATATAGTTATAGTGTACCCCCCTAAGTAGCAAAAAAAAATGTACCAAATCTAGTGTAAAGGCTCTATTTTGTTGTAAATCAACATTTTAATGATTATATCAACCAATAAGAATACACCTTTCTTTAGAAATACCTGAAGTATAAACAGAAAATGAAGGCAATTTAAATCATGATTTAAATTGATGATTTAAATCAAAACTTTCCATTTGGTAATTTAATCATGCCACATGGAAAGCCTTGATTTAAAGCAGTGGTTCTCAAACTTTTGTACTGGTAACCCCTTTCACACAGCAAGTCTCTGAGCGCAATCCCGCCTTATAAATTAAAAACATTTTTAAAAATATGTAATACTATTATAAATGCTGGAGGCAAAGCGGGACTTGGGGGTGGAGGCTGACAGCTTGCGACTCCCACGTAAAAACCTCGTGACCCCCAGTTTGAGAACCCCTGATTTAAATAGCTGATTTTAATCATGATATAAATCTCCTTGATTTAAATCAATCCACCCTACTTATAGGGCAGTGGTTCTCAAACTTTTGTACTGGTGACCTCTTTCGCATAGCAAGCCTCTGGATGCGACCCCCGTTATAAATTAAAAACACTTTTAAATATATTTAACACCATTATAAATGCTGGAGGCAAAGCGGGGTTTGGGGTGGAGGCTGACAGCTCGCAATGCCCCATATAATAACCTTACGACCCCCTGAGGGGTCCCGACCCCCAGTTTGAGAACCACTGCCATAGGGTATGTGAAGGAGCTCTCACTTATGAAAACATTCAAGGCAAAATTCTTCCCCCAGAGCCTCATGGCACATCAAGAAACTGGTATCCTGCTCTCTCTGCACAGGGCTCAATCTCAAGCACATACGCAGGAAGAGTAGAGTATTGGAGCAGAGATCACCATACAGATCTGAAAGCCCAATTCTGTCCCACTCTGAATTGTTTACTTTAATGGTAAAGGGTGTTACATTTTCTTTTTTTTGGGGGGTGGGAGTGGGGGGTAAAAGTACCTTAGACCTTAGTCCAGAGGTGGGGCACATCCAGCCTGCGGGACCCTCCTGCCCGGCCCTCGAGCTCCTGCCCCGGGAGGCTAGCCCCCGGCCTCAGCTCGTCCCGCTGCCGGCGCATTGCTCTAGGCGGCGGAGCTGTGAGCTCTTGCCGGGCAGCGCAGCTTCAGAGCCTGGGCCTGACGTGATGCTCTGTGCTGCGCGGTGACGTGGCTGGCTCCAGCCGGGTGGCGCGGCTGCCTGTCCTGCTGCTCCGGGCGGCGCGGCTGTAGTGCCGCCAGCCACTGGTGCTCCAGGCAGCGCGTTAAGGGGGCAGGGAGCAGGGGGGTTGGATAGAGGGCAGGGGATTTCGGGGTGGTGGTCAGAGGACGGAGCTATGGATGGGGTCGGGGCAGTCAGAGGGCAGGGAACAGGGGGGTTGAATTGGGGCAGGGGTCCCGGGGTGGGGGCAGTCAGGAATGAGAGGAGGGGTTGGATAGGGTGGCAGGGGGCAGTCAGGGGCGGGGGTTCCGGGGGCAGTCAGGGGACAGGGAACGGGGGGGTTGGATGGGGCAGGAGTCCCAGGGGGGCCATCATGGGGCGAGATGCAGGAGGGATCGGATAGGGACCGGGCCTCACCTGGCTGTTTGGGGAGGCACAGCCTCCGCTAACCGGCCCTCCATACAATTTTGGAAACCTGACGCGGCCCTCAGGCCAAAAAGTTTGCTCGCCCCTGCCTGAGTCCATCCCGTGCTCTGCTGCACATTGGGCTATCTGCATTTGTCATCCTTGCCTGTCAAAAGTACACTCAGTAGTTATAGAATCATAGGAGTTATAGATGGAAAAGACCTTTTCCATCCTTCAGTCCATCCCTTCCCAATGTATATGGCTCCTGACTGTACATTTTCTAGTCCTATGCAAAATATTTCCAATAATAATTCTGTTATTTTAAGCTCTCAGAACTATATCAGCACTTTTTTTTTTTAAGCATGTGTATAAGAAAATATAATGATCATAAAAGATAGAAAATACACAGCCTTGGACTACAGCCCTTTCCTCACCAACAGAATAGGAGCACCTCCACAGGTAGCAGCAGCAGTAAAATCTTCCAATGCTGCTCACTTCAGCAGTGTGCCACAACCCTGACCCAGAGAGATCAGCTCTAGGAATATAAATGTAGTTCAGTCTCCATAGTCCATTCAGTCTTTAGCCTCTTGCTGAGACGGCTGATAATGTAGCCAATGTATTTATTTATTTTTTGTGTGTTTCTTTAGCATACACACATCCAGAGCTCTTGGCATGTGTACAGTTAACATCACTAGCAAAGCCATACACACTGAACCCACATCCAAAAACTAAAAGCCATCCAAAACCGTCTCCTCTCCCGCTCCCTGTCCGATCATTTCTTCATGGCCTTCCATGATTATATTAGGGCCCCAAAATAAAATATCCCTAGCGCCCCCCCCCCCAAATCTGATCAAATAAATTCCCTCATTACATCCTACTATCCATTTACCATTTCTGCTAGAAAAAAATCTGGGAGAACAGCAAGTCTTGCAGTGTGGACTGCAGCCATTGATCCCAGACTCTGGCAGCCTGTTGCAGGTAAGCGAGATCCAGAGAAAAGTTATCTCCCCAAGATCGAACTGCTTCCAGACACCTCCCATCCAAGCTAGACAATTTAAGTACCTCAGCCAAGTTGCTTAGGGCTTGACAGCTCAAAACAACCCAGCTGTGGTAATGGGATTTTGTGTGTATATTTTTTGGGGAGCGGGAGTTGAGATGCACATTTGTACTCTGGGATCTGGACTGAGACTACCATGCTACCATCAGATGTTAGCAACATTCTACTGATGGCCTAGACTGAGTGCAAACAAGAGCAGAAAGGCCCAATATCTCACTAGCAATCCCTGAGCCATCTAGTCCCTCAGTACTTTTAATCACAAAATAAAAGGTACAGTATTCTCCTCTACAGTTCTGGGTGCTCAAATACTATATTTAAGAAGCCTGTGAAAGAATAGCATTTTTTTCCCCCAAATGGCAAAGTTTCTCTTCTGACTTCAGGGCTAAAGGTTACAAATAAAAAACTCACACAATTCTCGACTAACAATTTACACACAAAGATGTGTTTTTCCCCCCCATTCCTGCTGGATAACTCTTAATGGTCCAAGTTCCCTCTGTTCTATCTCATGAATTGGCTTTTTATTTCATTAGTAGGCTTTTAGGATTAAAAGTTTTACTGGATATTTATTCAGGAAAAAAATGACTGCATGACTAGGCACAGTACCATTCTTGGGATTTAATTATGTGTATTAAAAACATAACGAGAGCACACATCAGCGTGCCTCAGCTCATTGGATGCCTCATGACATAACCTCAGCGGCTGAAGAGTTACATTTGTTGAGAAGATAGCATGCGGAAAGGGAATGTGGCTGCTTCTCTGAGATGCTTAAAGTCATATAACTATGGTATGTGGGGGGGGAGGGGGGAAGAAGACAGAACATTTCCTTGATAAAATGAAATAGCTTTTAACTGGTTAATAAATAAATAAAGAATGTTTTATATTTTTAGCCTGGGTATTATTTACAGGATATTATTATTATTGATATACTTTTCTATGTCACCATCATCGTAGTCTTTGAGCTCCTCACCAACATTAAAAAATGAGGTTAAGTGATATGCCCTCGGTCAAACAGAAAGTCAGTGGTAGAGATGTAAATAGAAATCAGATGTTTTTTTTTATTCCTAGTCCAGTGCCTTATCCACAAGATCATACTTGTTCTCTGATGGGCTGCTCCATGACATATCCTTGTTCAACAGCAATAATCCTTAATTTAATTTTGTTTCAAAAATGTATTATTTTGCACAAGTAACTTTTTTTAAAAAATACCAGAAGTAGGTGGACCATACTACAGACTGACAATCTGCCAACATTTTTTGTTTTTAATTTAAGCCAGTGTTGAGTTTCATCAGCGGGGGGTGGAGAAAGAGACCCTTGAAATGGTAAGGTTCATTTTATTTTTCCCCCCATTTACTCAATTAAAAAAAAAGATAAAAGGATCTGTTAAAAGACTGAGCCAAAGAATATTTGCTTCAAGGCAGATATTTCTTTATGTCATGTTTCAGCCTGAAGCAAAGTTTTACACACAGCTTGTAACTCTGAAAAACGGGATTTGTTTTTCAAGTGTTACTTAACGACCATAAGTACAATGCACTGCTTACACCTTAACTACAGCATTGAAAATGAAATAAACCTCATTTTCTTTGTTGCGTGAAGTTCCCAGCAATCATTAAAGTATTCTTGCCCTCTGTATGTTTGGGAGTGGTCTGTCCATAAGTGTATTAATAAACCATGGAAAGGTGCAGCAACGGACCAAATATTCATATTAATGAACATCTCATGAATATTCAATTACACGTTGACTCTTACCTCAGAGAACTGAGGGAACCAAAACCTGGCCCAATTCTACTAGTCAAAGCTTCCATAGCTGTAACAATTTATTTTGTATAATAGTAATCCAACCTCTTTATGCTACCATTTATTCTGCCGAAACACTAAAGAAATATACTCTTCCAGTAAGCTAGAGAGGAGAGAAGGGTTAGCTTTTTTTTTGAAACCCAAAACACATACTACATACATTTAAGTATTTATTTTAGCTTTGGATAAATAACCTACAACCATCCAAATAAATTTAGTGTTAAAATAATATGAACAAGAATAGATGCTTATGCTGCTTCCCATATTATGCTCAAAAACAAAACGTATCAATTAAGCACTAATCCCTTCTCCACGCCCAAAACCTATGCTGTGTACATACCATTCAAAAAACACTGCAACTGTTGTTTACCCTCTTACTAAATAGCTTTTATAGTCTGGTTGAGTTTTATTTCTGCCTTTTCCATATTTTAAATCAGAATTCCTTAGTTATGGTGAGTTACTTCAACAGCATTAGAAAATCATGAAAGCTACAACAGACGGTTCCAAGTGAAAGTTATAAATTTTCTAACTAGGGTTTGTTTGACTGGATTATTTTGTCATTTCAGTATTCTTTTTCATTTTTAAAAAAAGGGGATTTCTTTAAAGAACAGTCTTTATGTGGTTGAAATTAGAATGCATACTCGATAGTCTTTCAAGGCCAGCATGTACTTCCTCATCCAAATCCCCCACTTCCTTTGCTAGCTAAACATAACTGCTTCAAATGTGTACATCCTTTAAAAGGTAGGAGGGAGCACCCTTACATGTAATAGCAGGCAGCTGGGAAGCCAATTGGTGCAGGCAGAGTGCACATTTTAATAAGCAGCTCTTTAACATTCAATAAGTATGTGGTAATTGAGCACAGAAACATAAACTGTCAAAGTGAATCAAAGCCCCCCTTTGTTTTTCAGGGCATTATTTTTAAGATTACACTAGAATTAAATTTGAACAAGCATCAACCCCTATGCATTCAGTTAAATTATAACAAAATATATATGACTGTGATTTCCTTTGGATAAAATTAATGTCAGCTTTTTGTCCTTAAACCAGAGCCAATAGGGAAACAAAATATGTTTAGCCCATAAATAGTTGTGGTAATTCAATCCCTGCACTGTACTCTCTTTATTTTCTTGATGACAAAGAGAAACTCCCAACTGGCAAGGCCACCTGCACTGATTACTCCTCCATCCACACCCACGGAATATGAAAATGAGCCAATGATCATTAACCTTAATTTCTTCTAACATAAACCTCAGCTCTTTCTCAGTCTTGCTTCTCAAGAAACTCCCTTGAGATAAGGGGGGGGGGGGAAAAAAACACAAGAAAGGGGGGGGAAAAGCGGGGGGTGGGGGGGGGGGGGTAGGGGAGAGAGAAATAAAAAGAATTCAGTGGCTTTTTTGTTGTTGTTAAATTTCACAGCTGGCTTATTATAACTTCACAGCACTCAGGGTATGTCTACACTACGAGGGTAATTCGATTTTACTTAAATCGAATATGTGGAATCGATATTGCAAAGTCGAACGTGTGTGTCCACACTAAGGACACACTAAGGACAGTAATTCGACTTTGTGAGTCCACACTAACGGGGCGAGCGTCGATATTGGAAGCGGTGCACTGTGGGCAGCTATCCCACAGTTCCCGCAGTCCCCGCTGCCCATCGGAATTCTGGGTCGAGCCGCCAATGCCTTCTGGGTAAAAAAAATTTGTCGTCATCCGTCCGTCACTAACGCCCTCCCTCCCTCCATGAAAGCGCCGGCGGGAAATCAGTTCGCGCACTTTTCTGGTCAGTGACAGCGCGGACGCCACAGCACTGCGATCATGGATCACGCTGCGACCATCGCTGCACTTGTGGCCGTTCTCAACACCTCGCAGCTTATCATACACCTTTCCCTGAGGCAGATGCAGAGAAATCGGGCGAGGAGGCTACGGCACCGCCGTGAGAGCCTGAAGTCGGAGAGTGGCACAGAGCTGTCAGAAACCACGAGCCCCAGCGCCCAGGACATCACGGTGGCAATGGGGCATGTGGATTTTGTTGAACGGCGATTCTGGGCCCGGGAAACAAGCACGGACTGGTGGGACCGTATAGTGCTTCAGGTCTGGGATGAATCCCAGTGGCTGCGAAACTTTCGCATGCGGAAGGGGACTTTCCTCGAACTTTGTGAGTTGCTGTCCCCTGCCCTGAAGCGCAAGGACACCCGCATGCGAGCAGCCCTCACTGTCCAGAAGCGAGTGGCCATAGCCCTCTGGAAGCTTGCAACGCCGGACAGCTACCGGTCAGTCGCGAACCACTTTGGTGTGGGCAAATCTACCGTGGGGGTTGTTGTCATGCAAGTAGCCAAGGCAATCGTCAAGGTACTGCTCCCAAAGGTAGTGACCCTGGGAAACGCGCAGGTCATCATAGATGGCTTTGCCGCGATGGGATTCCCAAACTGCGGTGGGGCTATAGATGGGACTCACATCCCTATCCTGGGACCGGACCACCAGGCCAGCCAGTACATCAATAGAAAGGGCTACTTTTCAATGGTGCTGCAAGCACTGGTGGACCATCGGGGACGGTTTACAAACATCTACGTCGGATGGCCGGGCAAGGTTCATGACGCTCGCGTGTTCAGGAACTCTGGTCTGTTTAGACGGCTGCAGGAAGGTATTTACTTCCCAGACCACAAAATAACTCTTGGGGATGTGGAGATGCCTACAGTCATCCTCGGGGACCCAGCCTACCCGCTAATGCCCTGGCTCATGAAGCCCTATACTGGCGCCCTGGACACAGAAAAAGAACTGTTCAACTACCGTCTGAGCAAGTGCAGAATGGTGGTGGAGTGTGCTTTTGGCCGTCTCAAAGGGAGATGGAGAAGCTTACTCACTCGCTGTGATCTCAGTGAAACCAATATCCCCATCGTTATTGCAGCTTGCTGTGTGCTCCACAATCTGTGTGAGAGCAAGGGGGAGACCTTTATGGCGGGGTGGGAGCTAGAGGCAAATAGCCTGGCTGCTGATTACGTCCAGCCAGACAGCCGGGCCATTAGAAGATCCCAGCGGGACGCCCTGTGCATCCGGGAGGCTTTGAAAGCTAGGTTCCTGAGTGAGCAGGGCAACCAGTGACTTTTCAGTTTGTGGACAGAAAAGCTGAACCTGCCCCCGTTTCTTTACCCAGTCCATTTTGACTATCCTCTCCAGTTACATACAACCTTCACCCCCTTCCCCTTCCCAAAAAATAAAATCATTTCGATTTTTTAATGAACACCGTTGTCTGTATTGCTGTTTTCGCGGGAATATTTTAAACCGGGGACGCAGACTGTGGCGGGGGGCGGGTTTAGTGTTCTGATGCAAATGATACTTCTAAACTCCCGGAATGACAGGCTCCGCACTGGTGGACTGGTTATTTCAATGGAGCCTGCCAGCACTCCTGGGGGGGACTGTGTGTATGTGTCGGCTATGTGACTTTCTGGCAGGGGGGGTAGGGTTACAGATCCCCTGCTGCGTGGATCTGTGAGCCAGGATAAGGACCGCTGCATAAGATCTGTAACTGCCCTCCCCCGCCACAAAGTCACAGAGCAACCCCCCCCCCCCAAAACATGAAAAGCACCTCCCAGACTGACCAGGGTAACCAGTGACTGCACTGGTTATGTGTCCTGATGCTGGACCTGACACCGCCTCTGTACCCTGCTAAAGGTGACTGTCCTGTCCAATTACCAAGCCCCTTCCCCCCCTCCAGACAGACTCTCCCTCAAAAGAACCTGACTGAAACAGTAATGAACAGAAACAAACATTTTATTGCGAACCAGACATGAAACGTGGGGGGTGAAACTTGGACGGGGGCTTGTGTGAGGTGGGTAGGAAAGGACTTATGAAATTTTGGGGAATGTCAGCCTTCTACTGCTAGAGCAGTCTGCAGGGGTTGATTGAAAGTTTTAACGGCCCTTGCCGCCCCTCCTTCTTTGGACTTTGGGTGAGGGTGGTGTGGGACTTGGTGGCGGGTGAGGGCGGTTACAGATAGACTGCAGCGGGGCTCTGTCCTCCTGCCTCCGGTCTTGCAGAACATCCACAAGGCGCCGGAGCGTGTCCGTTTGCTCCCTCATTAGTCCAAGCAGCTTTTCAGTAGCCTGTTGGTCCTCCTGACGCCACCTCTCCTCCCGTTCCATGACTGCTCGGTGCATTTGTGACAAGTTCTCCCTCCACTGTGTCTGCTGGGCTGCCTGGGCTCGGGAGCAGCCCATTAGTTCTGTGAACATGTCTTCACGCGTCTTCTTCTTCCTCCGCCTAATCTGCGCTAGCCTCTGGGAGTGTGCTGACAGGCTGGGTTGGGAGACAGTCGCAGATGTGTCTGTGTGAATTTTAAAAAGGGAGTGAATTCCTGAGACAGATAAATGAAATTGTATACAAAGAACCTAGTCTTTCTCTGTGAACAAGACCATGCACTGAACCTCTCACATGCGCACTCAGGACAAGGTCGAATTTTCGGCCGTCGCCTTCAGTGCCTGTGGACTTGCGGAGGTCTTGGACTGTTCAGAGAACTGTGGCTGGAGACCTGAACTTCTGGAGCGGGCAATAATGGTAAGCCGCAGACTTGTGGCTGCTTAAAACTCCAGCAGTAGCACTGGCCTCCTTTCACATTGAAAGCAATGCCAGTCTCTGCTGCCAGCAATCAGGACAGCATCAACTCTGCCCCTGTCCCACCCCCTCGCGGCTGTCCCAGGGAAAGATCCCTGTATGCTGCCCCTCTCCCTCCACCGCGTGGCTGTAAAAGTCCCAATACTAACAGTCCCCTCCCTAATTCAAAGCAGGGCGTCATGAGCGACATCACCCTCCTGAGGATCCCGGACACCCAGAGAGAACGCATGCTGCGGGAAAGCATGCAAAAACCGGGGCCGTATGCCGCCATGCTATGTCGGGCCATGATCCCCGAGTACCTGATTGTGGCATGGAGGGGACATGTCTGCTACCACGGAGGGCCCACTAAGATCGCCCTACCCCGGAACCTGATCAACAGGCTTGAGCTCTACCTCCACGAGACCTACGAGGAGTTCTCCTACGAGGATTTCTCGTCGATCCCCGGCCACATTGACCGGATTTTCGCGTAGGTGCACTGAGACTTTGGAGTGGAGCGTCTTGGGCCTGGGAATCATGTAGTAACGGACATTGTGAAATTTTTTTAAAATACTTGGGACTAAATTGAGAAGAGCCTAAGACAGAGAAATCATGCAAAACCCATTTGTTACCTTTGTAAATATTCCTGTTTTGTACCTGATTATTTTTTTACTAGTTTACAGCACTTTTATAAATATACATTGTTAATAGTATAAATATTACCGTTCTGTTTTAAATAAATGTTTACATGTTTACAGCACTTACTGCTTGATCCGTCCCCTGATTCTGTGTCCGGGGTAAGGGATGGGGACGGTTGGTAGGGGATCTCGGTAAGGGTGATGAAGAGCTCCTGGCTGTCGGGGAAATCAGCGGTGCCAGCGCTGTCGACTGCCTCGTCCTCCTCATCTCCTTCTTCATCTTCCCCGTCCGCTGTCATGTCCGACATGATCCCATCCTCGGAGTCCACGGTCAGGGGTGGGGTAGTGGTGGCGGCCGCTCCCAGGATGGAATGCAGTGCCTCGTAGAAACGGGATGTGTGGGGCTGGGATCCGGAGCGTCCGTTAGCCTCTTTGGTTTTTTGGTAGCCTTGTCTCAGCTCCTTGATTTTCACGCGGCACTGCGTTGCATCCCGGCTGTAGCCTCTCTCTGCCATGGCTTTGGAGATCTTCTCGTAGATCTTAGCATTCCTTCTTTTGGAGCGCAGCTCTGAAAGCACGGACTCATCGCCCCACACTGCGATGAGATCCAAGACTTCCCGATCAGTCCATGCTGGGGCCCTCTTTCTATTGGATTGCACGGCCATCTCTGCTGGAGAGCTCTGCATAGTTGCCACTGCTGCTGAGCTCCCCTCGATGTCCAAAGAGGAACTGAGATTCAAACTGCCCTGACAGGAAAATGAAAATGAATTCAAATTTTCCCGGGGGTGTGGCTGGTCAGAGCATCCGAGCTCGGACTGCTGTCCAGAGCGTCAACAGAGTGGTGCACTGTGGGATAGCTCCCGGAGCTATTACCGTCGATTTCCATCCACACCTAGCCTAATTCGATATGGCCATGTCGAATTTAGCGCTACTCCTCTCGTTGGGGAGGATTACAGAAATCGATTTAAAGAGAGCTTTATGTCGAACTAAATGGCTTCCTGGTGTGGACGGGTGCAGGGTTAATTCGATATAACGGCGCTAAAGTCGACATAAAAGCCTAGTGTAGACCAGGCCTCAGATAAAGAGATTTTGAGGCATTATTTTCTCTTTTGATAGCAACCTCTTTCCTCCCTGCCCCACTCTCTCCAAGCAAGAAGTTAAATGCTTGCTTGTTTATTTATTTCAAAGTTATTTCTGCATACAGATAGTTGGCAAAAACAAAGATGGGTCTGGACATCAGGAATGTAGGTGTGGCTGAATGTCAGGACCAAAGGGCCAGCACAACTGGGTGGGATATTTCCAGCGTAACTACTTCAACATACAGCAGAGAAAATGCATCACACCTTCTGGTCATACACATTCAACTACCTTCAACTGGAATCATTTTTGGTTCAAGCTGTGTGGGGCTAGCTCCCACTGGCATTACATCATCTTCTAATGGATAAGGAGCTAGCTTGGGTCCTCAAAAGAAACACAAATAAATAAAATAATAACACTGTAGAAATAATGGTCTGTTTAGCAGAGATGTGTATACTGAAAAAATAATTGCCCATACCCTATTATTTGGTTGAGTTTGCATGCAGACCTAGGTAGACCTTAAACAGCATACCCACAAGGATTATATGACTATGAAAAACTGAGAACTTATCAATTCATCAACACGCATGTGAGCGCATCATCCACTGCTGAAGCAATCTTTATTCTGCAAAGAATTTTAAAATTGTTATGTTGCTAACATAAAAGCAAAAAAGGCTTCAATATTTTTGCATTAAAATTATTGAAGCAAGTAAATAAATGTTCAAAGGATATAACAAAAGTGTGATTGTATTACTTTCAAATACATTACAACAAGCTGTTTGTCACCTACCACCACATACGCCAGGACTTCTATGGAGACCAGGAAGCAGGGAGTAACTGATCACGCAGTCATTCCTCATTATTTTAGACCTCAAATCAAGTAGCAACAGTCACGGGGAAAGGGTATGAGATTCAGGGGGCTGATGGGGAGGGGGTGGAAAGCAGATTGCAATTCTGTATCGGGTACGGCATCCTAATTTAAACAACATCGGGCTGTTGGTATCCCTCTGCTTCTCAGCCTCTTGTGCTTCACTAAAAATGACAAGCACATTTCTAGGTTCTGCTTTTTTATCAAGCTGACAAAGGTCAACAGTACTAGCCAGAAGAGTGTTGAAGTATTCAGTGCCTCAGGTCATCCTAATAGGTACTGGAGGGACTCATTGCAACACCACTGTAAGCCGTGATGGTAGGCTCTTTAAGTAGCAGCACTTTGCACATTCACAGCCTGGTTAATTTAATACAGTACTTGCCTCTTGTTTGCAAAAAATATTATTGGCATATTTCAGAACTTTTTTGTGGGTGACAGCTAACCGACTGAATTCAGGCATATAACAGATGCACCTTTTTATGCTCTGTTAAACCATGTTACAGACTACTGCCCCTAAGTGCATTCCTTTATTTATGCCGCAGCCAGATGAGCTAATTATCAGAGACAGACCCAGTTCCAGCTCTGCAAAGTCCAGTGGCAGTGGGAAGGATTTCTTTTGAAAGAACTGTCCCAACCATAAGCTTTTGAAGTCATCATACAATTTCATCTCTATAAGTGGTATGTTTGGGGGGAGCTGTATTAGCAACTTAAGAATTTAGTAGTCATTTTTAGTTTAAATAAATTGTATACTAGAATTCATTTTAAAAAATTAATATATTTAAGACCTAGACAGCTGAAAAATAGCTAAATATAGATTAAAACTAACTCTGTTAGTTGCTATCCAGTGCAACCCAGGCCTCCACTGCTAAACAATACATGAAAATGCCCCTCAGGTAAGCCAATAAAACCATATTAATAATATAATAATTTTTAAACCGTGGTTCATTCTATCCACATAATTTTAGTCTGCTTCATTATCCATGGGCAAAGAACTCCCATTTATTGCTCTCTTCACACCCAATACTATAACAAAGTTCCCTATTAGCAATTATGCCTCGCTCATATTTTATCAGTAGCAGCAGCTAGCTACTTTCAAAATTCTTAGCCTGTCTTGGCCATTTTTCACCAAATGAATGTCTCTTGCTTGCATGACTTCTCCCTATATTAGAGTTTTTGGTTAAAAAGATCATAATACGTACAGAAAGGGAAGGGGGAGACTTGATGTTGATAATTTTTACTACTTATGACTAAATGACCTCAACTGAAGAATGAAGAATTAAGCCATTTGTATTATAAGCTATGGTGCACTTTTTATGGTGTACAATTTAGCTAATAACTGGTTGGGGCCAATCTTTAACAAGTCACATATTTCCATTGTCCCTTCACCCCCTGCTCATGCTTTTACCACATCCTAACAAAAACATGACCAGAACTGGTGAAAAACATACGGTTCCAACTAATGAATCACATACTTTCCCGCAAGTGCAGTAAGTACTACCAGCTGTGACAGTCTTGCTTTGGCAGCAGAACCACTGCGGAACAAGGCCGACACATCTGAAACCAGCTGTACTGAAAAACCACAAGCAATATAAGTCCGTCTGCCTTCTCAGGGGCTTCTTTGTCTCTGCCTCTGTCTCTGCTCTGTCCCTAGAACATGCCAGCCATCTTGTTTTGACAGGGCTCAGAGTTTCGGAAGTTTCAAGGGGGAAAGAAGAATCTGCTGATTCAGAAAACTGGGTTTCAAGAAAATGATAACGAAGTCTTTGTCAAGCGAGAGTTCATGTCAGGAAATGTAAAGAGACAGTGTATGTATCTACAGGTCTTTTATGTTTGTACCAACCTTTGCAATGCAACTTACAGTGTACATAAAGATATATATACATATACACACACAAACATGTAAAAGATACCCACACGTGCGTGTATTTGAATGCACAGGCTGAGAGTGTATGCGTCTGTATTTGTTTAATGTTTAGCATATACATGTTGTGGTGAGGTTTAAAGGTTCTAGCAGCCTCAATTTGAGTGGGTCACACTATCCATAAGTGGCTTCAGACATCCGAAACAAGTGCTAATTAAAAACGTATACTGCTCCACATAATGCTGCATTCTGTATATGCCACATGTTACAGAAAAACTACTTTAGGAAAGATTGGGAGAGATTTAAAACATTACATTGGGACAATTTCTTGAATTCCTCAGCCTGCAAAGCCAGGTGCCTTAGTTACCATGAAATGTGCAGGACTCAGAAGGACTGAAATGGTTTAATAAAACATAGTTCATAACACAATGAAAAATAATATGAAATGACATTGTCTGTTTCTACCTTACTAAAGTTGCAACTGTATTTTTTTTTCCTTCAAATCAGTCAACTTTGGGTCATTAGAAAGAGTTAGGAAGAGGTCAAACAATAGCTGTTCAGGACTAACATGAAAGGCATGTCTTTTACACTCTGTCCTTTGTCACCTAATTTATAAGTACATAGATTATTCCAAATTCCACTTTGAGAGTGATTTACTCAGCAGTACTTGAATAATCATATCAATAACACTCCTATTTGTGATTTTTTTAAATGGGCACCACTTCACAGCAACCAATATCCAGTACAGAAATTACTATACAATTGGTTCTGTAATTACACTCTAATATTTATCATTAGAGTTAGTTGAATAGAGCAAAAACCTGCTCATGAAAGTTCACTGAATTAGAAATTAGATGTCAGTTTGACCTGTTCATATACTCTTATTATTCACTGTTCACAATCACTGACAAATATTCCCAGACATCAATATAGCAGAGATGAATTGCTGAGATTAGTATAACCTGGAAATTAAATTTGTTTCACATTTTTGGAAGCTATGGTTTATAAATTGGGCCATCCAATCAGGGAACAGAAACAATGCCATTTGAATTAGGCAACCAATCACAAAGTTCACTCCGTGAATTCCAAATATGGAATCCTTCTGAATATTAATACTAGAATACATTTTTAAAATCACAATCTGTTATGGATTATTTGTGAGCACAAAAGGGCTAAATTAATTGAATGAACTGTTTGGACTGAATAGGTTGGCCAACCTAACTGATCATTTTCAGTAGTGGCCATACAAACTTGCCAGCTTCCTTTGGTAATTAACTAAATATTTGCTAATAGATAATCAAGTTATTTCCTGTGGGAAGTATGGGAAAGTATAATGGAATATTGCAGATGGAGAGATAGTCATAAGTGAAACAGCACATTTTTTCATGGACCTTAGCATGACAATAACATTTACACTGTTGCTATCAGGGACAGATGTAATCAGTGGCGCTGGAACACTTTTAATAGGGGGGTGCTGAAAGCCAGGCCTCTTACCCCTGTCCGCATTCCCCACCCGACCCCCAGAGCTAGGGCCGGGAGCAGGGCCATGTCTCCAGGGGCGGGGGGTGGGGGAGCAGACCCGGACAAGCGTAAGGGAGCCAAGGCTGGGGCCACAGATGGGAGCGGGGACCCTGGGCCAGCAGCCTGGACCCCGGGCACAGGGCCAGGAGCCTGCATGCAGGGCTGGGAGCAGAGCCCCAGGAGCAGGGCCAGCAGCCAGGATCCCGTGTGGGGGACCAGAAGTGGAGCTCCAACTGCGGGGCTAGAAGCCCATGTGTGGGGCTGGGAACAGAGGCCAGGCATGGGGCCCGCAGCCGGGACCCGTCATGCAGGGCCAGGAGCAGAGCACAGCGTGAAACCTGGGCATGCTGCCGCACATCCTGCACCCCTAGCTCCCGCGCCTATGGATGTAACAGCAGCTCTTCTGATCCTAACATGGTTGAGAACACCATCCCATCCCAACTTCCCAGATAATTATTTAGGTGCAACTGAAGTTCCTTTGGGAACAGGGATATCTCCATCCCAGACAGCAGGACCAGCTGAGGAAGGAAAAAAGGGGAGCTTTTCATTAACCCTTATGGGACCATATAAAGTAGCTGTCACAATGGAACCATGATGCTAACACAAAATTAGCTTCACATTTGCATAATATTATTTTATTTTTAGATCACATCTTTCATGTAAAAGTATCCCAGTCGGACAGATTTTGTTCTCAAATAGATGTGTACAAGTTCTACATACTTTAATGGGACTTTTGTGATTTTATCTGCGCACGCAAATTAGCCCTGAACGTACATGCAGGAAGGAATTGCTTCATCCATCACCTGTCACGAGTAGCAGCTGGTGCCCAGAATAAGAGGTAGTCCTACAAGTAGTTAGTTTCCACACAAGCCTTAGCACATTGATATTTTTAAAGTGGCACTCACAGACTCAGAAAACACCTCCCCACTCCCCAACACACACACACAACTTTACCCCCTACTGATACACACCGAGCACAGCAGCTCTCTCAGCTCAGAAATCTTCCTACTTAACTGGTGGCTCTTGAAACATCAGAAGCACAAGGCAACATGTCGATGTGAGCTGGAATAGCTCATCAAAAAAATAAAATTCTCTGCTCTTTGCCTCTTCCCTGTTTTGCAGAGACTCCAGGGCTGGAAGTTACAGAAAGCAAGCGTACACTGTCTTATATGCTATATCCATGGGGCTCATCTCACCAAAGCTGATATTCCCTACTCTGTGCATCCTTCCTCTGCTGTTAACAGTTCATGTTTTATGTGGTCAGAAATCTCCTGGGGACAGCCAAATGTACTCCATCCAGTCCTCCAGAAGCAGCAGGAGATACTACATCCTACTGTACATGAGCCAAACTACACAGTTGTGACATTTTATTAAGCTTAATCTCATTAATCCCTATGACCAGACACTCCCACAAACACCCCACTGAATTCCAGTCACTTCTGGAGTAGAATGTAGCAGGTATTTCAACAGTACATGACAACACTACACAAAATCTTAAGAGGGAGAGTGAAGAACAGCAGCATATATCATTGAAATTACAGGAAACTATAGAGAGGCAGAGTGAAATACGTCTAGGAGCAGCTAACAACTTTGTCCTTACCAAACGATGCCCCGTTTTGTTTTAATTACAGTAATCCTCTTAACAGAAGTAACTTTTAAGATTTATTTAAAAACAAATGGTCACAAGAAATGCATTTTATTTCGGGCTTCTGGTTTTGGTGCTTTATTGATTTCATTTTTCAGGATGTATTTTTAGCAATGTTTGAGTTTTATATAGCTGTCCAAAAACAAGGGTTTTCAGGGATTTCTCTATCAGTAGGGTCTAGTCGGACCAATTAATGTGCAGCATGTTAGTGTGCTTTGGAAATCACATCCCCTTAGTCAACATTACCTTAGTGTAGATAGTGTAGTGTACCTTGGATACAGGTAACCCTTTCTGGTGTTTTTCTGGTGTTTATTGGATAAATCCAGATTTCTTTTCTTTCTCTTTTTTTGTACCCAGGTGTTTTATCAGTTAAAAACTAAAATCAGATATTCTGATCTTATCCAAAATATAACTCCAACAACACACTATATCTCGTAGTAACATCTTGGGCCTTTCGTATTGATGTAGAGGTTCGACTGGTAACCATTGATACACCACTTTTCACAGTACCTTGGGATTTCCTTGAAGGTTTCACACAAATACTGACCTCTCCCAACCTTGCTCAGCTTGTAAGAACATGAAAGTGACCATACTTTAAACAGACCAATGGCCAGCCTAACCTACTATTCTGCCACTGAGAGTGGCCAACAAAACTCTTTGAACTAATAAACAAAGCCCCAGGAAGTAGGTTACATAATGGATTAGAGCTGAGCAAAATTTGGAATTTCCATCCTGTGAAATTCAACCTTTGATTTCTTTCTGAAATGGGTTCAAAAGTTGCAACATCAACATTTTCAATGGAATGGAAATTCCACACAATTTCAAATAGGAAATGTCATTATCTTTTGTGTTGACATTTTTGATCAAAATGAAACATTTCAACATTCCTGAAATGCAAATGTTTCATTTTGATTTGTGGGACCACATTGCAACATTAAACTGCATTTCCCTATTGCTTTGTGGGACTAGTCATTCCAGCCCCATTCTGTCCTGTGGGCCAGGCTCCCTGTCTGGACTACATTTTCCATAATGGTCCCAGAATAATGTGACTATTATGATGCCCCACCCATAAGAAATTAATTAAGAGATATGGAGTCCAGACCATAGGAGAGAATGGGGGCTGGAACTTAGGGAGACCAGATCTCCCGATTTTATAGGGACAGTCCTGATTTTTGGGTCTTTTTCTTATATAGGCTCCTATTGCCCCCCACCCCGTCCCGATTTTTCACATTTGCTGTCTGGTCACCCTACTGGAACTACAACTTCCATAAAGTAATGTGCCATAAGTAAATGCAATGTAATGGTTAAAAAAAAAAAAAAGATACAAAAGGAAACATTTCAGGTCAGTTCAAAAATGATATACTCTAGTTCAGGATGAACTGTCCTTTCACTTTGATTTTTCCTATAAGAAAATCAAAACTTTTTACAAAAAAACCAAAAATTTCCAGAAAATGCATTTTCTGTTGAAAAATCATTCTAAAGGAAAATTCCCAACCGGTTCTTTCAAGCATTATAATCCAAACATTATAGTTAGGAAAACAGACACAAAAGTTAAATGACTTGCCCACACAGCAGTAACAGAGCCAGGGTTAGAAATCCAGGGCTTTTTGTTCATGCTTGTCCTTGCTGCTTAAGGAATTGTATAAATAGTATTGTTAGGCCCTTCTGAAATTCTATCCTTCATAATCTTTTTGTGCTTAGTTAGCAAATTTGATTACACTGCTATTCATTCCCTCTTCGAGCTCGTTAATGAATATACTAAACACTACAAGTCCTATCACAGATAGCCAAACCTGAGAATTGGTCATTTATCCCATGCTATTTCTTAACCAGGTTTTAATCTATGACAGGACTTCCCCTCTAGCTCCAGGGTTACCAAGTTTCTTTAATAGCCCCTTAGGAAGGACTTTGTCAAAAGCCTTGTGGAATCCAAAAATAAAGCATATAGAACAGTTCTCCTTAGTCCATCATTTTGTTCACTCTTTCAATAAATTCTAACGGGTTATAAAAAGCCACACTAGTTTGTCCCTATCACATTACACTCTTTTTAGAAGCTTTAACATTCTACTTTAAATCATTTTCTTAGTGAGTTCTCCTGACACCAAAAATAATATTCACCGGTCATTATCTTTAGGATTCACCTTTAAATGTAAGGGTAAGATGTTTGTTCCTGGAAAACTGGCTGATTTTTATTGAGATCTTTAACATTGGTATTCTGGTTAGTAGTTCAACACTGTTGGATTGTAATTCATTCAAAACTCTCAGGTGAGTGCCATCCAATCCTGGTGATTTATTGCAATTTAATTTCTTCTCATACCTCTATGAGCTCCACCAACATCTCAGCCTGATACAAGCTGTATAATGGCGACAGCAATGGAAATATTTTCTCGAAAAGTTACACTAGCCCAGTAATACCCACAACTTACTTACATGAAATCTATATAAACAGTTATGCTGGATTTAGCTTGTATTTAGTACCACTTGATAAAAAACTATTACCAATGTGGTTTACATAAATTAAATAAAGGATATTCCATATGGAAACCATATTTTAGCAGCAACCAATGTTTCATAATGAACACACTGACTTGCGCTCTCTGGGGCAGGCCTTCTCTTGCCTCTCACTGGCTGCACTATTCCTGTGATTTGTCTGCTAATATACTTAGCTCATGAAACCCAAGTAATTTGAATATTCTCACTGTAGTTAAAAAGGGATTAATTTCATCCCATGTTGTACTGGTAACAAGATAATTGGCCTCTTAGAAAAGTAGTACAATAAATTGCCCGCATCTATAAGTTATTCCAAACATAGGGTGACAACAGTAATTCACGGCTTGAACATCATTGTTTGTGTAAGTTATTAATGTCTTTTGTCTGTTTTCTTTATAATGTTTAAGTCCCTTTGCTTTGATCTCTGTCATGTAAAATTAATTAACCAACATGCCACAAAGATTCATCCTCTAAGTAGTTTAATATTTTATAAAACCTTTGAGTAATATTGAGTGTTTTTCTGTTTTAATAACTACAGTATCTTTGGGTATGTGTACACTGAAATGTAAACCCAGGGTTCAAACTCAGGCTCAAGCCTAAGCCCCCTTCTATCTACACCCATTTCGTGCTAACCCAGAGCTCAGACCCAGGATATCACGACCGCATGGGGGTAGAGGGTCCAAGCTGGGACTCAAGGTTCAAGCCCTATTGCTTTGAAGTATAGACGCAGTCCTCACTGGACTTGTGCTCTTGAAATCTGCCAAAAATATACCACAATATCGTGGGCCAACTTTCTTTGTCCTCTGTCCAAGTTTTCCTACACAGCACCATGAACAAAGGGCTAGAACAGCCACATTTTGGGAGGGCGCTAGGACATCTGGAATATGGGTGGCTGGACTCAGGCCTGCATACTGCAGTGCAGACACTGAAACCCCAGGTTGGAACAATTCCTAACCCGGGGTTACAAATGAGTGTAAATGCTCAAGCCTAGGTTAACAAAACAAGGGCCTGCTAACCTGAGTTCTATCATCTCTGGCCTTATGTTACACTGCAAACATATCCTTTATGTCTATATTTTACTAGAATTGATATAAGGTGCAAAAATCACTTAGGCTTATGTACCAAGAATCTGAATGAATGTTATATTGCTTTCCTCTAGATTTTAACCTTACAAACTTAATAAAAACTTAATTAGATGTCCTAATAGGTCAAGGCAAGAGAGATAATTTTGCTAACAGGACTTAAAAAGATTCAGCATGAAATCCTGGCCCCTTTGAAATCAATGAGAGTTTTGCCATTGCCTTCAACGGGGGCCAAGAGTTAACTCTCAGTTATGTATAAAATACACTCCAACAGGGGAAAAAGGCTGCTTCTGAAGAGAACACAAAAGAAACTACTGTAACAATAGTGGGTTCCCCTCCTTCCGCTATTTTTTATTGAAAGATTTAAGAGATAGGAGCAAAGCTTGAAAACATTTACCAGATGCCTACTAACCAGGGGACTGTGTCTAGTACCAGAGATTAAAAGATGATAGAAAGACAGTACCCCCATTGCAGGTCCCAAGGGAAGTGCTCAGATGAGAAGTCTGCCTGAGTGATTTAATAGAAAATGACAACTTTTTAAACAGAATTTTAAAGCAATCTTACTGAATTTATAATTATATCCCTGTGCCAGAATTCTAGAGAATGGTTCAAAAACATTCTGGATTCTCTAGAAAATATCGCATTCTCTATTAAATTCTGTATGTTTTCAGAGTAATTTTTCAAGAGCCCTATTGGTTTAACTGCAATTAAGCTCCATAGGACATTTTCATCAGGACAAGCATGCCAACTCCCATGTTCCTTGATACCAGTAGGAATCATACCCAGTATTTCCTACCAGAGTCCAGTCTCTGCACCCTGCCTTAACGTTCAGATTCCTACACGTTTGATAAATCTGTAGCACTCCCTCACCCTGGTAGGAGCAAGAAACAGGTCTTTTGAGGCAGAACCTCAGCTAATGTCAATTGCCATAGCTCTACTGACTTCAGTGGAGCTATGTTGCATGCAGTACTGTTGTAGCCATTTTGGCCCCACAATATTAGAGAGACAAGGTGGGTGAGGTAATATCTTTTATTGGCCAAACTTCTGTTGGTGAGAGAGACAAGCTGTCGAGCTTACACAGAACTCTTCTTCAATGGAACTGTGACAGTTTATATCAGCTGAAGATCTGCCCCTCCCTCTTTACTCCACTGCTCAAACTTAAGGTAAACTTCCAAACATCTGGTGAATTTCAGTGCTTCTCAGAACTCAGTAGTGAAACTCACCAGATAATTGTCAGTTTGACTATTTCTATCATCTCTGATCCACTCCCTAGATAAAGTTTCCTACTCGCTGCTGGCGAGTGCATTTTTCAGCCTTTGGAGAGAGATGGGATCAAGTGGCCTGAAAACAGGGCTAAGAGCCAGAAACTCCTACCTTCTAATTTCAACTTCTGTGGCTTCTGGCAAGCCAAGAATGCTTTCTGCCTCAATTTTCACCCTCTCTAAAAATGGCGATATTTACTTACCTATTACTCAGAGTGGCTGAGAGGATTAATTGGCATAGTCTTAATGTTTGCAGAATTACTGATGTTAAAAATCGCTATACAAGTGCTTAAATCAAAATAATTTTCAGTGCTAAGCTAGTGTCTAAATATATACTCTTCAACCCAGATCACAGAACTGTAATGGAAAAAGAGCATGTGATATTTATATTTGGACAAGAGATGTAGCTTCAGAAAGGACAATATTTGTCAAGAAATTGAAAAGAGTAGTTCCACTTGCCAACCAGTGTAATTTCAGATAGCAATTCTACCCTTTACCCATAAAAGTAATCAGAAAGGTAGTTCCAGTGTAATCCAGGGTACCAGACTGTGATAGTCTTGTCATGTTGTCCAAATCATTCGCACTTTTTGCAAAGCTTAGAAAGCTATGCTGGACTTTAAAACAAACAAACAAACAAACAAAAACCCTAAGAACCCAAATTCAGACCACCTTTGCTTAGTCGACAAAGTATTCCTGTTCTTCTCACATGCATCACCAAATCAATAGGAACAGTTTTCCAGGAGCAAGCACTTTGTCTGTTTCCCAACTCTGCAGCTGCAGGATGTAGACGGCTCTATACTAGGTCCTGCTCCTTATGCCACTATATTGATGTTTTACTTCAGTCTGCTGATAAGAGAAGTCCAGAATGTAGTTGGAACAAGTAGGTTGTTTTTGTTTCTAAATTTTACCATGAGGTAAACTAGGTTAGGTCAATTCCAAGCAGGGGAATAGGGCTTCCCTCAGTGAGGGTACCTCACAGTTAAAGAAAAGTGCCTTGTCTTCACTTTGTTTTTACTTCAGGATAGCTCACATACAGTAGTTACCCCAAGAGAGAAAAAAACATCATTTTTTTAGCAGTGAAGGCAAGACCTAAGTTGACTATCTCCATAATAGCTGAGCATCAAAAGAAGCAGGTCCTACCCAAGCTACAAATTTTAACCACAAGGTAACCAAGGCAAAGGATGTGTTGTAATAGAACACCTCAGGCTCACTTGTTTTTGTAGTGTTCACAGGCCCATATGCCAAGGCTTTGGCATGATTCAGGAATGTGGTCGCAGTATCATCAACAGTACAAAATGGAACCACACTGTTAAAGAGATCTCTGATATGGCTGTAACTGTATCATAGAGGAGTCCCTGGTAAACTGGAAAACATTTTTCTCCATTGATTCTGCATGTAATGCCTTACCAAGTATTTAATTTCATCCTCGATCTCCAAGCCTCTTATTTTTAGGGCCATGAAGAGTGTACCATCCCAATAACATAAAGGAAGCTTTGTGTAAATATCCAAAGCACTTCTTAGTGTGAAAATGATGCAGTGGAGATTAAAATTGAAAGAACCCTCCTCCTCCCCAATCCTGACAATTTCAAGACAAAGAAATTATTCTTTGGGGTGGTATTACAAGGAGACCTCAGAAGCATTTTCAGTGAATGGGAAAACTAATGTAAATAACTATAATAACAAATGTTTCAATTCTAGAGCACCTTTCATTAAAGGTCTGCAAAGACCTTAAACTAGAGACGGTCATTTCCAGTTTACAGATGTAGAAATTAAGGCATAGGGGGTGGAATCCTGGCCCCATTGAAGTCAAGGGCAAAACTTCCAGGAAGTTAAGTTGCATGGCCTTGGGCAAGTCAAAATTCAATGACACAGAAAAGCTAGGAACATAACCCAGGATTTGTAACTCTAATGGCCCTTTCTCTAATCACTAAACTAAGGGTATGTCTACACTACGAAATTAGGTCGATTTTATAGAAGTTGATCTTTAGAAATTGATTTTATACAGTCAATTGTGTATGTCCCCACAAAGCACATTAAGTCGGCGGAGTGCATCCTCAGTACTGTGGCTAGCATCAACTCACAGAGTGGTGCACTGTGGGCAGCTACCCCACAGTTCCCGCAGTCTCGGCTGCCCATTGGAATTCTGGGTTAAGCTCCCAATGGGGCAAAAACACTGTTGTGGGTGGTTTTGGGTACATGCCATCAGTCTCCCCTCCCTTCCTCCCTCCGTGAAAGCAACAGCAGACAATCATTTCGCACCTTTTTTCTTGGGTTACCCATGCAGATGCCATAGCACGGCAAGCATGGAGCCCGCTCAGCTCACCGCTGCTATTGTGAGCATTGTAAACACCTCGAGCATTATACTGCAGTATGTGCAGAACCTGGCTAAGAGATGGCAGCACGAGGGCGATTGTGAGAAGGACAAGGACACAGAGGTTCCTGAAAGCACAGGATGTGGCAATTGGGACATCATGGTGGCAGTGGGGCTGGTTGATACAGTGGAACGTCGATTCTGGGCCCGGCAAACAAGCACAGACTGGTGGGACCGCATAGTGTTGCAGGTATGGGATCATTCCTAGTGGCTGCGAAACTTTCCCACCCAAAGGCCCCCTTTCCGGGCACTGTGGGGTGTTCCCCCCCCCCCCCCCCCCGAAGTGCAGGAATACCAAGTTGAGAGCTGCCCTGAGAATCGAGTGGCGATAGCCCTGTGGAAGCTTGCAACGCTTGACTGTTACCAGTCAGTTGGGAATCAATTTCGAGTGGGCAAATCTACTGTGGGGACTGCTGTGATTCAAGTAGCCAGTGCAATCACTGACGTTCTGCTATCAAGTGGATGGCTTTTCTGCAATGGGGTTCCCTAACTGTGGTGGTGCGATAGACGGAACGCATATCTTGGCACCGGACCACCTTGCCAACCAGTACGTAAACCGCAAGGGGTACTTCTCAATGGTGCTGCAAGTACTGGTGGATCACAAGGGACGTTTCACCAACATCAACGTGGGATGGCCGGGAAAGGTGCATGACGCTCGCATCTTTAAGAACTCCGGGCTGTTTGAACAGCTGCAAGAAGAGACTTACTTCCCAGACCAGAAAATTACTGTGGGGGATGTTGAAATGCCAATAGTTATCCTTGGAGACCCAGCCTACCCCTTGCTCCCATGGCTCATAAAGCCATACACAGGCAGCCTGGACAGTAGTAAGGAGCAGTTCAACTATAGGCAGAGCAAGTGCAGAATGGTGGTAGAATGTGCCTTTGGACGTTTAAAAGCTCGCTGGCGCTGTTTGCTGACTAGGTTAGACCTCAGCACAACCAATATTCCCATTGTTATTGCTGCTTGCTGTGTGCTCCATAATATCTGTGAGAGTAAGGGGGAGACATTTATGGCGGGGTGGGAGGTTGAGGCAAATCACCTGGTGGCCGATTTTGAGCAGCCAGGCACCAGGGTGATTAGAAGAGCACAGCTAGGCGCGCTGCGCATCACAGAGGCTTTGAAAACCAGTTTCATGACTGGTCAGGCTACTGTGTGAGAGTTGTGTGTGTTTCTCCTTGATGCAAACCCACCTCCTTTGTGGATTTTAATTCCCTGTAAGCCAACCACCCTCCCCCCTTCAATCACAGCTAGCAAAGGAAATAAAGTCACTATTGTTTTGAAACCATGCATTCTTTCTTTATTAATTAAAAAAAAAGTGAGTTAACTGACAAGGTAGCCCGGGTGGAGTGGGGGAGGAGAGAAGGACAAGGCCACATTGCTTATTGTAGCCACACTACAAATCAAAACTGTTTGAATGACAGCCTTCTGTTGCTTAGCCATCCTATGGACTGGAGTGGAGTGGAGTGGCGTGGCATGGCTGGGTGCCCGGAGCCTTCCCCCACGTTCTTGGGCATCTGGGTGAGGAGGATATGGAATTGGGGAGGAGGGCAGGCGGTTATACAGTGGATGCAGTGGCGGTCTGTGGTCTTGCTGGCTTTCCTGCAGCTCCACCAGATGCCTGAGCATATCCGTTTGCTCCCCCATTAGCCTCAGCATCGCATCCTGCCTCTTCTCATCGCGCTCACTTAATGATTTCCTGGCCTCTGCCACTGAATGCCTCCATGCATTCAGCTGTGCCCTATCAGTGCAGGAAGACTGCATGAGCTTGGAAAACATGTCATCGTGAGTGCGTTTTTTTCGCCTTCTAATCTGCGATAACCTCAGGGACGGAGATGATAGGGGGAGCATATAAACATTTGCACCTGCGGGGGGATAAAAAGAGAGAGTAAAGTTTAAGATGATACATTTCTGAGAACAAAAGGGAGACTCTTTCACAGTGAATCAAGCAATTCACAGCAGACAGCACATGTGCTTTAGATACAAGGTCGCATTTTGCCTTTTATATTAAGTGCCTGCTGGTATGGTGACACATCACACATGGCTGGGCAACAGAATTCGGTTTCCAGGCAGCCATGGTAAGCCAAAGGATACGTGGGGTTGGCGTCTAACGCCTTCTTAACACGTGGGAATGGTTTCAAACTGCAGCGCCCTCCTTTCCCATAGCAAGCAATGCCGGTTGGGTTTGCCATTTAAAAGGAGGGGCTGTGGTTTTTAGGTGGATGTGCAGCACAAACCTCTCCCCACCCCACCGCGTGACTATTCTCTGGGATGATCCCTTCACCCCTCCCCCTGCCACATGGCTATTGTCAGGGATATTCCCTTTTAGCCAAGCCTAAACAGCCCAGCATGACCGGGGTCCTTTTACTGCTCCCTTACAAAAATTCCCCTATTTCAACCAGGTGACCATGAATGATATCACTCTCCTGAGGCTAATAGAAAGATAAAGACCGAATGTTGCTTGAATGGACCAAAATCCAGGACCATTCGCTGCCATGCTTTGTGCTGCAATGATTCCAGACTACTTGCTACTGGCTTGGTGTGGTAAAGTGGCCTGCCATGGAGGACGAAATAAGGCAGCCCTCCCCAGAAACCTTCTGCAAAGGCTTTCAGAGTACCTCCAGGAGAGCTTCATGGAGATGTCCCTGGAGGATTCCCGCTCCATCCCCAGACATGTTAACAGACTTTTCCAGTGGCTGTACTGGCCGCGAATGCATCCCAAGTCTTCAGGGCAAATCAAACATTAAACACTATTGCTTTTAAACCCTGTACTGTAGTTACAAATGTGTACTCACCAGAGGGGCCTTCTTCACCTTTAGGGTCGAGGATCCCGCCTTGGGTGGGTATTGACTCCAGGGTGATGAAAAGGTCCTGGCTGCCGGGGAGAACAGATTCACCGCTTGCCTGCTGCGCATTCTCCTCCTCCTCCTCTTCCTCATCCACAAAATCCTCCTCCGTGTTGCGTGAGACTCCCCTCTTGCAGGTGTCCACAGACAGTGGTAGGGTAGTGGTAGGTTCCCTCCCTAGAATGCTATGCAGCCGATCATAGAAGCGGCATGTATGGGGCTCTGACCCGGAGCGACCGTTTGCCTCCTTTGTCTTTTGGTAGGCTTGCCTGAGCTCCTTAACTTTCACACGGCTGCTGTGTGTCCCTGTTGTAGCCTCTGTCCATCATGCCCTGTGCGATTTTGGCATATATATATTAGCATTTCTTCTTTTTGATCAGAGTTCTGCCTGCACAGATTCTTCTCCCCATACAGCAATCAGATCCAGTGTCTCCCGTTCGGTCCATGCTGGAGCTCGTTTGCGATTCTGGGGGGACTGCATGGTCACCTGTGCTGCTGAGCTCGCCACGCTGACGAAACAGGAAATGAAATTCAAAATTTCCCGGGGCTTTTCCTGTGTACCTGGCTAGTGCATCGGAGTTGAAAGTGCTGTACAGAGCGGTCACATTGGACACTCTGGGATAGCTCCCGGAGGCCAATACTGTCAAATTGCGTCTGCACTACCCCAAATTCGACCAAGCAAGGTCGATTTTAGAGCTACTCCCCTCGCTGGGGAGGAGTACAGAGCCCTTTAGGTCGATGGAACTGGGTTGGTTGTGTAGATGCATTCATTATAAAATTGACCAAACGCGGCTAAATTCGACCTAACCCCGTACTGTAGACCAGGGCTAAGTTCCCTCTAATACAAAGCTGATACCATGTCAGGGAAGTAGTGCAGGATGGGCACTGTTAAAATACTAAGGTTTTAACTTCTGACTGTAACTAGTACCAGGTGAACAGTTTGGATACACCTCTAGAAGTGGCAATCTGAATCCAAAGCTAACCTTCTCTGAAACTCTTTGGTTGACAAATGAGTCTGGAAAGCCTACAAGAATAGACTCTTATGAGATTTCTAATAATTTCTCATCTCAGGCAGGGCTGAAAATATCATAAATGCTTCGGTCTAAATGTGTTGAAGCTCTGGCTTCTTCTACCAGCTCAGAAATGGTTGAGATGTCAAAGGCTCATGCACACACAAGACAGCTAACCAAACATGCTCCAAAAATATTTGGGTTCAGATAGAGTTTCAGATCAGCTCCTAGTTTATTTGAACTGATTCTACTCTTTAGGGAAGGGACAGTCTTTTTGTCCTGTGTTTTGTACAACACCTAGCAAGATATTCCTGGTTCATAATAACAACAAAAACCTGTTGACAGCACATACAGACAAGATGTCTTATGCTTTCTTATTTTAGGGCTTACAATTGTTTTCTGAAATTTTTCAGATTCAGAAAGTTTCATGGAAAATGTTTGCACAGATCTAGTTATAATGGAAATGCTGACAGATCTCTAATTATAACAATGTTATTGTCAGAGTCTGCTACTACTGGAACAAGATTTGATTACGTTCATATTTTTCTAACTTTAAATTTCAATGTTCTGCTACTAATTACAAATGTCAAAAACAGAACAAAAGCCCACTTGCTTGGCTTGTTGACTTCTGCACACATGTCAAACACACAGAGTTCATTAATGATTTCAAGGTTCCAGAAATGATAGCAATCTCTAAAGCAGCATTGTTCATTATTTTATTATTCCTTTTCAGATTAGCATCTTTCTGTATTGAAAATACTGCTCGGTTCAATTTCTTAATTCACAATACATATCAAATAAATAATTTTACACTTTGTGAAAGTGTAAATGAAAGTCCCATAAAGCTATCTGGGTTCTATATTTAAAATAAAAAACAAACAAACAAAACATACTAAGCCCTAAATTAAAGCAAACATGAGCCAGTTTTCCTGAATTGCACCTCATCAAGCTATCATTAGAAACACAAACTTAGCATGCACACTAACTAGAGGTAGTTAAAAAACAACAAGCCAGTGCCATGCTCCTCTGAGATAGAGAATGAAGACCTCTGCTCTTCTCTGTCCTCTTTATGTAAAGATGTCTTTTCTGGGTGAGGAAAACAATAGCAAGGCAACAATGAATAACCAGCTGTCTGTAAAGAACAAGAGAAAGATGTGATTTCTACAACAAAGTTTAAGATATAGAATAGAATGTGCATAAACATTTACTGGACACAATAAATAGCCTGTGTATCAATTACTGTAATTTTGGTGATAGCCATGTGTAGTGTTTCCCCCCTCCCCTTTTTTTGGTTCTGTGTGAAAGGCCCTCCCAAACAGCAAGAGACACCAACCACACACAAAGTGACTGTTAAATTCCCCCAAAACAGAGGAAAATACTCTTTCATTTCTAGTAATCTAAGGTGTAACTTAACAATAGCAGGAAAACCATTTTCAGACAAAAGTGTGATTGATGTGAACAGAGCAGCAAAATGAGGACAGACTCATGCATGGAATTAAGTGAGAAACCACAACTTTTATTAAATTTTAACACAAAGCAGGAGTGCCACCCACTCATTACCCATACTCTCCTATGCCAGACATTTAATTGGTTCTAGTATGGCGGTTACAGGGCTCCTTACCATATAACGCGTAACTGGTGCCAGGGCTACTTACCATATAACCCGTAATGTGGGGTAGGCTCTCCTCAATCTCCCCGCCAGAACTCAGCTCTCCTGAGCCTTAGCACCCTCAATCCTCCATGACTGAGACAAAGGGTGCAGCAGGATGGGGACCTCAGCCCACAAGGTCTCATCTGGTCCCATAAAGACTACAAGGTCTCACCCTATCGCCTGAAACCAAGGCCCACCACAAATACCCCAGTTTTTTTAACTCTAGGAACAGTTCATTTTATTCTCTTAACCACACCGGAAACTGGCCGCAAGTTGCGACACATAAACAACTCCACCCCAGTTAGGCACTAAGCACATTCCTACTTAACTCGCTGTGACTTGCAGGTGCTGCAAGGAAGGCAAAAAACACTCTGGTCCTCTACCAATTTGGCACATGGGAGAAAAAATTACTTCCTGAGCCCCTAAACAGGCAGTTCGCTAGACCCACAGCATCTGTCAGGTTGGGTTCCCATTCCTAGTTAGAGTGGGTAGGGTGAGTTGCTGGAAAGGAGCCAAAAGATGCTCCAAATGGCATCTGCGCTGAGCTAAATCCTTGAAGCTGCGGAATGCTGGCCAATGAACACTTCAGCTGGCCAATGGGTGCCAGAGACTCCCGGGAAGGAGTATCTCCCTCCCTTGCCACTAGGACTGTCCCTGTTTCACCCACACATTGATGCAGATGGGTGGCCTTTTTAAGTACACAGTACCTCATTAACTTACTTTACACAATAATTAAAAAGACCAATTCTTGAAGATACATAAGGACTAGCAATCACTAAGGGGAACTAATTTTATGCAAACATACTGAAAGACATGTGGGGTATTTGAAGCTGGTACCTGGATTGTTCTTCCAGTAAATTTAAATGTTGTTGAGGCAATTTGTGAAACTGTGACCACACTGTGCATGAATAAATCCCCTAGAATTATTTCACTTCTGTTATAGGATCTAATTCTGCCTGTGTTCCTACTGGCTCACACAGAACTCTTGAAAGCAGACAGTTGACATTTCCTCACCCAATTTTGGCTCCTCCCTACAACACATGAAGAGACTCAGCTTTACAAGCTCCTTGCCATGCAAGACATAGAACTCAGGACAAAGCCTAGAGATCATTTAATATGGTCCACATATGCCCCTCAACAAGGCAATGGGACATGCACACTCACTGTCACAGGAATTATTTATGCTCATGATGGGATTAGTCAATGAGGAGTAGGAGCATTTGTAGTCAGAATATTGTTACGTGTTAGCGATGCCTTTGCTGTGTTAATGCACATAGGTTCTGGAATTCTTTACACAGTAGGCCAGAATTGGGTACATAATTTTCACAGAAAACCAGATTACTGTAAATGGTACCAATACTATGAAAATATTTTCAACCATTTTGAAACAACTTTGGGTTTTTTCTCAGAATGTTAAAAAATACCCTCATTTTTAAAAAATATTCTTCAGATACCCCAAACTGTAACATTTTAAATGATGTAATTAGTCTTGTAACAGCAACACATAATGCAAAAGAAGAAATCTAACAGTAATTAACAACTTAACCATCTCTTCTTTTCAATCAACAGATTGAAAGAGATACTTGGTTTTCTGGTTTGTTTGGGGTTTTTAACCTCTTTTTAGAAAAAAAAGTATACTTACTTTGATGGGGTGGTTTTATAATAAGAGCAGAATAAAGTCAGCTGTTGATAAATTAATCTTTGGACAGATCAAGAACTGTGACTCAGATCCTCCTCCTCTGCAGATAAACCTGCAGGAAGGCCTTATGGAGGTTTCCCCTCTGCAGAGATTCCCTCCACTATCATAATCTCAGTGAAAGGGCAGGTTTTCATCCTCATGGAAGTGTGAGGGGGCCCTTAGCAGTGACAGTGCATTTTCCTCCCTACCAACAGGTGGCTCTTTTGCAGCCATGTTACTGGGAACTTCTCCAGACAGAAAGTACTCTGGGACCCACAGGCCTGGAGAAGGGATTACATACAACCACACCAGTTCTCATCCTCTCCATCCCCAGCTGGCCTACTCCCCACCACCTCTCCTAGCATGGAAACAGGACCTTATGGGGAGGACCCCACAGGAGAATATAGATAAAGATGGTGCTGTGGAAGGCTGAGCCCCAATTCTCAGTGAAAGATTAGGGGTGGGGGAGTTATTCTGCTTGGGGATCTGGCTCTCTGTGGCTAACAGAAGTAAAATACACCTCCGTATACTCAGCAGCATTTAAGTTTCGAACAAGGTTTTCTCTACTTTCTAAGCAGAATAATATTCTTTCCTTTGCCTAGACACAAATATAAAAATCTCCAAAACTCACCCATATCTGCCTATTTATTGGAAAAAAGTATGTATTCTCTCACCATAAGCAAATACTAAAAGTAGCCGTTACTAAGCAACATTTAACATTCAGTTTAAACCTGCTCATCAAAGTTAAGACTTATCATAATGTTTCATAAGACAAGATAAACATTGACCTTACATTTATAGCACTGTTTTTATAGGTTGTTAGTAGAAGAGCACTGATTACTTTTGGGAATATTAGACATTAGCGTAGCTGTTTAACTTCTCTGGTCTGCTTCTATGATTATGTATTCCTACGCTTTTATAGTAGAAACAAAGAAAGAAAAGTAGAATTACCTAAATGGAGGAGACGCACCAAAATAGTGAGTAAGAGACAAAGGACTTGACTTTCGAAGAGGACTGGTGATTTTGGGTGCGCTTTAAAAGAGGATGATTTTTAGAGAGCAAATACATAGCACTATCTGAAAATCAGGCCCCTAAGGTTGAAATTGGGCACCAAAAACCAACTAGTCAGTCTTGAAAATTTAGGCAACAGTTCAACAAGGTCAAACAAATGGTTTTCCTTTTTATTAAATGTATGGATTCTGAGCAAAGGTATAGCCACAATTTACTTTTGTCCTAACTTAAGTGGATGTTTTTCCTCAAGAAAAAAAGGAGTAAAAGACTCAGTTGAAACCTCAGGATTTGGTCCAGTTTTCACTTGGTTGTCAACACTCTGATGTAGGGTTTCAGACCCACGCACTCTGATATTGTGCTAAAGCACGTGAAGCTGAAAATGAAAGTGACAAATCTATTATCTTTGACTAGGCACTGAGATGCCTGGAGTAATAAAACAGCACAATTGGTCAAAAATAAATTAGATTTTTAAAATTATTTCATATTTAATAATCTCTGAAGTTATTAATAATTAAATGTGGTGAGGAAATATTTAAAATATGCATATAATATTCAACTTGGCATTTCTTTGAGTGTTTTGTCTGAGTGAGGGAGAACTGAACAACAGAGTCAGTTAATACCCCAGGACCTTTTCACAATATTTGTCAAAGTGCATGATTGCAATAGGAATAAGGACCTCAAGATTAGGCCCCTGGCAATCAATAGGAATAGAAATGGTTGATTATTTCTTCTAGATTTTGTAAAATGTTGCCTAAAAAGCTCACAAGTCTCATCACTTTAAAAACAAAAGCAGCCTCTCAGACCTCCAAAAGCAGGAAGTGACATGTATGAAATCAATTACTCTTCTAGACACGATCCTTTTAAAAGTCTCACCCTATGGCCAAATTCTGAGAAGTTCTGAGCATTTCCATCTCCCACTGAAGTCAATGGAAATTTCAGCTAGTGCTCAGCAAATCTCAGAATTTAACCTGACATAATTAGGGGCAATATCACAGTACAATGTGAAGGCTATGTTGAGCTCAGCTACCGAAGGACACAAAGGTAAGTGTCAAATTGTACTTTCCATTTACTGTGGTGTAACAGAGCAGAATTTGGTCAAAAGCACACAAATGTTGTCTATATTTAAATATGTTTTAGCAAGAGCAAATGAGAAATTGCTAGGCCTTTTTCTTTTAATTTGGTAATTGGTGCACATTGCAGTAATATCCCAAAGGCCCTGTTAAAGATTGAGGCCCCATTGTGGCAAACACTGTACAAACACATAGGAAGACACAGCCCCTGCTCCAACCTTACAATTGGAAAAGACAAAATGCCAACAAAGGGCCAATGTTGGCAAATGTCATGTTAGTTCCATTGTTTTATATTATATATTAAAAATATTGGGGGTCAGGGGAGAGGGAGAGAGGAGGACAGGACAGGAGCATGGGAATAGGAAAAAAGGAACAAAAAGACATAAGAGGGTGGGGGTAGGCAACACAGACAGTTGGGAGAGAAAAGAGGCTATGAAAAGACAAGAGGGAGGGACGGTGAGAGCACTGAAAGGCAGGGAGAGTGAGGCCAGCTGCAGAAGGACTCTGATTAAGAGGGGAGAGAGGAGAGATGAGCAGTCAGTCAGTCATCAGCAGAAAGAGAAGAAAGAATATCCACAGATCAAAATAAAAAAGTGAAAGTCTCTTATAGGGGATGGGAGTAAAGGTCTGGCTCCACCCTCAGGAGCATTTCTCTTCCTGCCCCAGTGCACATGGCTGGGAGAGGCAAGGGCTGTTTGGGGACTGTTTCCTTCTGGAGCAACCCCTTCCAGGGATAATGCCCCTTTTCTGGGGCATCAAATACTGCCCTCGCTCCTGAAACCAAGAAGATGTGCACTTAAGCACTTACTACATATATGTTCATATGGGAGGAAACACCTTTACATTCCAAAGTCAAGGTCCTAATATGGACCTGAAGTATTATAGTGGTTGTTTATCCACATCCTATCAAAATATATTATATTTAACGGTTAAAAGGTTTGCATTATTACAGAATATAACAACACTATAACGATTCCTTTTCCTGGTAATCTAAGGATTAGGATCAGCTGTCACAAAGTGAAGAGTCACTGAAAGCAACTGGATTGCAATAGCTCATCAGAGCATAATTAGTAACAATGTTGCTAAAAATGTGTAGTAATGGTTAATATGAATCCATCAACTAAACTGTATTAATGGTGTTATTTGTCAACTGTCCAAGTATTGCTGGAAGCCCAAAGAAGAGCCGAGAACTACCTTCTTATTTACTGAATCCATACAAGTGATCCTTTAGCGTATATTTCTAAGGGGCTCAATTCAGCAATCCTCAGCACACTGAACTCCCATTTATATCAATGGCCTGCGCACACACACATACACAGGAGCAATGTCCTACAGCATTCTGTTAAACAGAATTGGACAAATATCTAAAAATATTTCTATAAATGTCTGCTCAACCAAAATACTGAATTTACTCTGCGTATGTTGGTGCCCCTTTCGTATTCGCTTTCTGTGGACATTCTGGTGATTACATTTCTTGGCAGGAATGCTTGCAGAACAGAGAACTGAATATGAAGTGAATGTTGGTGCTCTAGAAAGGGGTTCCCCAAATGTGGGCTTTTTTAATAGGGCATTGCAACACAATATAATTGTCTCATGAGGAAATATCATAAGATTCAGGCTGCTGAATTTCCTTTAAGTTTGGCATCTATCAGCTTACCTGAACGTGATTGGCTCAGATGAGCCTGGATCATTTCCCTGAACCATAAAACCTAAGTTCACCCCTTAGAACCGTAATGTTTCTATACCATCAGCCAAATAAATGCTAGACGAAATAAGTGATGTATATACACACTACAGCTACAGTCTCTGAAGGATTAAAAATGGTATTTTTCATTAATATAATGACTTTCATCCCAAAGTATTTCAAAACTTTTCACAGACACATCTGGATCAGACAGTACAAGCCCACCTAATAAATATATCACTGAACAACAGAGCGATTAGATGTAAGTTTGGCCGAGGACAATGGCTCTTATAAAATGTACCACTGGATCTTTGGGCTTTATTCTCTGAATCAGGAGCTAAACGTTAAAATAAACAGAATTACCGTAAATGGGCACAGCACGGGTGTGAGAACAGAAACAGGGCCTTAATGTCCACAGAAACAGGCAGGGCCTTATTTTTAAGGTCTCCTTTGAAAGGTTTCCTGACACAGTAAACTGTACAGTAATCAGTTCATCTACCCACTGAAGGGCTGAGAGAGTGGATCCTGCTCTGATTTGAAACTGCAATTCCAGGGAATACAGGCATTCTAAAACTCAGGCTGAATTCTGAACTCTTTTTGCAGTCCTTGTTCAGGTAACACCCTGGCTTCAGGATTTGGTCCCTGTTGTTTAGACTCGTAAGTCATCCCCCTCCAGGTTAGTCTTCTTGGGTTCTAATACCGTATGTGCTGTAAACCAGAGAGGAACAGAAAATGTGCAATGGCATTAGAAGCTGCAGAATCTCTTTAAAATCCAAAGCAAAAAACGGATGTGTGTGGATTTAGAACGACAATGGATTTTACTTTCCAGCGATTTTTAATGGGGTACATAGGGTATTAATGTGGCCGTCTTGTTTAAATTATGTGAAAATCTGAGATGCACAGTGCATAAATGCAGGTAAAATAAGGCCCCTATAGATTAGTGCCAGTCACTGAAATGTTTACACATTCCAGGTAAAATATTCCATTGTTATAAATTCTGTAAAGACTAATTAAAGAGTTTTCAGAGCTTTACCTTCCAGTCTGTGTAACTGAGACTTTTTACATCTGACCTGCAGGAATAAAATATCCTTGACTGCTGAACTGCCTGCCTTCACGGTAGAAAAATATTATTTTAAAAACTATATTAGATCTCTTTATAGTATGCTAATAGCTAAGCCATTCTTAAATCATAAAAATGGCTGTTTTCAGGTTTTAGCCTGGTTTCGGAAAACCTCTAGAACCTTTTCATTTGGGTGGATCTATTAGGCAACATGTTATAACTAGCTCTTTTTATTTTACAATCAACTTAAAAGTTGGGTTCAAAGTTGGCTTTAGAAGTTCCATATGCCAAATAAGTTACTCATACAATTGTGTTTATTCAGAGACAGATTCTGTTCTCAGCTGCATAGTTTAAGAGGCTGGAATAACTCTACTGAAATCAACAGGGTTATTCTAGATTTACTTTGTTTTAACTGTAATCAGAATTTGACTCAATGGACCAAATTCAGAGATGACAGAAATGGTGGAGAAAGTTTCATGTTGTAAGATGAGCATGAATGTTTTAAACCTGTCAGTGTGTACGTCTACAGTGCAAAAAAAAAAAAAATAATAAAAAAAATCCCATGGCAGCAAGCTATAGAGCCTGGATCAACTGACTCGGGCTCGCAGTATGATGCAAAAAATAGCACTGTAGATGTCCCCGCTCAGGCTGGAGCCCAGGTTCTGAGACCCTCCCCTCCTTGCCAGGTTTCACAGCCAGTCCAAGCGGGATAGTCTACACGGCTATTTTTAGCCTCATAGCACAAGCCATGTGGGCCTCTGGGAGTCACTGCCATGGGATTTGGGTTTCTTTTGCTGTGTAGATGTACCCAGGATTAGTTACATCCTGAAGGGAGCAGAAAGACATTGGTAGCAGCAAACGAATCAAAGGAAGATGGTGTAACAAAGTGCACTAGAGATTGCTTATTTACACCTTCCTGTTGACTAGTTTTCCTCCTACAGTCCCCTTCCTTCATTCACACTTATACCAACTTACTCTCATATACTAATTTACGGATATGTGATTTATATCACGAATTATATCATAAGCATCATGTGTACCACTTGCCCAGCGCAAGATAAGAAATTAAAATTCTAATTTGCTGAGTTTTAGTACATTGGAGAGAAGGTCAATCATCATTTTAGTTACTTACATATTGTAATATGACTCTTTTCAATTTGTTTTTGTATATATTTCATAATATAGATATTTCAGCCTATTTCTGAATGACTTGAACACACAGAAATAGAGCAAATGTGACATGTGCTGTGCTCTTTTTCATATCACAAACCAAATTTGACCCATGTTATTCACCTTTCAACTTTTATAAACTGTAGGATTTCATTATATTGTTATTTTGGGTTGATAGACAATATTTTTGAACCAAAAATACCACTAAACTAGGGAGACTTGGAATTTATCATTTCCAACCACCCACTTGGCCAATGAACTAAACTGTATTCCCAGTTCTCTGGCAGATCATGGCAAGTAGCTCATTAGATTGTTCTTCACGTTAAATTACTGAAAAGGGTGATGTATTTATAATACCTCTTGCAATGCTATAAAATGGCTCATCAATCTGTTTTATTCAAGGAAAGTCCACATAAGGCCACTAGTCTGTTACTGGCAATAAACCTTGGGTGCGTTTTCAAAAGACCTGCATATTAGATAGTGATTTATAGTCCCTGTCCAAGAAATCAAACATGACACTAACAAGGCACGGGATAACTCAAGTGACACTTTCAAAAGCAATATAATTCAGAAAGTACATCATCTGAGTATTACACACACTAAGAGAAGGAAAACAGAAGAATATCTTATTTTTCAAGAGAGCATACACTTGGAGGAAAAAATAAACCCCCACTCATTTTTATATCTATTTCCTTTTTGTTTTTTAAAAAATTTAATATAGTATTCCACTTGATTTGTTGTTGTGTGTTAGGCTTTGTCTACACTGTCAACTGAATGACAAAACTTTTGTAGTTCACAGGTGTTTAAAAAAGCCCTCTCCCCCCCCCCCCCCCCGAAAGACAAAAGTTTTGCTATGGCAAGTGGCAGTGTAAACGGCTTGTTGTCAGCAGGAGTGCTCTCCTGTCGACAATGCGAACCCCACTCGTAGCGGGTGGAAGTATTTGTCGGCAAAAGTACCAACAAACAGCGGTTACACTGCCTGACTTTGTGTGGACAAAACCTTAGATGCAGATTGCTCCTACTGCACTCCTCCCTGTCTATCTTGTGACTTCACAGTGTACTGTCGAAAAGAAACAGTTGTATCATCTAGGTACTGTCTATATCTTTGTATCTCATACAGCACTGAGCACATCATCAGGGGCTTAATAAACAACAACATGGTCTGCTTTTTAAAGAGATGCTGACAGCTAGTTTAAAACCAAAATGCAGGTTTAGAGGGGGTTTTATACAGCCTAATATAAATATAAATGCTTCCATGTAATTGTTTTTTCAGTGTTAGTGCAAACAGTTTTTTTTTTCTATTTAGGTTTTCAACACTACAAAAAATATTTAATGACAATAATACTGTGCAGGTGTATGAAGAACAGAAAGGGAAACTCCAGTCTAATTATGCTCTGTAAACTGAGTGAAGTGCGAAAAATAAACAGGATAAACAGGAAAAAGGAACTCTTCTCCCTCTCTAGCTTTAACAATCTAAGGGGGGAGGGATAGCTCAGTGGTTTGAGCATTGGCCTGCTAAACCCAGGGTTGTGAGCTCAATCCTTGAGGGGGCCATTTGGGAATTTAGTTGGGGATTGGTCCTGCTTTGAGCAGGGGGTTGGACTAGATGACCTCCTGAGGTCCCTTTCAACCCTAAGATTCTATGATCTAAGTGGTAATACTGGTGTGACACTACGCCCCATATTCTTCATAGAAATATTGTTATAATATGATTATAGCATATCTAAGATGTATTTTATGCAAGATGGGTCTTGTGAGATATCATTGGAAAGGTTGTGATTTACTGAATATGATTATCCTATTTGTATGCATGTATCATTTTTGTATCTAAACTATAACAGAAAATAACAGACAATAGACAATAAGACAATAACAAAAAGACAATAAGACAAAAAGACAATAACAGAAAATGTGGAAATGGCAGAGGTGCTTAATGACTTCTTTATTTTGATTTTCATGAAGGTTGGTGGTGATTGGATGTCTAACGTAGTTAATGTCAGTGAAAATGAGGTAGGATCAGAGTCTAAAATAGGGAAAGAACAAGTCAAAAATTACTTAGACAAGTTAGATGTCTTCAAATCACCAGGGCCTGATGAAATGCATCAAGAAGCTGACTGAGGAGATATCTGAGCCATTGGCAATTATCTCTGAAAATTCATGGAAGACGGGAGACATTCCAGAAGACTGGAAAAGGGAAATATAGTGCCCATCTATAAAAAGGGGAATAAGGACAACCCGGGGGAATTACAGACCTGTCAGCTTAACTTCTGTACCAGGAAAGATAATAGAGCAAATAATTAAGCAATCAATTTGCAAACACCTAGAAGATAATAAGGTGGTAAACAACAGTCATCATGGATTTGTCAAGAACAAATTGTGTCAAACCAACCTGATAGCTTTCTTTGACAGGGAAACAAGCCTTGTGGATGGGGGGGAAGCGGTAGATGTGGTATATCTTGACTTTAGTAAGGCTTTTGATACTGTCTCGCATGACCGTCTCTTAAACAAACTAGGGAAATACAACCTAGATGGAGCTACTATAAGGTGGGTGCATAACTGGTTGGAAAATCGTTCCCAGAGAATAGTTATCAGTGGTTCACAGTCATGCTGAAAGGGCATAAAGAGTAGGGTCCCGCAGGGATCGGTTCTGGGTCCAGTGCTGTTCAATATCTTCCATCAATGATTTAGAAAATGGCATAGAGAGTATACTTATAAAGTTTGTGGATGATACAAAGCTGGGAGGGGTTGCAAGTGTTTTGGAGGATAGGATTAAAATTCAAAATCATCTGAACAAACTGGAGAAATGGTCTGAAGTAAATAGGATGAAATTCAATAAGGACAAATGCAAAGTACTCCACTTAGGAAGGAACAATCAGTTGCACACATACAAAATGGGAAATGACTGCCTTTGACGGAGTACTGCGGAAAGGGATCTAGGGGTCATAGTGGATCACAAGCTAAATATGAGTCAACAGTGTAACACTGTTGCAAAAAAAGCAAACATCATTCTGAGATGTATTAGCAGGAGTATTGTAAGCAAGACACAAGAAGTAATTCTTCCGCTCTACTCAGGCCCCAACTGGAGTATTGTGTCCAGTTCTGGGTGCCACGTTTCAGGAAAGATGTGGACAAATTGGAGAAAGTCCAGAGAAGAGCAACAAAAATGATTAAAGGTCTAGAAAACATGACCTATGGGTTTGTTTAGTCTGGAGAAGAGAAGACTGAGAGGGGACATAACAGTTTTCTAGTACATAAAAATGTTGTTACAAGGAGGAGAGAGAAAAATTGTTCTTCTTAACCTCTGAGGACAGAACAAAAAGCAATGGGCTTAAATTGCAGCAAGGGAGGTTTAGGTTGGACATTAGGAAAAACTTCCCGTCAAAGTGGTTAAGCACTGGAATAAATTGCCTAGGGAGGTAATGGAATCTCCATCATTGGGGATTTTTAAGAGCAGGTGGGACAAACACCTGTCAGGGATGATCTAGATAATACTTACTCTTGCCTTGAGTGCAAGGAACTGGACTAGATGACCTCTTGAGGTCCCTTCCAGTCCTATGATTCTATCTGTACTACAAAAGTCTTTGCACGCGGGGAATGCCCACTAGACAGAATGCAATCAGTCTGGCTGGCTAGCTGGGGACAAGTCAATGGACCATTAGGGAGGACAACAGGTCTCTGAAGATGCTAATCTCCCACCTTTCTGGGATGCTATGAACGGCCTTTGACTCAGGCTGCTTTGACACTGCAGGATCATGTGATCATGTCACCTGGTACTGGACTCCATGATAGAATACCAGTATTTTTCCACTGAGGGGGGGAGGTGACCACACTGGAAAACAAAGGGTTCCTGCCATATGTAAAATCTATTTAAGGCAGGGGAGTGACTTAATCACTGGTCATTCTTCACTGAATCCCCGCCCAGGATGACTGTTGGAAACATCTAAGAAACAAAGACAGGGGGGGGGGGACTGAACCCAGGCGAGAGGGTGTCTGGCCTGTGAAAGAAATACCATAGTTTTAAGCTGCAAGCAAGAGCAGCTTGCCTTCAAGAATCTCTGCAATCTGCCTAAAACAACATTTAGGGTGAGAAATTGCTAGTTATAACCAGTTTCTTTAATATATTAAGCTTAGCTTGTGTGTTTGTTTCACTTGCTAGGTAATCTGCTTTGATCTGTTTGCTATCCCTTATGATCACTTCAAATCTGTCTTTTGAAGCTAATAAACTTGCTTTTTCTAAAACCAGTTTGTGGAATTCATAACGTGCGGGGGGGGGGGGAAGCTGTGCATATCTTCCTCCACACTGAGGAGGGAAGCGGATTTCAATGAGCTTACGCTGTACAATTCTCTGTGCAGCGCAAGATGATACAATTTGGGGTTTACACTCCAGAGGGGGAGTGCACTTCTCTAGCTGAGTCTTCCCATGCAGAGCTGATTTCAGTGTCTGTGTCTTTCTGCAGCTGGGTGTCTCTCTACCTGTGTGTGCTCTAGAGGAGGCTTGAGGGCCCACTTCAGCAGGACAGTGTAAGGGAGTCCAGGCTGGTGGAACAGGCAGATTCAGTGGTACCCCAGTACATCAGGTGGCACCCCAGAAAGGGGGGGGGAACAACCCATCACAAGTGGTAATGCCATTTTAAAATTTTTATTTTATGTGTCCCTTTAAAAGTGAATATTTTGCAAAATGTCATAGAAAGTATTAATGGGACACAGCCATCCTGAAATCTAATCAAGTTAAAAAAAAGAATAAAAACTAGTTTCTGACACTACTCTTGACTCTCGGTGCCTCTACCAATTTTTGCTTTTACAAACAGATTTTCACATTAATCTGATGTTTTTCTCTCTCACTTGTGTGAAGAAGGGAAAACTAACTAGAAAAGGGAAACATTGAAACTGGCTATACAAAAAGTGCTTTTGAATGCATAAGGCAAACAATCTGAAAAAGAGCAAGTTTCCTCCAATATCTTTCAATGACAGCAACCACAAACTTAGATCCAGCAACAAGACTAGACTCCTATGCCCATATGGAGCCCTGAAAGATAGGGACCTTTTGTGTTACTTGTAACCACAGTTAGGATAATACTTTCAGAAAGAAGTGTGATTTTTAATATGACAAACTCTCTTTAAAAGCACTGGTAAAACACTGGATTGAACAAACATTTCAATACCTACTGGATTAAGTGATGTCAAATGAAGTCCAGATTTCCAATGTTGATGGGTTTTTAAGGTTATTCTATATAAAAATATATATCTTCACCTTACAATGCTTTCCATTTTGTGTAATATGCTCATGGGGTAACATTCTACTAGGAAGAAAAACATCATCTGGAACCCTTACCTATTATAATACAAAATACATTACCTTTGCTAAGAGTTACAGCAACAAATATTTTATAAACCACCCCCTTGTCACCTGCTAAGATGCTCAGGCCATGCACAACAACTTCAAATACCGCACAGTACCATAGATAAAGATGGGTGGATGGGTGGATGGATGGATACCAACTATGGTAAACAAAAAGGGGAGTATAATTTTCAATGGGGATACTGTAGAACCTATCAAGGGGCTCCCAAGCTCTCTGGCAACCTTCATATACTCCTCTCCCTATCTACGTCTTTGGCTTTTCTCCCATCTGCTGATTGTAATGTGTCATATTCAAGATGAAAGTACTTCAGGTCTGGGACCATTCTTCTCTCCAGTCTGTAAGGCACCTAGCACATTTTAGGAGGTAAGTAAATAATAAAATTGATAATAAAATACCTAATAGAAAAAAAGTGTAGTGTTTCAACATGCTTTTAAAAATAAAAGATGATACAAGCTAAGGTAGGTGATGTCCAGGGAAAGTGGGTTCTACACTCTAGAAGCTGCCAGAGAAATTGCACAATCACTCACTGACCCAAAGCACGATGGTGGAATCACCAGAACTTGGTTCAAGGAGGTGACTACAAATTCAATAAAGGCCCATGCTGTTCAGGACTTTAAAAACCAATTGCACCTTTAGAGATATCATCCCCCAAACTTTGGCATAACAGTTTTGACTCACAGCACCTTCACAGGAAAAGCTTAACCTAAAAGGAGGTCAGTTGACTGTTAAAACTGGGTTGTTTTTTCTCCTTCCTGGGGGAAGTGGGGGGAATCAGCATAACAGAAAAAGTAAAGAGTAAACTCTGCAGGCACAGTATACAAATCACTTGAAGTGCAACATGGTAATAAAATGTAACAGAATGTTTAAAGTCAACTCAAATATTTCTCAGAAAAGTGGTCATGTTTTTACATGCACAATATGCCTGGGTCATTTTACTACACCACCACAAATAATTACAATCCTATTAAACGATCCTGACTTGGATTAGTGCAGGTGGGCTTGCTTCCCACTCCCCCTCACCAGGCCCATAAAAACAGAAAACAACTTTCTCCTTTGTAAGAATGAGGTGTTTTTTCTATTTATTTTCCTTAAAGTAGTTCTTAAATTCTTGACCAATTAAGTGGAATTAGTGTTTCTCTTGAATTTTGGGGCAGTGGAAAAATCGAATTCTCTGTCATATGGAATATGGTGCAGAACAGCTACCATGGGCCTCTGGGGGGAGAGATGGGAGTTGTTTCGGCAGGCTTGGGTTTCTCTCTGTTTATGTGAAACGGACATTGGCATATCTTGCCTGCACTTTTCCTGTGGGGTTCCTCTGGTAGGCAGGGTGGGGAATAGTTGTCTGAGCCATACCAAGGTCAGCCTGCTACAGCTGACAGTTTCTGTCTCTGTACAAAGAAAAGAATCAATACTTTTGGACTACGGCTGTGCCCTCAGTGTAAAACAACAAACATGCAGCGTCTGACATGTTTCTAGGTGATTTGTGGCAGAACCTCTTGTCTGATCTGTATCCAGGAGCTGCTGTGTTACTGCTCTTTGCTTTTCTCCTCTCCCTCCCTAGCTCTGTGATGTCTAATACTTTACTCAGGTACAGAGGCGTGTGTTCTACCCTACAGCTACTTGTCACTCAATAAATCACACCTACAAGCATAGTCTGCACATAGTGATCTGGGCTTTAACAAAGGATCAGAGGGACAAAGTGCAGGCAAGATACTGTAATTATAACAAAAATAAAACATTCCATGAGCTGTAACAAAGAGACAGGCTCTAAGGCACTGATAAAATGTCATTAAAATTGTAGTTTTGTTTTGGGCTTTGGATATTCACTTTTAATCTTTTTCATTGTTAGATTTCTCTTTTTCATAATGTTCCCCAAATATAAAATAAACTGTAAGAAAAAAGCTCTATGATCAGAAGCTCTGGTCTCAGATAATAAAATGATCCTGTGTTCCACTATGTGAATGACAGTCACTTTCACTTGGCACTCATATTTTTTTCTTAAGTTCTTTCTTTATTTGAGTATTTGTGCACATGGGCTAGTAATGCTTTAAATCTTATCCAAATGCAGAAACAGTACTAACAAGACAGCTATTAATTATGACTGGAGCATAATTATTTGAACAGTCTTGAACCAACGTAGCTTTATACAGTATGCATTTGTTTTGTCTGACAGTATAATTTGTGTAGAAACATCTCCTCAGTAAAACTAACATATATCATGAAGCCATATTTGCTTTGGAAACAATTTTACACTAGGGCTGTTCTCCTCACCTAAATTATTTTCCAGCAGGTAAACCATTAGCCAACTTGGATCTGAGGCTATGGACAGTTTTATCCGTTCTAAAGATTTTAGATGCATCCGTTTGAGTTAACTTAGCAATTTCAATCAAATGACACACCTCTTAACGTAAGGTAAGTGATTCACCATCATGGAGCTTTTGCACAACCCTACTGTAACTGTTGCTGATGAAAAAAAAGTGGGTTGGAATAGCTGTACACTTCCTTCCCAGTCAATCAGTGACTGACAGGACCAGTTCCTTCAGCCATGTACAGTCAACAATGATGAATTAATAAGTGGTTTAACAACAGGGAGCCACCAATCATTATATGAATGATTAAAAGTAGTCTATAAGCACACACCTTTTCAAACAGACTGGGCCATAAGACCAGAAATTTACAATTTATTGGAGGGAATTTCACAGACTGAGCGAAAGCTAGAGCCAGAGGAATATAACAGTCAGAAACACTCTCGGCCTCATTCTGCTCTCACTTGCACGTTTTACGCTAGTGTTAATCCACTGACATCTGAATCACACTCCTGGTTTATACTAATGTATGAGAAAGTGGGATTGAACCCTGCATATTTGTCCCACACTTTCCTACCTCCTCTTCAACAGCGGCCGGCTCCCACACCCCATCCCCTTTCCTGAATTTTATTAAGCCTGTCTCTCACTACTAGTGGAAATAAAGGGCAGCTTTACTTGCACATTAATACAAAATAAGCCTTGTTTAATCATTACAAATGAAAGTCATTTTGATGATCTCACAAAGGGTCAGTGCTTCCTCACTGGGAATAACTGACCTTCTGCCCATACAACATATGCTGATTTCCCGCACTGAGAAAAGGGAAGGACTATCACACAGGCCTGCCCACAGACGGCAGCAATGATGTCACCCTCCCCAAACAGCCATATTTCCTTGAATCACTTACTCTCAGAGACACTAAGACCACCCTGGATAAACTGAGAAAAAACGTGCTATAGCAAACATTAGAAGCTTGACAACAGTCCTGAAACTGCTGAGGAACTACTGCTGGCCTGAATAATCCCCAGATTGTCCAAGAGAATATCACTTTTTGACCCCCTAACTTATTTTCAAATACCCCAAAATCACAATTAGAGCTCCTCATGTAAAATTATTAACAAGCCACTTAGCCTTCAGAATTCTGGCCAACCTGCTGCACACTCTCAGCCTTGCAGGTATGACTCCAACATTCCTTCCAGCTTTATGAATCTGTAAACAATTGGAGCTATCTACCAGGGGCTGTTTGCCATATAATTGTACTCCAAAAATTTTTTTTAATTAAATAAATAAAATAATATTCCAAAACTAGACTTCTTGTGTTGCCAAATGAAATAGTGATTGTTTAATTTTGTCGTGAAGCCTAATGGAAGTCTAAAAGCATGACACATTATAATGACTGCACATAGAAAATCCAGGTAATAATTTGCTTTTGTGTTGACACTATCATTGCTACCAACACTGGACATGGTACAATCCACTGGCGTACCTATGTTCACAAATCAGAATCCATTTGCTCCTTTGGGCATCTGCAATTCCCAGCAAATGCCTCTGAAGGAACAATGGCCTGGTATAGCTAGAAATGAGGCAGAAGCAAAAGAAAATGTGATTCTTCTTTACTAAAGTGTCTTCTAGGTACCTACTTACTAATCTTTCCCCTCCCCCCGCCCCCAGTTTATGTTTCCAGTAGGAGTGCTGGATCTGAAGATGCCACTTGTCTTCCATTTTCCTCTCTTTGCTTTCCCCTGCTACTGACTATGGTCCACAGAATTTTCTCTTATGTCAAAATAATCAACTACTATAGTGCAACGAAGGGACAAAATTCACTCTGATCTCCTCTTTGCACCTTTCATACATATCAACAACACTGAGAAATATTTTTAAAAATACACACAAAAACAACACTATTTTAGAAGATTAATAGAAAATTAAATATCACAGGCAGTAAAGACTGTACACAGAGTCCAGTCCTGCAGTCTTTATTTCATACTTATCCTGTCAAAACTCACTAGCAGTCAGTGGGAATTCTGACTGACAACTGCAGGATTTTGCCCTTAAATTATGTTATTGATGTAGAGTTATAAAAACCGTTATGGTTCATTTCAAATCAGATCAGCTGAAATCAGGTCAGTTTTTAAAAAAAAAAAAGTTAAAGTAGTTATGGGTACCACACTTGCTCCTGAACCCCTGCCAACTTCAATGATTTTAAAATCATATTATCCTATTTTTAAAAGGTTTTTCTCTGCTGTGATGCTGTGAGAATGACCCATATGCACAACTGGGAAGATGTTGGATGGATGTGTAATTTTTAAGTGGAGGGTGTACATTTAAATTGTTACTGGATTATCCAATGGATACTCACTTCATTATTGGATGATACAGTGAAAGAATGTGTTTGTTAAAAAAAAGTAAGTTGCCAAATTGCCATTGATTTTTATCTATTGCTCTCCATACCGGTCAGTGCATACCTTTTAGGAAAGTACACCTGGAATACAATGATGATGTCCTTTCATGGTTTTTTTAGGCTCTTTGTGATTTTGCCAGAACCCATATTAAACCATTCACTCATTAATTCAGCTCTGTTTACAGAATGTGATCACAAACATTTCTTCTCTCATATTTCAAGTCAGCCAATACTATATGAGAATGTGGAAGGTTTTATTTAAGCAGTAATATGTATGTATTAAATATCTATGTAATATGTCTTTTTAACACTAATATGTATTGCAATATTTTGCAGTAAAGGAGCAATATCCTGCTGTGGGTTCCATGTTTCCCCAGGAAGTGAAAAAGACACTTTACACTGGCATTTTAAGTCACAGCACAGGCTCCAAAATGTGGCAGTCTCATCCCACATTTTGTACTGTATAATACTGATAGGCCTGGTTTTCAGGTAGAAGTGCAAGTAAATGCATACCGACCTACTGACCGAAATTCCTACACTACAACACTAAGCTGTTTCTATTCCAATGTGTTCTTTCACCTATGGGGTTTTGTAAGAATGGAATAAAATGAAGATTAGTGTTCTACTATTACTTTACCAATATGATGATGATACAACTATTTATATTAATCTTATCATATCTGCCACATATGTAAAGATAAATGCATGAATCACTGAAATCTACTGATTGATTTCTACAGTTAAATTGTTTGGGGGAAGTGTCACAAATCCACTCCTGGCTGCTACATTTTACATTTGAGATATAACTGGGAAAAATGTCAAAATTGACATAGTCTAATAAATTCTTAGGCTCAAGTGTAGAAGTTATTCCTTCTAAGTTAATTTTGACTTATGCTTACTCAACTGGCTCCAGCACTGGCTCCTCCTCCCCCCACCCCACCCAATATTGTAGGGAAAAGGTTTTTGCACAAAATTAACAATACCCCCAAACTCAGGCATGTGATGGTGGGAAGGATAAAAAAAAATATCCTGGGCGCTTAACTTAATGCTCAATTTGTTTCTGGTAATTGTTGTGTGGGTCTGCAAGGAAGATTTAATGTTAAACTCATCATTTGGTTATTAGCACTGTAGAATCCTGGTTAAAAAAAAAAATCACAACTCTGTTGTAAAAGAATATTTGTTGTCTAAGTTCCAAAAGTCCTTTCCAGAGGTCTCCTATTGCTTTATGTGATACATTAACATTTGATTCCTTAGGCAGTAGTTCTTCAGACTTATTCATATGCTTAACTTTACGCATGCAAGTAGTTTCATTGGGCTCAATGAGGCTATTTATGAATGAAGTTAAACATATTTTATGTCTTTATAGGATAGAAGCTTTAGTCCCTTGTTGAGTACTCTCTCTCTGTTTACATTTTGTTTATTACATAGAAAATTTGCTTATACGGGTAAACTTGTATCACTGGACATCCCCCTTGGCTACTGTGGGCTCCACTGCACCTTATTTCGAGACTCGTCACTGGAGATGTTTTCCATCTTTTTTAGAGTGCTCAGATTTACATTTTTAAATAGTTTTTCCTTCACTAGGTTTTTTTTTTTAATATATATATTATTGTCCCATAATGTTTTTGTCATGATTTATATTTCTGCACTGGAGTGCTTCTACTTATCCGTTATTCTCATTTTCAACTCTCTGTTTTCTTTCCTTCAGGTAATTTTGGGATTCCCTTGATCTTTTGTTTGATGCATTTTGATATATCCTTATCCAATACAATAAATACATGTAAAGAGAAAAGTAGATGGAAGGAGGAGTGTTTAAAGGGGGAAATCACACACCAAGACAATATTATTGGGAAATACTTTTCAATTGGCTGTATTCTACACTTATGACTGGCCTACTACAATAAAGAGATCTACACAAAGCTGGCAATGAATGATAGGTATCTTTCAAAAACCACTCTTCATATATCATTATGGAACAGCACTGGATCACTGTGGATAATACTGGAACATGCACATGAAAGATCTGATATGTTCCCTCGCTTTAAACTTCACACATAAGTAACAGAATCTTATCTGTTTACCACCTGCATAAAAGAGAATCCAGAATAACCTATCCCAGAATCCACAAAAACATTTTAAACATTTTGCTTTTTATCAGATGTGTCAGGCACTGTATCTATTTTACAGTAATTGATCAACAACCATTAATCCAGACACAGTTGTAATTACATATTTTTTATAATCTCTCCCTTGTTCAATTTATATATGTAGTTATAAAATATTAATATTGCTATGGTGTACAATTCTGAAGCCACTTCTGATTCAGAACTTATACTGCAAGTTCCTTGAAACAAGGACTGTCTTTTTGTTCTGTGTTTGTACAATGCCTAGCACAATGGGCTCCCGGTCTATGATTGGAGTTCTTACGCATTATGATAATACAAAAAAATATAACAACTTCTAGTTTTAGCTCTAGTTACCTACCAAAAAGCCCACATAGGTATTATAGGCAATATTTCAGACAGGCCACAGATAAGTAAACAATCATGAGGCCATATACAGCACTCAGAGCATGCAAACCGTAAAGGTCTCCACCACAACAAAATGGGAAATAGAACTTGCAAAATTGCAAAAACACCTAAAAAAACTATTTCATTGGGTTACAAAGCTTTGTTTAGTTTTGCCCAACCTGGCAATGATTACCAGTTTAAGAGGTGATAAGTGTGTTATTGTGCCTTTAAGAAACATAACCTTTGGTAAGGAAGCACTAAGCAGACTGGGGGAACAGTCAAGATGTTTCAGTAGTTAGCATAAAGATGTTTATTTGAACTTGCTAGCACTGTAATACAAAAATGATTTTAGCCAATCTGGCACTATGAGGTTTTACTAAAATAAAATGATGACCAAGATAACTCAACCTTACTACATCTGTTATTACTATTGTTGGAAAACAGATGATGCTGTGGTCATTATGGCTAGCCTACTTTCACATGTATCCATCTGCTACTGGCCTGCATGTCTCTAATGGCTAAAAACATATCATTCTGCTGCTCTGCTTTGGAACACACTTTTTGCTACACTGGAAATTGATGATACCCATGCAGATGCCATGAGGGCAATACTGGACACAGACCAGGAATTCTTTTGCACCAATTCCAGTTTCAATGAGAAGGCAGAGTAGGTTGGTGACTCAGTTGTGTAGTGCTGCACGGCAGACCTGTGGAAACTTCTTGTACATCATAACTTCAATGCTGAAAGACTGAACTGGTAACAGAAAGAGACACCCTCATGAATCCCTATGACTGACTGCTCATTTATCATGATTCACTCTCCATAACTCATGCCAGAATCGGTGATCCATTTGGAATGCATTCACCAACTAGTGGAGCTCCCTTGGAGTGATGGCCTTGGGAGGCTTACAACTCGAACTGCCACGTGACTTGCCATGATTAGGGACTACACAGCCTCTATTGTAGTGTTCCCACCATTTTGCTAGCCAATGCTGCTCAGCACTATGACAGGCATTCATGAGCCCCAACTAAGATTGTGATAGAAGACAATCAACCAATAGCAGTCAACTATATAGGGCTATTCACCAGTGCATTTTACACTTGTTATTTACTGCCAATTCAAAGTGCCTTACATGTTCATAGTGAACAAAGAGACTAAATCACCAATATGCAGCCAGTGTGAATTTGCCTTTCACCTCCAACCTATCGCAACCCTATTCACCAATTACTAGGTTTGGACAGTTGCTTTGTTCTGTTATAAGCCAAATGGAATTGTCTGTGCACCACCAAGCATAGGAACCTCCCTCTTCTCTTGGTAGAGCATTTGTGGATGCTCATATTACCACTGCCCTTCCACTTATTTTGTGGCTAGAAATAGAGAGAGAATGTCAGTCTTCACAGCTGTCAGTCAGCACCGTCAATGATAAGTACATTTATTTTTTCAAAAAGAAAAAGAAAGGAGTGACTTTTTACATATCTAAAACATAAATTATTCTGACGCAAATCAGAAATTACAACTGTCCGCCAACTGCATTGTTAGGCATTGTTGTAATACTGATTTTATTTGCTGAATATAACTATCTGGTTTTGGCATTTTATTGCCTTTCTGCCATAAGTCGTAAAAAACTTATTTTGTGTTTATACTGTACTTTTGATTGGAACTTGGATAGAGCTACTGTTGCTAGTCAGGATAAAGTGTACACTGTAATATTGTTGACATTTCTCATGTTGGACAGACTATAATGTAAATATACATTTTGCTACAGCTATAAATATGGTTTTGATAGATTCTTAGATTTTAAATTGATTGTAATTCAGAACAGGTCTCTGCCAGAATGAGTTGATAATTCACAAAGCAACTATGTGAATGAAAAGGAGATGACAAAGGATCAATCTGGATGTGAATAACTTGACCCAGTGGTTTATGGTATTGTGATTTCCCCAACCCTCCCACAATTTTCATACAAAGGAAAAATCCTCTGTCTGTGCTGAGGGAGTCAGAATTAGTCATAGTACTAACATTTGAGTTTTTTTTTTTTTTTAAAGATTTACAGTAAGTCAGCGACTCATAAACCACATTTCACATATTTAGGTCATAATGTAACTGTGAGGTGTGTAATATTGCATATATTGACTGAAGCTGATGTTTAGAATGGAAAACCATTACCGTACAGGCTAAAGAGTGACAGACAATGGAATGTAAAATGCATAAAGCCATAGAGCCCACTTTTTTCAATCGAAGAGGCAATAGTTTTCCATGTAAGCATAAGCCTCCATCCTACATGCTCACTAGGCTATATTACAAGACTTTTTTAAAGGTTATTGCCCCTACGTGAGCTTCAGCCTCCGATTCAAAATAGTTAAGTCCAAAGCACACTGTGAAGTGTTACACAGGGATCTCACAAAACTGGGTGACTGGGCAACAAAATGGCAGATGAAATTAAATGTTGATAACTGGAAAGTAATGCACACTGGAAAACATAATCCCAACTATACATACAAAATGATGGGGTCTAAATTAGTTGTTACCACTCAGGAACAAGATCTTGGAGTCATTGTGTTAGTTCTATGGAAACATCCACTAATGGGCAGTGGCAGTCAAAAAGCTAACAGAATGTTAGGAACCATTAGGAAAGGGATATACAGAAGACAGAAAATATACTACTACTACTATATAAAACCATAATATGCCCACGCCTTCAATACTGCATGCGGTTCTGCTCACTTAATCTCAGAAAAGTGATATTAGCATTGGAAAAGGTACGGAGTAGGGCAACTAAATTAATTAGGGGTATGGAACAGCTTCCATATGAGGAGAAATTAAAAAGATATGGATTGTTCAGCTTGGAAAAGAGATGACCAAGGGTAGGGATATGATAGAAGATTATAAAGCCATGAATGGTGTGGGGAAAATGAATAGGGAAGTGTTATTTACTCCTTCACATAACAACAAGAACCAGGGGTCACCCAATGAAATTGATAGGCAGCAGGTTTAAAACAAACATAAGGAAGTGCTTCACACAACACATAGTCAACCTGTGGAACTCTGACAGGGTATGTTGTGAGAGTCAAAACTATAACTGGTTTCAAAAAAGAATTAGATAAGTTCATGGGGGATAGGTCCATCACTGGCTATTAACCAAGATGCCCAGGAATGCAACCCCATGCTCTGGGTGTCCCTAAGCCTCTGACTTTCAGAAGCTGGGACCGGACAACAGGGGATGGATCACTTGATAATTGCCCTGTTCCCTTCATTCCCTCTGAAGCATCTGGCACAGGCCACCATTGGGAAACAGGATACTGGGCTAGATGTACCACTAGTCTGACCCGGTATGGCCATTTGCATGTTCTTATATTCCTTCTGCGGGTAGTGAAGACGTACCCTTAGAGTCGTATGCCAATAGAAGAGCTCCAGTACTACTACCTTCATTACACCATTCAGTCCCACTGATGGAGACTTTGTCATGCCATAAAAATAGATTTGCACTAATTGCCTTCTTAGCTGGTCAATATCTTTCATCATGGAAAAACAAAAACTAAAAACAATCCCTAGCCCTCACTACTGACTGCAACATAATTCTACCATGGTCAACTGAACTGTGTTTTCTTCTTTTGACATTCTTTCCTTGATGCTTAGCTAGCTGGCTGCTTAATCCGCTTCCCTTTCACTTGCCACCAGAAACTTAAATGAAAATTAAATTAAGCACAGAAGTAAGTTTTAACTAGCTTAAAAAAAATCTTTTTTCCTTCTGTGATATCCTTTTGTTATTTCTTGGTTCACTGAACATATAACTCAGGATACATCATCACCAATACCACAGCTACATGGGTGGCAATGAGATTTCCAGTATTTTTGATGCTCCACTCTGGGATCTCCTCATCAAACATGGGGGTAATAACAAGATTTATTCTGGGTTTGTACAGTGCCTAGCACAATGGAGTCCTAGATCATAACTGGAGTTCTTAGGCTCTACTGCCATACAAATAATAAATAATTGTTTCACCAAAGGAAAAAAGTTTTTATAAAAGTTAGTTAAAAGTAATTTCTGTGGTGGATGTCTCTAATAATCAGCCCAATTAGTAGGGGTAACCAGCATACACATTTGTTTGCAACTTAGGTTTTTTTCTTGCTATGACATTCTACCTTACTGTTAGAGATTCTGAATTCCTTCTGACAAACTACATGTGCAGGAAAAGGAGACAGAAAGGGTATACAGTGTAACTGAAAGAACCACTATATGAGTGTCTATGCATAAAAGAATTTAGCTGTACCCTAGGGCCCTCAGCCTTAAACTTTGATGTTGTTTCATCAGCTTGTTCCAGGACTCTTACCTTGTAATTTTTTTCCCTTCAAATTTGCTATGGAACCAATAAAAAGAAGGTAACCACAAAAAATAATCATAATGTTGCATCTTCTCTTTCACACACAGTACTTACCTACAATCTCCTTCAAAGTGGGGATTTTGGAAAATTTAGTAGCTATCACCTGCCTTGGGGTTCAGAAACACCCCCAAGATCCTTTCTGCTAGGTGCTATAGGAATTAGATACACCGGTTACAAGCAGCATGGATCCTGGCATGCTTCACAACCTCCACATTGGTTGCTGTCACAACTTCGCAAGGAAGATAAAACCTTCTTCAAGAACCACATTCCACCTTTGAAGTGGGTTTGTTCTTTCCTGCTGCCAAGCTGCAAGGCTCAGAAGCACCCCAGACCCTGTACTCCCTGAAATTTCATTTCTGAGAAAAAAGGCTGATAACCAAATGGTATGTGTGAATCTGGTGAGAGGGGGCCCATATGTGAGGCAAATTAAGGAACATTCATTGTATGTATTTTAAATAGAAGAGGAACCAGAGGGAAATAGATTGCGAGGCCACGCAAAGGCAGTGAGTGGGTTTGTGAAAGGGGAGAAAAGAAGTGTAAAAGCAGCAATGATTCCTCCTCTTGCGTCTCCATTTTAAAGAAGACTGTCATTTTTAATTAATATTATTTTCTCTTAGATTTACACAGTGGCTTCTATTGAACAACAGTGCCCTCCACCCATGAAGGAGGCATTGCCTACCCCACTTTTTGTTGTTTTCCAATGCACGAAGCTACAGTTTTCCATTATAAACCTCATCTTTAATCAATAGATTCCTATTTTGGTAAAGGCAGAATAATAGTTGCCCTGAATAACTTCAAGAAAACAGACCAAATCTAACTCAAATATGTCTGCATAGCTCAACTGTGACTGTGAAAAATTTGTGCTTAGTAACGTTGTCATGCTTAAGAGCTTTCAACAAAAGCCCAAACGTAATGCCTAAAATGTACTTTTACCATTATTGTGATGCGGTCTTATTCTCTGGTTTTTCTCATTAAGAAAACAGTGAACAAATCATTCATGGATAATTTGTCTGAAATCCTTCAGTGACTACTGATTCACAAACCACAGAAATAATACAAAATCTAACATTTAGAATGGGATGTCAGTATTGTAGGGATCACTAGGAAATAGTTGCTTCATTTTAGGAAATCAAGTGGAAGAGGTAAACAGTCTCTTCAAAAGAAAATGTCTATGTTTTCAAATCACAGGGTTTTTTTTTTTTTAAATTAACATTATACAACCAATTTTTATTCTTTAGCCCAGAATCAATCAAAATATACCATTTCATTTTGTTATATGTGAAGTTCTACTCTCCCAGTTCACTCAAACAGTATAAATCAAGCATGATTCAAGGGTAAGTCTACGAATGCCTGCCACATCATACACTAATAGCTCAATTCATAAAAATAATATTTGTGCATGAATTACATGGGTTTTGTGCTACTTGTTAATGCCATAGCAGGGAGCGTATTTGAAATCCGGTTCAATCAAAGGAAAATACACACATTTGGCAGCAATATATTGGCAGGGTCTATCCAGACATACAAAACACACACAGTGATTTGGAAATAGGTAAATATATTTTCTTTGATAATTGCCACAGAAATCACACTTACAGCTTTTTTTTTTTTGGTTGTGGAATCTCCATCTCTGGAGATATTTAAGAGTAGGTTAGATAAATGTCTATCCGGGATGGTTAGACAGTATTTGGTCCTGCCATGAGGGCAGGGGACTGGACTCGATGACCTCTCAAGATCCCTCCCAGTCCTAGAATCTATGAATCTATGAAACTAAATCCTACTGACCTGATTTTCAGAAGTGCCGAGTATCCAGAAATCTCACTGAAGTCCGTGGGAGCGGCAGGTGCTCAGTACATTTGAAAAATCAGAACGTATGTTACTGTATTCATTCTCCACTACAAAGTTAGGACCTGATCCTGCAGCTACTGCAGGTGTGGAATTATATTAACTTTAATGGGAGTGCCACACACAGAGGAATTACATGATCGGGCCAATTGCTTCCATGAACACATTTTTCCTCTTTCTACTTTGCTGCTTCCCAGTCAGATGACAACAGAATCACCAATTCACCCAACTTCAAGGGAAGTTTCCTGAACACTTAGCCACTGATTTTAAGATGAGTACCTGTAAACATAATTCCTTTGAACAGCAAAGAAAACATCCTTACTTTATATAAGGAATCCCTAATAGCTACATATATACCGGTAAGTGGGTTTTTTTTTAATTTGGGTCATAGCAGCTCAAGAGAACATAGCCTACAGACAGAAAGTAGCATTTCTAATTAACTTTGCTGTGGTTTGATAAAATAGTATCTGAAGTCTATTTATACTTAAGGGGGAAGTGAACAAGGGGTTAAAAGAATACAAATCCCATGCTAAAAAAAATTGCATTCCTTACTGAGAGCCAGGCTTACAATTCTTTTGCACAAATGTCTCTAGGGAGGTATGCAACTTCAGTACAAGTTCTGCATGCAGAACTCCTAGACAAAATTGCTCTAACTGATGACAAAACCATACCGAGAAGCACTGTTCCATCAACACAATATTTCTGTTATGTAGGGTTACCA